>NW_006921683.1:1897-2873 GCF_000298275.1 Orycteropus afer afer | reverse complement strand
AAAATGAAGAAAGCCTAAGGTTCATGTGGGATACCATCAAAAGAAATAATCTACGTGGCATTGGAATTCCAGAACAGGAAGAGAAAAATAAAACCACTGACAAAATCACCCAAGATTTGCTGGAGGAGAACTTCCCTGGTATGATGAAAGAGGAGAACATACCCATTCAGGAAGTCCAATGAACCCCAAAAAGGATAGACACCAAAAGAAAATCACCAAGACATATCATCATCAAACTCATAAAAACCAAAGACAAAGACAGAATCCTGAAAGCATCATGGGAAAAACAAAAAGTTACTTACAAAAGACAGCCAGTAAGAATAAGCTCTGATTTCTCAGCATAAACCATGCAAGTGAGAAGGCAATGGGATGGTATATATAAAACCCTGAAAGAGAAAAAATTTCAAACAAGGATTATATACCTGGTAAAATTTTCCCTCAAATATGATGGTGAAATTAGGAGATTTCCAGATAATCAGAAACTAAGGGAATTTGTTAAAACCAGATCAACCCTACAAGAGATGGTAAAGTGAGTCCTTTGAACAGAGAACCAAAAATAGCAAATAACAACTAACCATTGATACACAAGATGACACAACCCAGAAACCACAGCTATGGATATATCCAAAGTAAAATGAGCTTACAAGATTGTCAACAGGGAACCAGAGACATCAATTGGCAAGTAAGAACAACTATAAACAAAAAGAGGGAAAATGCTGTGTAGTTACAGACTTCTAAATGGTGAGGAAGTTAAGACAGTTGCAAGAGAGAATGGACTGTTCTAAACTTGGGGAGAAAATTATGATTCGTAGGGTAACATCAAAGAAAAATGATAAACCTTCATATCACAATGAAAAAGAGGACAAGCACAAATACTCATCAAATACTAAAACAACAGCAACAAAGGAAATGATAACATGATTCACAATGAGCTCAGCACAGAAAATAATATGGAACAAAGAAACCAGGGACACCA
>NW_006921683.1:0-1631 GCF_000298275.1 Orycteropus afer afer | reverse complement strand
TATAACCATAATAAATATCTATGGACCCAATGAAAGAGCACCAAAATACATAAATCAGACTTTAAAAGAGTTGAAAAGCCAAAGAGATGACTCCACACTCATAGTGGGAGACTTTAATATACCACTCTCATTGAAAGATAGAATAACTGGAAAGAAACTCAACAAAGATGTAGAAGAGCTACAGATTACAATCCACCAACTTGGCCTTATAGACATCTACAGCACACTTCACCCAACAGCAGCACAATATACATTCTTTTCCAGTGCACATGAAACTTTTTCCATGATAGACCATATGTAAGGCCACAAAGCAAGCTTTCATAAGTTTAAAAACATTGAAATACTTCAAAGTATCTTCTCAGATCATAATGCTTTCAAACTAGAAATCAGCAATAGGAAGATCAACAGAAAAAAAAGTAAACACATGGAAACTGAACAACACCCTCCTTGAGAAAGACTCGGTAAGAGAAGAAATCAAAATTGAAATTTGAAAATTCCTTGAATCAAATAAGAATGATAACACAACATACCAGAATCTTTGGGACACAGCAAAAGCGGGGATCAGAGGCCGATTTATAGCAATCAATGCACACATTAAAAAAGAAGAAAGAGCCAAAATCAACACTTTAAACCAACATCTCCAACAATTAGGAAAAGAACAGCAAGAAAAGCCCACAGTCACCAAAAGAAAGGAAATAATCAAGATTCGAGCAGAAATCAATGAAACAGAAAATAGAAGGGTAATAGAAAAAATCAACAAGACCAGACGTCGGTTTTTTGAAAAGATCAAGAAAATTGACAAACCACTGGCAAATTTAACAAAGGAAAAGAGAGAGAGAATACAAATAACACGAATAAGAAACGAAATGGGTGACATCACAACAGAACCAACTGAAATATAAAAAGTATGATATCAGGGTACTATGAAGATCTGTACTCCAACAAATTTGAAAATCTGGAAGAAATGGACAGATTTCTAGAAACACACCATTTACCAAAGCTAACAAAAACTGATGTGGATAAGTTGAACAGGTCCATCACAAAAGAAGAAATTGAACATGTCATCAAACAATTACCAACTAAAAAAGTCCTGGCCCAGATGGTTTGACCGGAGAATTCTACCAAACATTCAGAGAAGAACTGATACCAATCCTACTCAAACTATTCCAAAACATTGCTTCATTCTATGAAGCAAGCATAACCTTGATACCAAAACCAGGCAAAGACATCACTCAAAAGGAAAACTTCTTGTTGTTGTTAGGTGCTGTCGAGTCATTTCCGACTCATAGTGACCCCATAGACAGCAGAACGAAACACTGCCTGATCCTGTGCCAGCTGCATGATCCCGGCTATATTTGAGCCCATCATCGCAGCCACCATGTCAATCCATCTCGTTGAAGGCCTTCCCCTCTTACATCCACCCTCCCCCCTCCACCCTACCAAGCATGATATCCTTCTCCATGGAATGGTCCCTTCTGACAACAGGACCAAAGTAGATGAGATGAAGTCTGGCCATTCTCACTTCCAAGGAGCATTTTGGGTGCACTTCCTCCAGGACAGATCTGTTAGTTCTTTTAGCAGTCCATGGTACTTTCAGCATTCTTTGCCAGCACCACAACTCAAAAGCATCA
>NW_006921682.1:10407826-10465952 GCF_000298275.1 Orycteropus afer afer | reverse complement strand
AATTCCAACTCATATAGTGACCCCCTTTGGTTTTCTGAGGTGGTAAATCTTTACACAAGTAGATTGCCCAGTCTGCCTTCCATGGAGTGCCTGGTGGTGGGTTTGAACCATCAACCTTCTGGTTAGCAGTCAAATACCTTAGGCACTTTTCAGCTACAAAGAGAATTAGTGAATTTCCTTTATATTCTCTGCCTCTAGAATGAAAAGGGAGAGACACATGGTGATTGCAGCAATTATTACTGGAGAATACTGGTCATAACACCAAATAGGACTTTGCAAGAACTCATTAAAGTAACAAAAAGTACTTCAGTATGCAGTAGATAGGAGACTTTATATGGGTTACATGTTGCATAATTCAGCACCATATAAGAAAAGACAGTGTTTTGGCCTTTCTGGAGCTCACAATCCAAAGGAAGACAGAAAAATAATTATTTCTAAAGGTTGTGGGTATCACAGTCATGAAGAACAAGACATTCTGACATTATAGAGCAATATATATGAACTTACTTTGGGGGATCCAGAGATACTGTGTGTAAAGTACTAGCATGGTAGTTGGCACATAGTAAGTGCTCAATGAATTGTTGTTATTTCTGTTATCACCAGTTGCCCGAAAAATATGTTTCAAGAGGGCAGCATTTTTTTGGACATGTGGACTGGGAAGAAAAGTCTACGATGCACACACCAATCATTTACTCATTTGCTCATTCCTTTGTTCACTTAGTACATTTCTTTTCAGTGTATATGTACTCAGCGTATGACTGTATTCAGTGATAGAGATTTAAAAACAGATGACTTACCGTATTCTTATGGAAATAAGTTTCATGTTATAAGGTCTTTTGGAAACCACATAATCCCCTGACATATTTGTTTCCTGTGTGTGCTATGCACATCATATGCATGCGCATGTTATTTGCATGAGCACATTGTATGTGGAGAAATACAGTAATTCCTACCTTCTACAGGTTCAAGTTCTAATAGAGAAGGACATACAAAGAAATAATTGCAAAATAATGCAGTAAGACATATATCATGTAATGCAAAGTTCAGCAAGTTCAACCACTCCTCTCAGGGGCTAAGAAGTTTGTATTAAGACAGGGAGGAAGGTAAGCCTAGAAGGAAGAATAGTTGTTCTCTAAGGATCCTTATTTTATTATTAGTTTTCCCCTGGGTATGAGGAGCTTGGCAAAGTAATTTTTATTTTTTGTGTTCCTGTCTCCATATTTTATCATCTCTAAGTTCAATCACTTTGTGCTTTGCCAAAAAAAAAAAAAAAAATGTTGGAAAAGGTCTGTTGCCATGATATAGTCAAAAAAATTTTGGCCACAAGAATAAACAATATATATTCATTTTCAAAATGACCATAAAATGGCCCACAAGGATCACAACTCGAAAAGAAAAATGTGATTTGATCAGTCTCAAAGAATACTCCAATTATTTGTGCATCTAGGAAGGTGAGAGATTTCTGATTTCTGTCTCTGGATTGCTGTGACAGTCCATCATATGCTTGCATGAGTAGGGGCTTTGCCTCGCAAAGAACCATTTTTCAGGCTGTCACACCCTCAAGCAGAATCCTTTTGCCCTCTCTCTACACCATCGTCACCCGGGCACCAGAACCTCAGCGTCTCAGTGGCAGAGTTTGTCAAAAAAATGTTCTTACGTGGGTCTGAGGGAGGAAAAATAAAAACTCAAGAAAAAAATGCCAAACTCCTCCTCAGGAAAGAAAGGTACTTCTTCCTCTTTCTGGGACAGCAGTTGCAGGGATGGTTTTTGTTCTTTCACTCTGTCCGTGGTGGAGGGATGAATGTCCTCCCCACTCTTCAGCCTCTTGTCTGCCAAGAGCTTGGGCCAAGCTGGAAACAAACCCTAGGCTTGGTGAGCTGACTAATAGATCAGAGAATCCCAGTCACTTGATGCCTCCACATGGGTGCTGCATGGACCCATCCCGTGAGGAACAGAGTAACTGGATCTGCCAGGCCCACGCCAAGGGTTCTCTTATCTCTGATACTGTGGTTGACCCATAAGTTAGTTCCTTATAACTCTAGCTTGTTCCATGATCAAGGGAAAGTGGCCAAACCTGTCTCCTTGCTAATCCAAGTCCAAAACAAACAAACAAGCCAAGGAACATAACTCCAGCAAAACAGGAAAAAGCCAGAGGATTTGCTCCCAAAGAGAATAATGGGGGGAGGATTTCCTGAGTACCCTTCCTTCAGCTTTGCTCATCTATACCAACTCTGTCCCATGCTCTCTCCCATCTTCCAAGGCACTGTGAATTTAGTGATAAGGCCCAGTTACCAAAAAAAGAAAGAGAATAGAAGGACAAAGTATTTTTCAGATCACAGGAATACTTGGAACTGTGACCTGATTTTGAAAGGCTGGATTAAATTTCATCAACCAATAAATCTGGCTTTCCATTTGACCACACTGAGCCAGAGAAAGAACAGAGCCCGGAGAAAGAATAAAAAGAATATACAAAGGAACTCAGAACGCCATGCCAGGGGATGCAATGCTTTCACTATAAAATGCTCCAAAAGTCAGAAGTGGGAAAAGTGGAGAAGGAGGTAACAATCCTGGATAAAACTTACCCAGTTTCCTCTTTCAATAAAGCCTTGGATTGGGGCTACAACACAGAATGTGATTAGTATTGTCCTTTAACTACTTGTTCCAAGTTTTGGCTTAATGAGTTGGAATGGACTCATGGCAAAGGATTGGCTTAATGGCTCTCTGAGGAGAGATGACTCAGAGAAGAAAACACAGGCAGACTGTCACTGGGAATTCCACTTAAGGGTAGGAAAAGTTGGTAGACTCTGGATGGATTTTCATCAACAGGTTAATGGTGGTTATCTCTGGATTGTGGGATTTTTGTGAAAGTTTCCCTTCCTTTTTATATTTTTCCTGATAGTTTGAAATGTTTGTTTATAGTAAACCTGAATTATGTTATAATCAAGAAAGAAATAAACAAGTGACTGTGGGTTATCCCTCCCTCCAGAGATCTCAGTAAAATAAAAATATCAGAATAAATTCATAACAGTAAAGGTAATGGAAGGAGACAGTGGAGAAGAGATACTAAAACATATCCAAAACAATAAAGAGAAGACAGCTGAGAAATGCTGGTTCAGTAATAGAATTCTTGTATTCTATGCTGTTGTTGTGGTTAGGTGCCATGGAGTCATCTCTGACTCATAGAGACCCTATATACAGAAGAACAAAACACTGCCCTGTCCTGTGCCACCTCCATGATCCCTGCTATACCTGAGCCCATCATTGCAGCCACTGTGTCAATCCATCTTAATGAGGGCCTTCCCCTCTTTCGCTGACACTCCACTTTACCAAGCATGATATCCTTCTCAAGAGAATGGTCTCTTCTTAAAACATGATGAAAGTAGGTGAGGTGAAGTCTGGCCATTCTCGCTTCCAAGGAGCATTCTGGCTGGACTTCCTCCAGGACAGATTTGTTAGTTCTTTTAGCAATCCATGGTACTTTCAGTATTCTTCGTCAGAACCACAACTCAAGAGCATTGCCTCTTCTTCGGTCTTCCTTATTTATTGTCCAGCTCTCCCATACATATGAGGCAATTGAAAATACCATGGCTTGTGTCAGGTGCAACTTAATCTTCAAGGAGACATCTTTGCTCTTCAGCACTTGAAAGAGGTCTTTTGTGGCTGATGTGCCCAGTGCTGTACATTGTCTGATTGGGACTTTTAAGTCCCTAGTCGCTACTCACCAATGTAGGTTGTGCAACAAGATTTTTATGTATCTTTTTTTTTTTTTTTAATTGTATTTAGGTGCAAATTTACAGAGCAGAATGTGTTTTACATTCAACGTTTCATGTGCATTTGGTTTCACTCCTCTGTTACCATCTCCAACACTAACCCACTCTCCTCTTCTCCCTTCCCAGTAACCCCACCCTCCATGCCCTCCTGTGTGTCCTGCTTTTCCTCCATGTGAATGTTGCCCCTCTGGTGCCCTATGGCCGATTGCTCCAAGAGATGTATCTCCATAGAATATGTGGGTGCATCACCTGGGTTGAGGGGTCTGCATGTGCATCTTATTTACTATTAGGCTGAGAGCCAGCCCTTGGAAGTGAGTTTTATCCCAGGCTAGAAGTGTATTCCAGGGCCATAGCCTTCTGGATCCCACCAGACTCTATCTGTTTTGGTTACCTAGTGCCTCTCCAACAAGAATATACCACAAATGGGATGGCTTTAACAAACAGGAGTTTATTCTCTTACAGTTTGGAGGCTTTAAGTCTAAGTTCAAAGTGACAGGCTCTAGGGGCTAGGTGAAAGCCCCTCAATCTTGGGCTTCATTCAGCTCTGCCTCCTGCATCCAGCCCCCTGAAGCTAGAGGCTTTTCTTCACTCAGACAGCTGCTGGCTGCTGAGGTGACAAGCCCAAGGTTGACACGTAAAAAGGCATTAGTCCCAATGTTACCAAACCATTTGGCAGGCCATCAATTCAAGTCCATTGGAAGTCCCAAGATGGGCAGAGTATGGCAGGCTGCTGAACAATGACAGGACAACATGCAGGGTTCAAGAGTGCCATACGCTAGAGACTGTTCCCCAAGACTTCTCCTCATATACAGGAAACAGACCATATCCCTAAGGCAGCTACTCAGCTGCTCACAGTAGATTCCACCATGGAGTTGATTACCAGTCTCATGGGGAATATTACATCCAGCTGCCCAGCCACTCAACCAGACCCAGCCAAGTGGACATACCAACTTAACCACCACTCCATCCGACCAGTAATTCTGGTCATTATTGTGTTTTGGGATTTTGTTCCACATTTTTCCTCCCACTCTATCCAGGATCTCCAGTTTTGATCCCTTCCCAAGTGGTTGGCATTTGTAGCCAGGCACTATCTAGCTCTTCTGGTCTTGAGGTCCATCATGTCCTAGGGCTGATTATTTCCAAATTCCCTTGATTTTTTGCATTCTTCTTCACTTCTGATCATAGGAGACCATTAGCTGCATCTTAGATGGCCACTCAAAAGCTTTTAAGACCCCAGTCACTACTCACCAATGTAGGTTGTGGAACAAGATTTTTATGTATTTTGTTGTGCCAATTGAGTCTGGTGTCCCCCAATGCTATGGTCCTGAGTCAGTTAATCTATTGGATCTCTCACCCACAGTATCCGGGTGTCTATGAGGGATTACTCTATGTCTGTCTTCTGTTGTTTCTGTAATTATTGTGGGTATTTTGTATCACTGGTATCTGTGCAAGATTAGCCTTAGCTGAATCTCTTTGGTCTAGAGTATAATCCTGTTCATTGACCCCCATCTGATCTTTTCAGTTGTCTATGTGTTTATCTGGGGTGTTTGGCGTTAATGGTAATGCAGTGTTGTAGATATACTGGTATTAGCCTTTGTCGTCTTTATCTTATGTGCACAGTTCAGTGTCCTCCCTTTCCCCAATGTTATCATGCTGATCGCAGACCTTTTCCATACCATCCCTCCCTTTACCCACCTCAGTATGTGGCCCCCAATTAGCACAAAATTATCCCCTCTCCTCCTTCCCCTCCCCAATAACCTACAAAATGAGTTCCCTTTCCTTGTCTTTTTACAGTAATGGGCTCATACAATATTTGTCCTTCTGCTATTGACTTATTTCACTCAGCATAATGTCCTCCAGGTTCATCCATGTTGTGAGATGATTCACGTTTTCTTCATTGTTCTTTAATGTAGCATCGTATTCCTTTGTGTGAATGTACCATAGTTTGGTTATCCTTTCATCTGTTGATGGGCATCTAGGTTGTTTCCATCTCTTTGCTATAGTGAATTGTGCTGCTATGAACATGGGTGTGCATATGTCTGTTCGTGTCCTGTCTCTCATCTCTTTAGGATATATTCCTAGTAATGGAATTGCTAGTTCAAATGGTATTCCTATTTTCAGTTTTTGTAAGGAAACACCATACCATTTGCTACAATGGTTGTACCATTTTACAGTCCCATGAGCAGTGTATGAGAGTTCCAATTTCTCTGCAGCCTCGCCAGCATTTGCTATTTTCTGTCCTGTTGAATTTTGCTATTATTGCTGGAGTGAGATGATATCTCATCGTTGTTTTGATTTGCATCTCTCTAATGACTACAGATCATGAGCAATTCCTCATGTTTGTTGACCACCAGCATACTGTCTTTAGTGAAGTGTCTGTTCATGTCTTTTGCCCATTTTTGAATTGCATTATTTGTCTTTTTGGTGTTGAGGTAAAGTTTTCTATAGATTTAAAGATAAGTCCTTTGTCAGATATGTCACAGGCAAATATTTTCTACTAATCTGTAGGTTCTCTTTTGACCCTTTTGATGAATTTTTTTGATGCACATAATAATTTAATTTTTAAAAGGTCCCAGTCATCTAGCTTCTCTTCCACCTCCTGTGCATTTTGGGTTATGTTTGATAGTCTATTTATGCCATAAATTAGGGCCTCTAGATTTGCTCCTA
Organism: Orycteropus afer afer; assembly: GCF_000298275.1. Taxonomy (NCBI): domain Eukaryota; kingdom Metazoa; phylum Chordata; class Mammalia; order Tubulidentata; family Orycteropodidae; genus Orycteropus; species Orycteropus afer. The sequence goes on along the minus strand of NW_006921682.1, from coordinate 10,459,515 downwards.
TTTTATCTTTGATAAATTTTAGGGATTTTACATGTGAATCTTTGATCCAGCTTGAGTTTGTTTTTGTGTATGGGGTGAAGTATGGATCTTGTCTCATTTTTCTGCAAGTGGATATCCAATTTTGCCAGCATCATTTGTTAAAGAGGCTATCTCTTCCCCATTTAATAGGTTTTGGAACTTTGTTGAAGATCAGCTATCCATAAATGGATGGGTCTATTTCTGGGTTTTTTATTCTGTTTCACTGGTCTGTCTGTCTATCATTGTACCAACACCATGCAGTTTTGACTACTGTGGCTGCATAGTAGGTTTTGAGATCCGGGAGTGTGAGACCTCCTGATTTGTTCTTCTTCTGCAGTAGTGCTCTTCTTATATTAGGTCTCTTTCCTTTTCATATGAAGTTAGTAATTGATTTTTTCATGTCCTTAAAAATTTTTTTTGATATCTGGATAGAGATTGCATTAAACATGTAGACTGCTTTGGGTAATATTGACATTTTCAAAATATTCATTCTTGCAGGTAGGTTTTTCCATTTACGTAGATCCCTAGTAGTCTCCTATAACAGTGTTTTATAGTTTTCTTTGTATAGGTCTTTTGTGTCTCTGGTAAGATTTATTCCTAGATATTTTATCTTTTTAGTAGCTATTATAAATGGTATTGTTTCCCTTATTTCTTTTTCAGAGGTCTCTTTGTTGGTGTAGAGGAATCCCATTGATTTTTGTTTGCTCACCTTGTATCCTGTCATTTTGCTGAACTACTCTATTAGTTCCAGTAGTTTTTCTGCTGAGTCTCTTGAGTTTTCTATGTATAGGATCATGTCCTCTGCATATACAGATAGGTTTCCTTCCTCTTTGCAGGTTTAGATGCCTTCTATTTCTTTCTTGCCTTATTGCCCTGGCTAGATCATCCAATATAATTTAAATAGAAGTGGTTATAGAGAGCATCCCTGTCGGTTTCTGTTCATAAGGGGAATGATTTGAGTCTTTCTCCATTAATAATAATGCTGGCCATTGGCTTTGCATATATACCCTTTATTATGTTGAGGAGTTTCCCTTCTATCCATATTTGCTGAGAGGTCTAAACAGGAACAGGTGTTGGATTTTATCAAATGCCTTTTTCTGCTTTGATTGATATGATCATATGGTTCTTTCATTTTGTTTATGTGGTGGATTACACTGATTGTTTTTTGATGTTGAACCATCCTTGCATACCAGGTATGAATCCCATTTGGTCAGATGCATTGTTTTTTAATATGTTGCTGGGTTCTGGTGGCTAGAAGAAGATTTTTGCACTTATGTTCATGAGGGATATTGATCTGTACGTTTCCTTTTTAGTGACATTTTTCCCTGGTTTTGGTATCTGTGTTATGTTTGCTTCATAAAATGAGTTTGGGAGTATTCCATCTTTTTTCTATGTTCTGGAGTAGTTTGAGTAGTAAAGGTGTTAACCCTTCCCTGAATATTTGGCAAAATTTTCCAGTGAAGCCATCAGGGCTGGGACATATTATTGTGGTTAGTTTTTTAATGACCTGTTCTATTTCTTTCTTTGTTATGGATCTATGTAAGTATTCTATCTCTGACTGGCATAGTTTAGGTAGGTCTTGTGTTTCTAGAAACTTGTCCATCTCTTCTAAGTTCTTGAATCTGTTGGAGTACAGTTCTTAATAATATTCTGTCAATATGTTTTTTTTATTTCAGTTGTCTCTGTTGTGATGTCACCCTTTTTGTTTTTTATTCCTGTTATTTGCATATTCTCTTTCTTTTCTTTTGTTAGATTTGCCAATTATTTATCAATTTTGTTAATCTTTTCCAAGAACTAACTTCTTGTTTTGTGGATTTTCTCTATTTTTTTGTTTGTTTGTTTGTTTGTTTGCTTTCTGTTTTATTTATGTCTGCTCTGATCTTTATTTCCTTACTTCTCGATACTGTAGGATTCTTTTGTTGTTCTTTTTCTCATTGTTGGAGCTGTTGAGTTAGAGTGTTGATTTTGTTTCTTTCCTCTTTTTTGATGTGTGAATTTATTGCTGTAAATTGATCTCTGAGTACTGCTTTCATTGTGTCCCATAGGTTTTTGGAGGATGTATCTTCATTCTTGTTTGTTTCTAGGAATTTTTTTTATTACATTCTTATTTTCTTCTATTATCCAGTAGTTTTGGGGCAGTATATTATTCAACATCCACATGTTTGATGTTTGTTCTTTATATTCCTATTATTATTTTCTAATTTTGTAGCTTTGTGGTCTCAGAAAATGCTCTGCAGTATTTCAATGTTTCATAATTTATTGGGGCTTATTTTATGTCTTAACATATGATCTATTCCAGGGAATGATCCATGTGCACTGGAGAAAAATGTGAATTGTTCTTTTGTTGGGTGAAGTGTTCTGTATACGTCTATGAGGTCAAGTTGGTTGATTGTGTTATTGAGTTCTTCTGTATATTTATTGAGTTTTTTTTTTTTCTTTTCTAGTTGATCTGTCCCTCCTTAAAAGTGGTGTGTTAAAGTCTCCTACTACTATTGTAGAGTCGTCTATTTTCCCTTTCAATTTAATTAATATTTGCTTCTCGTATTTTGGAACACTTTCATTGGGTGTGTAGATATTTATTACAGTAGTGTCTTCTTGATCAATTTATGCTTTCAGCATTATATAGTGACCTTCTTTGTTTCTTATGCTGTTTTTCACCTTAAAGTCTATTTTTACCAGAAATTAATATTGCCACTTCTGCTCTTTTTTGGTTACCATTAGCTTGGTATATTTTTTCCACTCTTTAACTTTTAATTTGTTTTTCTCTTTGAGTCTTTCTTCTTTCTAATTTTCTCTGTGTTTACCTTGGAGTGAATTCTTGTCTCTATATTTTTGAAGCAGTCTGTTCTATAAGGACATTGTCCTATTTTCCTCTTCATTTGGAAGTTTTGTACCTAGATCTTTTATTCCCTCCATTTGGAATGGAGGTTAGTTGGGATCTGGTGGCGTAGTGCCTAAGGCATTTGATTACTAACCAGAAGGCTGGCAGTTCAAACCCACCAGCCTCTCCTCAGAAGGAAGATTGGGCAATCTACTTCCATAGAGACAGCACCTCAGAAACCCAAGGAAGGATCACTATAAGTCGAATCTGACTCAAAAGCAGTGAGTTTGGTTTATTTGGTTAGTTGCTGGTGTTGTGTGCAGATTGACTTCCTTGCTTTTTAATGTACAGTGTTTTATGGGCTTATTTTGAGCATCTATTGCTGATTTGGTTTTAGTGTTTATGTCATGTGTCCTGATTTTGTTGTTCTCTGTTGTGTGTTCTCTATTGGAAGGACTTCCTTAAGCATTTCTTGTAGAGTTGGTCTAGTTTTCACAAAATTCTTTAATTTCTGTTTTTCTGAGAATGTCTTGATTTCACCCTCATTTTTGATGGACAGTTTGGCTGGATATAGGATTCTTGGTTGGAAGTTCTTTTCCTTCACCCTTTTATACATGCCTTCCCATTGCCTTCTTGCCTGCATGGTTTCTGCTGAGTAATCAGAACTCAGCCTAACTGTTTGACCATGGTAAGTGATATTTCTTTTTACCCAAGTCTTGCAAGATTTTTCCTTTGTCTTTGGTTTTGGAGAGTTTGATTATAATATGTCTTGGTGATTTCATCTTGGGATCTATCCTGTATGGGGTTCTTTGAGTTTCTTGGACTAATATCTTTTCTTCCTTCATGATATGGGGGAAATTTTCTCTTAGTAAGTCTTCCTCAATTTTCTCAGTGGTATTTTTCACCTCTTCTTGTTCTGGAATTTAAATGAGGCATATGTTGTTTCTTTTCATGTTGTCCCATATAACTCTCAGTTTCTCTTCATGTCTCTTAAATCTTTGTTCTGATTTTTCTTCATACAGGCTGGTGTCAAGGGGTTTATCTTCTAGTTGGGAAATGTGTTGTTCAGTCAGTTCTAGCCTATTCTTTTGTGCTTGCACTGTGTCGTGTAATTTTGTAATTTTAATATTCATCTTCTGGATTTCTAACTGCTGTTTTTGTATGAGTTCTGATTGTGTATTAATCTTGTTATTTTGTTCTTGAATGGTTTTTCTGAGTTCTTCCAGGGTACTACATGTGTTCTCCTTGCTTCTGTTGGGGTTTCCTTAAGCTCTTGGAGAGTTCTATAAGCATATCTTCTAAATTCCTTCTTGGATAATTCTATTGCTTCATCTTCCTTCTTGTTTAATGACACTTTTCTTTGGGATTTTACTTCTATTGTCTTGTCTTGTTTTTTGTTTGATTTGAGGTTGCCTGTTGTTTTCTAGACATTTTGAAGTTGTTATCTTTAACTGTTAGTTATGTGTTGATGTTTTGTCTTGATTTTATGATTTAGTATTTTTCAAAGGTAGAGCTGGTGTATTTATTATTATTATTTTTTTTTTTTGGTTATTAATTCAGGTGTTCTGGGCTGTTGCAGTTTTCTTTGTGATGATAGAAGCACTGTGTGAAATGTGGATACAGGTCTCTGTTCATCGTGAAGAGGGTTTAGGACTGGAACAGGCAGGTGTTGTGGTGGATTAATGTGATTCTTCTGTTAGATGAGGCTAGGGGGAGGCAGGGAAAAGAGGAAGAAAAGAAAAAAAAGTTCCAAGGTGCCTGTAGCATACCAGGGTTTGGGGTCGGCTGAAGATGATGATGTTATACTGTCACTCACAGGTCCGCAGCTCAAATTCAGCAAAGATCTCAATGGTTAGGGGGCCGCCACTTTCTGCCAGGTTCAAACAGCCGCAAAAAAACCATACTCCAGGTTGCTCCATGCCAAAAGTAGTCCTGGAAGAGCTGGACCTCAGCCCTACACCATGAGCCCATCTCAGGGCCCACCCACCTGCAGCATGCTTCCCTCTCTGCTCCCAATTCAGCAGCAACCAAAGTCAGAGGAGTCTCCTCTCCATTTCTCATAAATTCCACCCTCCCACTTAGCATTGGTCCCAAAGTTATTGATAGAAGCAGGTACAGAGGGTAGTCACATAGAGTGGCCACTGGTCCTCCGGTGCTCCCACTCCAATGCCCAGGGAGCTCTCCAATGCTCCATCTTGCCAGCTGGTGCACCACAGGGTGGGATCATTTATTTTTATTCTTCCTGGCTGTTTACCCTGCCTCCCCATCCTTTCTTCTTCTCCACTAAATCTGGCCTTCTCAAACTTAATGAGCTGTTGACAGCCCAAGAATCCGTGCTTCATGCTGCTGAACCTAGTTTTTCAAGCATTAAGATGCTAGAGGGAACAAATGTGTGGGCTACAGGTAAGATGCCATCTTCCTGTCTCCTCACATCATCTGATATCTTGACTGCTGCTTCCATTGGCATTGATGGTAGAAACAAGTAATATGAAGTCTTTGACAACTTCGATCTTTTCTCTTTTTATCATGATGCTGCTTATTGGTCCAGTTGTGAGGATTTTTGTTTTCCTTATATCAAGGTGTAATTCATATGGCAAACTTTAATCTTTATCAGCAATTGTTTCAAGTCAACCTCACTCCCAGCAAGTAAAGTTCTATTGTCACCATATCACAGGCTATTAATGATTCTTCCTCCAATCCTACTGCCATGTTCTTCTTCATATACTCCAGCTTCTCAGATTATTTCCCCAGCATAGAATTTGAATAAATATGGTGAAAGGATATAACCATGACACACTCTCTTCTTGATTTTAAACCATGCACCTTGTTCTGTTCAAATGACAGCCTCCTGGTCTATGTACAGGTTCTTCATGAGTAAAATTAAGTGTTCTGGAATTCCCATTCTTCTCAATGTTATCCACAATTTGTTATGATCCACACAATCAATTGTTTTTGCATAGTCAATAAAACACAAATAAACATCTTTCTGGTATACTTTCCTTTCAGCCAAGATCCATATGACATCAGCAATGATATCCCTTGTTCCACGTTCTCTTCTGAATCAAGCTTGCATTTATGTAAGTTTTCTGTCAATATGCTGCTTCAACTGTTTTTAAATTATCTTCAGTAAGATTTTACTTGCATGTGATATTAATGTTTTTTTGTTGCTGCTGTTGTTGTTGTTAGGTTCCATCAAATCATCTGTGACTCATAACCGCCCTATGCACAGCAGAGAGAAACACTGTCTGGTCTTGTGCCAGCCTCATGATCTTTGCTATACCCAAACCCATCATTGCAGCCACTGTGTCAATCCATCTCATTGAGAGCTTTCCCCTTCTTTGTTGGCCCTCCACTTTACCAAGCATGAAATCCCTCTCCAGGGAATGGTTCCTTCTGACAACATGACCAAAGTGGGTGAGACAAATTCTGGCCATTCTCACTTCCAAGAAGCATTCATCTACACTTCCTCCAGGACAGCTTTGTTAGTCCTTTTAGCAGATCACAGTACTCTTAGCATTCCTCTCCAACACCACAACTCAAAAGCATCAAGTCTTGTTTAGTCTTCCTTATTCGTTGTCCAGCTCTCACATGCATAAGAGGAGATTGAAAATACCATGGCTTGGGTTAGGCACACCTTAGTCTTCAAGGAGGCATTTTTGCTTTTCATTAATGATATTGTTTGATAATTTCCACAATCTGTGGGATCACCTTTCTTTGGAATGGGTACAAATATGGATCTCTTCCGGTCAGTTGGCCAGGTAGCTGTCTTCCAAATCTCTTAGCATAGCTGAGTGAGTGCCTCCAGTGTGGCATAGGTTTGTTAAAACATCTCAATGGGTATTCTGTCAATTCCTAGAGCCTTGTTTTTTGCCAAGTCCTTCAATGCAGCTTCAACTTCTTCCTTCAATACCACTGGTTCTTGATCATATGCCACTTCCTGAATTGGATGGTCACCTACCAATTCTTTTTGGTATATAATGACTCTGTGTATTCCCTCCAACTTCTTTTGATGTTTCCTGCATCATTCAACATATTGTCCATGGAATCTTTCGATATTGCAATTTGAGGCTTATATTTTTCCTCAATTCTTTCAGCTTGAGAAATGCCAAGAGTGCTCTTCCTTTTGGTTTTCTAACTCCATGTCTTTGCAAATTTCATTATGGCAATTGGCTTTGTCTTCTCAAGCTGCTCTTTGAAATCTTCTGTTCAGCTCTTTTATCTTGTCAATTCTTACATTTGCTTTAGCTAGTCTCCATTCAAAGGCAAGTTTCAGAGTCTATTCTGACATCCATTTTGGTCTTTTCTTCCTTTCTAGTCTTTTTAATCACCTTTGGCTTTCTTCATGGATGATGTTCTTGATGTTATCCCATGATTCCCCTGGTTTTCAGTCATTGGTGTTCAATGCATCCAATCTACTCTTTAGATGGTCTCTAAATCAAAGAGGGATATAATCAAGGTCACATTTTGGCTCTCATGGACTTCTTTTAATTGTCTTCAGCTTCAACTTGAGCTGGCAAATGAGCAGTTGATGGCCTGTTCCACAATCAGCTCCTGGCCTTGTTTTGTCTGAAACAATTGAGCTTCTCCACCACCTCTTGCCACAGATGTAGTCAATCTGATTCCTGTGTACTCCATCTGTTGAAGTCCACGTATATAGCCACCATTTGTGTTGTTGAAAAAACGTATTTGCAATGAATAAATTGTTGATCTTGCATAATTCTATCATGCAATCTCCACCATTATTTCTTTCACCAAGGCCATATTTTCCAACTACTAGTGATTCTTCTTTCTTTCCAACTTTTGCATTCCAATCACCGGTGATAATTAATACACCTTGATTGCATGTTTGTTCAATTTCAGACTGCAGGATTTGGAAGAAATCTTAAATTTCCTCATCTTTGATGTTGGTGATTGGTGATTGGTGTGTAAATTTGAATAATAGTAGTATATCCTCATAGGCATATGGATATTATCCTATCACTGACAGCATTGTACTTCAGGATAGATTTTGATATGTTCTTTGTGATGATGAATGTCATGCCATTCTTCTTCAATTTGTCATTCCTGGCATAGTAGATCATCTGATTCAAAATGGCCCAAACCAGTCCATTTTAGCTCACAAATGCCTAAGATATCGATCTTTATGTGTTCCTTTTCATTTTTGACAACTTCTAATACTCCCAGATTCATACTTCATACATGCCATGTTCTGATTATTAATGGATGTTTGCAACTGTTTCCTCTCATCTTGAGGTGTGCCACATCAGCAAATGAGGGTCCTGAAAGTTTTACTCTATTCTCATCATTAAGGTCAGCTCTAGTCGGACAAGGTACCTCTTCTCCAGTCCTATTTTGAGTGCCTTCTGACCTGAGGGACTCATCTTCTCTCACTGAATCACACAATGTTTCAGGACTATTCATAAAGTTTTCCAATAATATATCAGACAGTGTTTCACTCCTATTCAAAAAGTTTTCACTGGCCAATTCTTTGAGAAGTGAATGATCTCTTCCTTCTTTGAGACTGTCTGAGTCTGGAAGCTCTGCTGAAACCTATCCACCATGGATAACCCTACTGGCATTTGAAACACCAATGGCATAGCCTCCTGCCTCACAGCAACAGTCAAGCCACCACAGTGCTACAAACTGACAGACAAGTTTGCCTCTCTTAGCTGTTCCAAACTGCTCTGCTCTTTTCCTGATCTCCCCTGCCCTGCTCGCTCACCTGGCCTGTCCCCAGGCCACAAATAGCCACCTTCCACTGCCCCAGGCTGGCTTATAGTAGTCTGCCCGTGGGGTACTCCACACACACAAACACCTGTATTCCACTGCTCCTGGGCTGGCTTACTATGGCTTGCCTTAATGCACACCAGTGTCATTGCTGATGAATAACATCATGAATAGACCCATGTCCTCCATCCTTACAAATGAGCTAGAAGACTATTTACATATGATACCATTAGGACAGGCATACCATCAGAAAAGGGAGCTCTGGTGGTGTAGTGCCGAAGGGATTGACTGCTAACCAGAAGGCTGGCATTTCAAATCCACCAGTCACTACTCAGAAGGAAGATTGGGCAATCTGCTTCCTTAGAGAAGTAGAAACCCAAGGAGGGGTCACTATAAGTTGGAAATGACTCAACAGCAGTGGGTTTGGTTTTGGTTTTTGACCACCAGGAAATGACATTTTTCTGGTGCCAAGGAGAGTCTTGATGATTTGAATGTACACTTGTAAGTATTAGTGGGCATTTTTACAGGCTGTGATAGTGATGTGGTTGGTGTTAATGCTGGAGTTACTATTAAATTTAGTGAAACAAGGTTTGTAAGGATGGAGGACATAAGCCTGTTTGTGACATTATTCTATTGATAAAATAGAGCAGTCAGCAAAAAAGAGGAAGACCCTCAATGTGATGGATTGGCACAGTGGCTACAACAATGGGCTCAAGAATAGCAACAATTGAGGATGACGCAGGACAAGGCAATATTTCATTCTGTTGTACACAGGGTCACTACGAATCAGACCCAACTTAATGGCACCTAATAAAAAACAACAACAACAAGGCTAGGTAGTGCTCAGACTGATAACAATTCTGCTGTTTTCTTATGAATTTCTACACCTTGGGTGCAAACTTGCTTTCCTGGGGAAATAGTCACCCTTCCACCCAGACTGCATATAGGACAGAGAAGGCATTTGGGGCCACAAGAATTCATTAGGACTTATAGTCTTAATGTTGAAGGAATTAGAACTAGAAAGACTTTTGAGCACCTCTGGTTTCCCACTGTTATTTACAAAAGAGAAAATTGAAACTCAGAGAAGTTAAGTTGCCTATTTTAATGTTACACACCAGATCTACTAACTGCTACTGCTTTTGAAAATGAAAGATACCTTGAGAAGGTTGTTGTGTTTCTGTGTCAAAAGAACATAAATTATGCAACAAAATATGGTAATTACTAAGACTAGTGTGCAATAGATGCACAGTGAAAAAACAATGAACTAAAAAGGGATGGATATTTTTAAAAGGTTTTTTTTTTTTTTTTTTTTAATGTGAATACATTAAGTGATGCTGTAGTTAAGTGCCATTATTTATCAAGGAAAAATTTGCCTGGGCATCAAAATCACTGACAGATTATGGGCTTATAAAAGAGTGTTCATTGAGTGCAATGGAAATTAAGTATTTTCAATAGAAACAACCTGAAATCCCATTGCTCCGTGTATTCAAAGTATGGCTAAGCATCTACAGGACAAGTTGTGTAAGAAAGTTAAATAATTTCTAGTATTTTCTTGATATAGCTGACGTTGTTGTTGTTATATGCCATCGAGTTGGACCTGATTCATAGCGACCCTTCCTTGGGTTTCCAAGGCAGTATCACTACAGAAGTAGATTGCCCCATCTTCTGCTGGTGGGTTTGAACCACTAGCCTTCTGGTTAGTAGTCAAGTGTCTTAGGCACCATGCTACCAGGGCTCCCTGATATAACTGATGAGTTAGTGTATTTGTTCATGGAGTCAATTAGAATTTGGCAGGCTAGAAGACTATTTGCATATGATACCATTAGGATAGTCATATCATCAGAAAATGACATTTTTTGGTGCCAAGGAGAGTCTTGGTGGTTTGAATGTGTACTTGTCAGTATTAGAGAGCATGCTTACAGGCTGTGACAGTGATCTGGTTGGTGTTAATGTTGGAGTTACTATGAAATTTAGTAAAACAAGGTTTGTAAGGATGCAGGACGTAAGCCTGTTCATGACATTATTCATTAGCAATTATTTGGTGCTAATAGGTTAGGATAGGAAAATGTCATAGTAGTAATAATTAACACTGAGCACTGGATATGCTCCTGTGACTTATACTGCTGATAGTACAATGATTTGCCTGGCACTCTTGAAGCACAACATTGCGCTCTGCTATATTCCAAGGAGCTTCGGTTGAGCAATTTAGGTGATTTAGATTTGGAAAGAGTTTTTAAATTGTTGAAAGCAATAGACTATTTCATATAATCCAAGGAAAAATTTCCGTGCTAACTCACCAAGAAGCAATTGGATCAAAGAATAAGTCATCTTAACAGTTGAAATATGTCTTTTCAAGGGTCTCATAAGTTATGTACATATATTAGTTAGCTGCTGTCAAGTCAATTGCAACTCATAGTGACCCTATGTACAATAGAACAAAACACTGCCCAGTCCTGTGCCATCATCACAATAGCCAGCATGTTTGAGTCCATCCTCATGCCAACTGTGCCAATCCATCTTTCCAAGAGTCTCCCATGCCCTCGTTGGCCCTCTACTTCATGAAGCATGGTGTCCTCTTCCAGCAATTGATCCCTCCTGATGTCATGTCCAAAACAAGCAAGCTGGGTATTCTGGTTACCTAGTGCCACTCTGACAAGAGTATACCACAAATGGGATGGCCTTAACAAACAGGAATTTATTCTCTTACAGTTTGGAAGCTTTATGTCCAAGTTCAAAGTGCCAGGCTGTAGAGGCTGTGTGAAAGCCCCTCAACCTTGGGCTTCAGCTCTGCCTCTTGCTCCCAGTCTACAGAAGCTAGAGGGATCTCTTCATTCAGGCAGCTACTGGCTGCTGAGGCTAACAAGCCCAAGGTCAACAAATAAAATAGTACACTCCTGATGTTACCAAACCATATGGCAGGCCATTAAAGTCCACTGTAAGTCCCAAGGTCGGCAGAGCATGGCAGGCTGCTGAACAGTGACACAGCTACATGCAGGGTCCAAGCATGCCATAAGCTAGAGCCCATTCCCAAAGCTCCTTCTTATATACAGGAAGCAGACCACATACCCAAAGCAGCTACTGAGCTGCTTGTGGTAGATCCTACCATGGAGTTGATTGCCAATCTCATCATGAGGAATAACTACCAACAGCTACCAAGCCTCTCAACCAGGCCTAGCTAAGTTGACACACAAGCATAACCACTACACTGGGCAATTGTCTCTTGTGAGCCATAAGATTTCTGTGATTAATTTCTGGAAGTAGCTCTCCAGGCCTTTCTTCTGATTCTGTAAGCTCTGCTGAATCTAGTCTACCAGAGGTGATCCTGCTGGTATTTGAAATATCAGTATCAAATACTTCCAGCATAACTTCCAGCATCATAGCAACATACAAGCCACTACAGTATGACAGACTGACAGACAGTGAGATACACATATATGGAGCCCCAATAGCATAGTAGATAAGGCATCTGGCTGCTAACCAGGTCAGCAATTCAAAACCACCAGCTGCTCCACAGAAGGAAGATGGGGCAATCCACTTCTGTAAAGATTTACAGCCTTTGAAACCCACCAGAGCTATGAGCTCTGGTGGCATGGTGCCTAAGGCACTTGACTGCTAACCAGAGGGCTGATGGTTCAAACCCACCAGCCACTCATTGGAAGGAAGATTGGGTGATCTACTATGGTAGTGATACGGTCTCAGAAACCCAAGGAGGAGTCGCTATGAGTCGGATCCAACTTGACTGCAGTGAGTTTTATATATGAACCAAAAAAAAAAAAAAAAAAAAAACTCACTGCTGTGGAGTCAGATCTGACTCATAGCCACCCCTCCTTGGGTTTCCAAGGCAGTATCTCTATGGAAGGAGGTTGCCCAACATTCCTTCTGAGGGGTAGTTGGTGGGTTTGAACCACCAGCCCTCTGGTTAACAGTCAAATGTCTTAGGCACTATGCCACCAGAGCTCCTTTTAAATCTATCTATATATATATATACTGATATATGCATATGTATGTATAAAACTGGGAGCTCTGGTGGCATGGTGCCTAAGACATTTGACTGCTAACCAGAAGGCTGGTGGTTCAAACCCACCAGCCACTCAGAAGACTGGGCAATCTACTTCTGTAGGGATATCACCTCAGAAACCCAAAGAGGAAGGGTTGCTATGAGTCAGATCCAACTCCAAACAGTGAGTTTGGTTTTTGGTATGGATTTAAAAATGTAAATTTTAATTCACTCATTTCTAAAGAAATTATCTCAAAGAAACTCATTTTGTAAGACATTATGTAACCCATTTTCCTGTACTGGAATGAATTTCCCAAAAATAAAAGTGAAAGGCTAAACTTCATTCTCAAAAGTGTAATTGAAAGACTGGCTAAAAATGTACTTCAAATTTCATGAAAATGAAGTCACACTATTGAGTTTGTTTTTATTCATTAATCTTGATAGAATAATTTCTTAATTATCTTATAGGATATTGCTGACTATAGGACTAATAGTACTGAAACTAGTTATGACAATATTGAAGTACTAATATTCTAAAGATGCAAATATTCTATCCAGGTTTAGAACACAAAATGGAAGAATTGACATGGACATTTGGGCACAGAAGAAAAGGTGTCAGGTTTCTAGACTCAAATTACAGGAGAAATGAACTATAAAAAGAAAAAGTTACTTAACATTTCTTGTTCTCAAATTTGCATTTTTATAAATATGAAATGTATCATCATTATTATGCATATTTATATTTTATTACCGGCTTACATTAAATTTCAATAAAAATAAAGCTAATGTGCTGATTTTTCTTAAATTCTGTCTACCTTATTCATTTATATCACCTTCCTGCCACGACAGGTAAGTGCCTTCCAACCTTGGCCTAATGGTGCCTGAGTCCAAGGGAAGGCTGGATTCCACACAGTACATGGCTGAGGCTGGCAGCTGAGTATTTGCACACAAGAGCAGGATACTGCTTGACCTGGCTAGAAGGTGGACTCCCAGGGCATTGCCAAAGAATGAGCATGCATCCACAGACTGTGCCACACTAAGCTTCTTCTGCAATACCATGTGACATACACATGCAGAAATTCTAGGCAACCAGTAAGAGTTTTGGCTTCCTCCTCTGCCTGGCCTTGAAACCAGAACTGACCATCCTCACACTTTTGCACTGACCTGGCCCTGACATATAGGAATATGTTTTCCATGAGAATTGAAGGCCCTCAAGGAGATAACTTAACTTGCAACTAATAGGACAGGTAGGGGATATTTTTGGGTTTCTTATGAGCCTTGGGAGGAGTTCTGGTGGTGTAGTGCCTAAGGCATTTGACTGTTAACCGGAGGGCTGGTGGTGCAAACCCACCAGCCACTCCTCGGAAGGAAGATTGGGTGATCTACTTTCGTAGTGACACTGTCTCAGAAACCCAAGGAGAGGTCGCTGTGAGTCGAATCTGACTCGATGGCAGTGAGTTTGGATTTGGTTTGGTTTTATGAGCCTTGGTACATAGAATTAGATTAATCCTAATTCTTGATTTGTGATATCCTCTCATGCCAGGTCCATGAATGTCTTAATGAATGCATTCACTTCATTATTCGGAGATATGGATGCATTCATGTTGTAAGTTCCACATTGAAGAATAATGATCATCACAGTGAGACCTCCTTGTATGAATTCCAAGCCAAGGAAGCACAGAAGGGACAACCACATTGATTGATTGAGCATCTGCTCCTTGCCAGGCATTCTGTTGGGCCCTTTGCAAACATTACCCATTTAATTTTCCCAAAGTTGTCACTGGACAAGCAAAGACAAGCCACAGGCTCATCATCCTTCCTGGCCCTGGTTCTTTCCCACTGTTCTCAACTGGCTGGCTGGTCAGGAATAGAATGCCTGTGAGTGACAAGACTATTTCAGTGCAATATTCTCTAGTGGTTGGGTGGTTTGATGTTGGGTGACTTTCAATTTTCACAGCTGAACTTCAAATCTCAAATCTCATTAAAATAGCTTTTTGTTGCTATTTGCTGAGTTTAAATTAGCAATGATTCAGCAAATATAAGCAGACACAGCAGGGTGACTCTCTCGGCAGGTATAATCAGGGGCTGAGAGAATATGATTAAGAAAACTATGGTTCCAGAGTTACAGTATTGTGAGCTCCTTTGTAAGAATTATCTTCTATAAATCCTAGCTGAACTTTATATAGGAATGACTTTGAGAGAAAGACAAGGCTCTTTCTTCTCCCTCATTTTTGGATGTGTTTGCATTGGCAGAAATGTTGGATGGGTTGATTGCAAAGAAATTTGGAAATCTCTACTAGCATCTGATGCAACCTGGTGTACTGAATAACTTAAATTAAAAAAAAAAAAAAAAAAAACCTTGGACTAGAAATGGATCTCTCTTAGATTTTAGAGCTGCTCTAAATCCCCCGTCTGGCCCTTACCAAAGGTTTTTTAGTTTTTCTTAGCACCCAGCTGAAAGAATGATGAGGCCATATCCAAACAGCCTTATATTTATTGGGCTAGTCATTGTGCTGGATGCTGCAGCTGCAGTATAAATCAGACTGGGCCCCTCCCTTGAGTTGCTCCCTGTCTAATGGTAGATATAGGACAGGTCTCCAAAACTTACAGTTCCAGGCAGAAAGGAAGAAGGACTACGGAAGTAGAAAGCAGTGACAGATCTTAATAAAGAGGTGGAGATCGGTGTGCTCTTTCAGACATTAGACATGCAGATTTTGAATTAGGGTGCACAATAGGACCATCATGGTAGCAGAAGGGAGAGGGTTGGGTGTCCACTTGGGAAAGAGAAGACCAAGAATGCATGGAGATTTCCTGATGTTTAAGCTACTGTGGAAAGAGTAAATATGAGGAAAAATCAAAGCCAGACGTGAGGGCAAGGCCTTACACCCACTAGTCCCTTCTGTGCTGCCTCCTCATTCCCTTCAATCTCCTTTCTTTACATCTTCTCCCCCCAGATTCTCAGTGGTTTTAGGCTAAGACTTAATCAGCAGGGCCTCCACCACTGCAGGGATCCCTCTCTGTTTCTTCTCCCTAAGGATAAGGTCTCTGCATGTTGCTGTAGTTTTTAGCTGCTGTCAAATGGGCCCCAACTCATGGCAACCCCACGCACAATGGAACAAAACATTGCTAGATCCAGAGCCATCCCCATGATCAGTTACAGGTTGGACCATTTTGATCCATAGGGTTCTCATTAGCTGCTTTTCAGAAGTAGAATGCCAGGCTTTTCTTCCTACTCCATCTTGGTCTGGAAGCTCCACGAAACCTGATCTTGTAGTAACATGCTAGCCTTCACTGGCTGTACATGAGGTGCACTGGCTGGAAATTGAACCCAGGACTTCCTCATGGAAAGTGAGAATTCTATCACTGAGCCATCACTGCTCTCATGGTCTCTGCATGGTAATGACTAACTTACTAAATCACCAGTGACCAAATTAACAATGACTAAACATATTTGCTTCTTAGAGGCCTGCCTCCAAGAGCAGAGTTCAGTTGCTCCAAAGCAGGCAAGTAGAAAGGTATTTAAAGACTTGGAATCATCAGTTCTTAGAAGAGCCCCTAAGGTCACGCAGTCCAGCTTCCTACTATTGGTATCTAAATGTCCTAAATCATCTCTGACAGATAGACAGCACCCAATTCCTACCTATAGGTGACTCAGAGACTAACACATATACATATCTTTATTTTAGGTCCCTGCCTCTGTAGCGTTCAAGGGGATTAGGCAGAAGCTGGCTTGAATTAAGAGCACAGAGCCCTTCTTCAGCCCTGAGGCAGCAGGGGGTGTCCCAATGTCAGTGAGACCTGCTTTGGGCATGGCATGGAAAACAAGAAGCTATACAGCCCAGCTGGCTGTGGGGGACAGAGAAGCACTCCACATAGCTGCCCACTGCCGGCCTGCGGTGGGATGCTGCTGACAGGGAGGGACAATGTGAGTATTCATTCATGCCAGCTGCTCCTCTCACTCACCGGTACAGACTCAAGGAGGAGAGGGCATGAAATGCAAGTGTGGAAATCGGAGGGGAGAAAGCAGTCATGTCTTGTAAGTACAGGGCAACTGCCTTAGGACCTAAACCTAGGATCACTGTCAGCTTGGAGAGTTGAGACATCGGTTACAGGGAAATGTGAACTTTTGTCACCTGACTTGCCTTAAGTATATAAAGAAGCTAGTTAAACATTTCTAGCATTTCTAAATAGTCTGTCTTCATGATTTTTTCCCCCAATGAGCTACTAAGAAAGCATGGACCAGGCCCAATACTTTCATATCAATCTGGAAGCAATTAGGGCCTCCACCCCCTAAATGAAGGAGACCTGGGTCAGTCATTATCTCTGTGATCTACTGATAAGAGTCCTGGATGAGGAATTAGGACACGTAAGGTTACTTCCAACTTTTCCACGATGTATGTGACCTCAGATCAGTTATGTAACTGTTCTGGATGTCTGTTTTCTCACGTTTAAAATGGACATCGTTGTCCATTTTACTGTTCTACCTGTCTACCTGTCTCTAAGGAGACCTGGTAGCACAATGGTTAAGCACTCAGCTGCTTACCAAAAGTTTGCAATTCAATCCCACCACTCACTCTGCAGGAGAAAAGACCTAGTGATGTGCTCCAGTAAACATTACAGCCTAGGAAACCCTATGGGGCATTTCTACTCTGTCCTAGATGGTTGCTATGATTTCAAATCCATTCAAAGATACATACAAACAGGATGAAATGAGAAAAAAAGCCATAAATCATGTTATATACCATACACAAATGAGTCCTTAAGGACAGAGGTTGCAGATGTTTTTGTAAAGGACCAGGTAGTAAGTATGTTAGGCTTTGTATACCACATAAGATCAATTTTGCATTTTTCTTCGTGTTGTTTCACTCTTGTAGTTGTTATTGGGTGGCATTGAGTTGGTTCCAGTGCATAGAAGCCCAATGTATGGCAGTGCTTGGTCCATTGCCATTCACACAATTGTTGCAATCTTTGAGCTCGTTGTTACAGCCACTGTGTCAAGTCATTACATTGAGGTTTATCTCATTTTCACTGACAATCTACTTTACAAAGAATGATGTGCTGCTCCAGAGATTGATTTCTCCTGATAACATGTCCAAAGTATGTGAGATGAAGTCTCACCACCCAAGCATCTAAGGAGCATTCTGGCTGTATTTCTTCCAAGACAGATTTGTGCATTTATCCATGGTATATTTAGTATTCTTCGCCAGTGCCATAATTCAAAATTCAAATCTTCTTTAGTCTTCCTTATCCATTGTCCAGCTTTCACGTGCATTTAAGGCTTGGGTAAGGTACATCTTAGTTCTCAAAGTGACATCTTTGCTTTTTAACAGTTTTGAGAAGTCTTTTGCAACAGATTTGCCCAACTCAGTATGTCATTTGATTTCTTGACTGTTGCTTCCATGAGCATTGATTGTAGATCCCAGTAAAAAGAAATCCTTGACAACTTAAAAGTTTTCCCCACTTATCATGGTGTTGCTTATTGGTACACTTGTGAGGATTTTTATTTTCTTTATATTGAGGTGTAATTCATACTGAAGATTATAGTCTTTGATCTTCATCAGTAAGTGCTTCAAATCTTTTTTGCTTTCAGCAAGCAAGATTTATCATCTGCATATTGCAGGTTGTTAATGAATTTTCCTCCAATCCTGATGCTACATTTTTCTTCATAGAGTCCAGCATTTCAGATTATTTGCTGAGCATACAGATTGCATAAGTATGATGAAAGGATATAATCCTGACACACACCTTTCTGATTTTAAACCATGCAATATCCCATTATTGTTTTTGAATGACTGAAAGTTGGTCTATGTACAGGATCTGCGTGAGCACAATGAAGTATTCTAGAATTCTCATTCATCCAATGTTATCCTAATTTGTTATGATCCACACTGCTGAATGCCTTTGCATAGTCATAAAAAATGAATCTTTCTGATATTCTCTCCTTTCAGCCAAAATCTGTCTGACATCAGCAATAATATTCCTCATTCTATGTCCTCATCTAAATCTGGGTTGAATTTCTGGCAGTTCCCTGTCAATGCACTGCTGCAACCATTTTTAAATTATCTTCAACAAAACTTTACTTGTGTGTATGTTAATAATACTGTTTAATAATTTCTTTATTCTATGGAATCACTTTTCTTTGGAAAGGTGCATTTATGGTTCTCTTCCAGTAGATTGGCCAGGTAACTGTCTTCCAAATTTCTTGGCATAAATGACTGAGCACTTTCAGCATTACATCTTTTTGTTGAAACATTTCAATTAGTATTCTGTCAATTCCTACAGCCTTGTTTATCACCTATGCCTTCAGTGCAGCTTGGATTTCTTTCTTTAGTACTTTTGTTCTTGATCATCTGCTACCTCCTGAAATGGTTGAACATTGACCAATTCTTTTTGGTGCGGTGACTCTGTATATCCCTTCCATTGTCTTTTGATGCTTCCTGCATCAATGAATATTTTGCCCATAAAATCCTTCCGTATCACAACCCAAGGCTTGAATTTTTTCTTCAGTTCTTTCAGCTTAAAAAATTTTGAATGTATTCTTACCTTTTGGTTTTCTAATTCCAAGTCTTTAATTATATTTAATTACAATACTTCACTTTGTCTCCTTGAACACCCTTAGAAATCTTCTGTTCAACTCTTTCACTTCATCTTGTCTTCCATTCACTTTAGCTACTCAACATTGAAGTGCAAGTTTCAGAATCTTTTCTGATGTCCATTTTGATCTTTTCTTTCTTTCCTGTATTTTTAATGACCTTCTTTTTTCATGTATGGTACTTTGATGTCATCCCACAACTTGTCTGGTCTTTGGTCATTAACATTCAGTGCAACAAATCTATTCTTGAGATGGTCCCTAAATTTAAGTAGGATATACTTTGACTCTCATGGACTTGTTTCAATTATCCTCAGTTTCAACTTGAACTTGTATATGAGCCTTTGATGGTTTATTTCTCAATAGGGCCCTGGCCTTGTTCTGACTGATGATACTGAACTTCTCTATCACCTCTTTCCAAAGATACAGTTGATTTTATTCCTCTGTATCCTATCTCGCAAGCTTCACATGTCTAGCCATCACTTAAGTTATTGAGAAAAGGTATTTGCAATTTATAAATTGTTGGTCTTGCAAAATTCTATCATGTAATCTCTGGTGTCATTTCTATCACCAAGGACATATTTTCCAACTACCAATCCTTCTCCATTTCCAATTTTAGAATTCCAACTACCAGTAATTTTCAGTGAATCATGATTGCATGTTTGATCAATTTTAGAATACAGAAATTGGTAAAAATCTTTAATTTCTTCATCTTTGATAGTGGTGGGTGATACATAAATTTGAATAGTAGTAGTATTAACTGTTCCTTCTTGTAGGTGTGTGGATATTATCCCATCACTGACAGCATTGTACTTCAGGATGCATCTTGAAATGTTCTTTTTGATGATGAATGTGAAGCCATTCCTCTTCAACCTGTCATCCCAGGCATAGTAGACCATATGATTTTCCAATTCAAAATGGCCAATACCAGTTCATTTTGGCTCACTAGTGCCTAGAACACTAGTCTTTATGCATTCCATTTCATTTTTGAGGACTTCTAATTTTCCCAGATTCATACTTTGTACATTCCACATTCTAATTACTAATGGATGTCTACAGCAGTTTCTTCTCATTTTGAGTCATGCCACATCAGCAAATGAATATCCCAAAAGCTTTACTCCATCCATGTCATTAAGGTCAACTCTCCTTTGAAAAGGCAGCTCTTCACCAGTCATATTTTGAGTGCCTTCCAACCTAAAGTACTCATCTTCCAGCACTATGACAGACATTGTTCCGCTGCTATTCATAAGGTTTTCACTGGTCAACTTTTTTGGAAGTAGAGCACCAAGTCCTTCTTCTTAGTCTGTCTTAATCTGGAAGCTCTGCTGAAACCTGCCCACTGTGGGTGACCCTGCTGATATATGCAATGCAGATGACATAGCTTCTAGCATAACAGCAACATACAAGATGCTACTATATGACAAACTGACAGATGAGTGGTGGTGTTTTACAACCTTTTACAATATACATGTCATTTAGCTTTATAAAGTATACAAAAATAGGTCACAGGTTGGATTTTACACATGGGCAATAATTTGCCAACCTCTATTCAAGAGAAAATACAGGTGGGGAACAGACCTGGGGGCAATGGTTATGATAAATCTAAACCCATATAGCAATTAATCTAAATAAACAAATTATATATCTTCAAAGAACACACACACACTCACACACAACTCCGTTATATTTTCTGATCTGTGGCCCCCTAGTGAAATTGTTTGCACTCCAGCCCATAGGCCATCTTGTTCAAATATTCCTAGAATATCTTGACATCTACTGAGCTCTTCCTTCCTTGACCAGAGCATCCACTTCCAGTCTTAAAACTGGAAGTCAGCCTTCTGCCTTGGGTGGTTGCTTCTTCTAAGAGGTTCATTAATAGTAAAACCAAACCAGTTGCCATTAAGTCTATTCTGAATCATGGCAAACCCACGTGGTTCAAAATAGAACTGCCCTCCATAAGATTTTCAATTGCTGTGATCTTTCAAAAGTTGATCAACAGGTCTTTCTTCCTGGGTGGATTAGAACTGCCAACCCTTTTTGGTTAATAGCCAAGCACTTAATTATTTATTTGTACCATGGTTCACATACCAAGAGGTTCATTGTTATTTTTGTGTGCTGTCAAGTTGATTCCGACTCATAGAGATCCTGTAAGACAGAGTAGAACTGCCCTATAGGGTTTCCAAGGCTGTAATCTTTATAACAGCAGATTGTCAGGTTTTTTCTCCTGCAGAGCTGCTGGCGTATTTAGACCACCAACTTTATGCCTTCATATAAATTAAACCCTGACAAGACTATCTATCCTTCCAACCAGTAGAGCCTGGAATTAGTCCTACTTGCTCTGATTCTCAAGAGAACAGGGTGAAGGCCTTTTCTTTGGGGCCACTACTACCCATGTAAGAAACAATTAATTTTGATAATTATGACTGTTAGCTCACATGCAGTATTTTGTTTGACAATGTGCTTTCAAATTTAAATAAATCATCATTTCTCTCATGACACTGAAGAGGTTAGCTGGCTTTATCATTGTCAATTGCAAAAAGACCTGGAGTGATGTTAACCCTAAAGTTAACTTTTATGATGAGTGGGCAATAGTTTCTGGTTCTTTCTGTCTCAGATGAGGACTTAAGTCCATCTTCCCTTTGCATGTCTTTTTCTCCTTTCCCTATCCTCACTCTTTATTTGAAGTTATTAGAAGAACCACAGAATGAAGTCCTGAATGAGAGTCACAAATAGCAAATAATGTTTATTTCATTCTCTCCACCTTCCAAAGCACCTCCAAAATGAAATGGTGAATTACTAACACTTTTCTAGACAAGAATAATGAAAGGATCTAGATTTAAAATATGTCTATACAAGAGACAGTGTTGATCTAATAAATAAAGTTTTTGTTGGCCCTGTGTGGAAATCAAAAAAAAAAAAAAAGCATGAAAGAAATACACTTTAGAACCAGATTCTTAGATATCAACCAGCTTAATATCTTTTTTTGACATAGGAGAATATGAGAGGCAGAAAGGTGGTGAGTTTCTCAAGAAAATGACTAGTGTTCAGAGTGGAGGGCAGCACTTCAGCCTTCCAATTTCTGGTCCCATTCATTTCCCACCACCTCTTGTTGTTTTCCAGGATTTCAGTTGCCTTGTTACGTCATCTACAAGGAAACTTGGTAGTGCAATGGTTAAGTGCTAGGCTGCTAACAAATTGGCAATGGCAATTCAAAACTACCCAGTGGCTTTGAAGGAAAAGATCTGGAGATTTGCTTCTATAAAGACTAGAGCCAAGAAATCCCTATGGGAAGCTCTGGTGGCATAGTGCCTAAGGCACTTGACTGCTAACTAGAAGACTGGTGGTTCAAACCCACCAGCCACTCCTCAGAAGGAAGATGGGGCAATCTACTTCCGTAATGATACTGCCTTGGAAACCCAAGGAGGGGTCGCTATGAGTCAGGTCCGACTCTATGGCAGTGAGTTTAGTTATGGTTAACAACAATAACATAGCTACATATCATGTTTGTCATTTCATTTGAACAAGCTTTGTCTTTTCCCACCCCAGATGAGGAACTGTGCCATTTCTAATTCAATGCAACTTTTTCTCTCTGGATGATGATTTCCTTTGGTTAGCACATAGGGTTATAGGCTTAAGACTACTTTCCTTGATGAGATACTGTTTCAGTATCTCATTAAGGAAAGCTCTCATCTTTGGACACAGATCACACCTCAATACTGGTGAAGTACTTTGTAAATGTCTGGCACTGTAAACAAGAGAGGATGTGTATGTAGGTGGCTGAGGGTCAACCTAGCACCTCCTTGGGAAAATAACCCCAAAGTACACATTGTAAAGACAGTGATTACCTGCATCATTTTTATTTATGAAGGAAACTAATTTAGAAATAAAAACCTAGCCAAGGACAGTAAATGACACCCACCAGGCATACTATAAAAGTTGATTAAATAAATGAAAAACCCTATAAGGAGATTTTTAAGATAACACTTCTTAGGAGAGGAATTGGACGTGTTAATGAGCCTAAGAGATGAATGGCTTATTTGGGAACACTGTATAAGCAGGAACTTCTTAATAAAATTGTCACAAGGAGAAAAGATAGATGACAGTGTCTCCCACCCTGAAACTATGAAGATAAGGAAATGAAAAAATCTTACCCTCCAATTTTGGTTTCATTAAACTACATGCATCTGTCATTGTGTTATATTTTGAAAATGTATTCCTTTACTAAAGTTTGAATTGACTGAGTCCTGAGAATATATGGGAGATTATGTCTCAGTCTCTTCACAAATTTATCATTTGGTGACCCTGAGAAGCTTTCTCAATGATTCTAATTCCAGCCATGGAGTGGGAGTCCTTGGTGGCTCAGTCCTAGCAAGGGACATTTTTTACTTTGCCTTAGACTTTGGGGAGGAGTGAGCCCTCAAGTGAGTGTCTTGAGTCTGTGTGCCTCCTGAGTAGCACAGGCCATCAGCTTCATAGCAGCCCTAAAAAGGGGGATACACCATGCACAGCACATTTGAGGGAGGTGAGGTATGCCAGGCTTCCCCTGAAGAGCTGATTCAATTCTTTCTACTTCATATTCTGTTACTCCTATGGGGAAGACAGGTTAATAAATATACACTGAGGAAAGAATGTTGTTTGTCAAAACAATTCATGACTCCACTAACTTCAGGATACAATCCAAACACATTCGTGTGGCATACAAGTTCCTTGATTTGAGCTCAACCTCATTTTCCATTTTCTGTGAGTCCCCCATGTACTACACCAGCCTCAATGAACTGCTTGCCCTTTTCCAAACATAGCATATTCTTTTTTTTCCCCCTGTCTTTTGCCTGTACTATTTCTTATGCCTGGAATGCCCTTTCTCCTCTTTGCAAACTGGTGAACTACTCATCTTTCAAGACTCAGTTCAAATAGTCCTCTGTGAAGCCTTCTTTGACTGCTACAAAGTTATTTCTTTTCTCTTCTCTCTCTTAAGACCCTGTGCAAATATTTATGGTGGTACATATTAGTCTCCAACAGTAATTTATATGTTTATCTCTTCCATCAGACTGTGAGTTCATGAATTATAGGGGCTGTGATTATTTTGCATTATCCCTCTAAGCTTAGCCCAGTGCCTGGCCATAGCAGTCCTTCATGAAACATGCAGTAAATAGTTAAATAAGCTGGAACCAGGTCTTGGAAGGCTTTGACCACTGTAGGGTATGCAAGATGGCCTATTCAAGACAAAAGCATTAGAATTCTTGTTTTTATTTATATTTATTTAAAATTAACAATGAAAGTAAGTTTTTCAATATTTTTATATGAATTGATAGTAGCACATATGTTTGATTTAAAAATAAACCTATACATTAAGAATAAACTCACTCACCCAACTCATAGCGATCCCTCCCTGGGTTTCTGAGGCAGTATCACTATGGAAGTAGATTGCTCAACCTTCCTTCCTAGGAGTGGCTAGTGGGTTTGAACCGCCAGCCTTCTCGTTAGCAGTCAAATGTCTTAGGCACTACACCACCAGAGCTCCTTACATTAAGAATAGTGTTTGCAATAAAAAATAAAATAAAATAAAACTAAAGACTATTCTTATATACAGTAGGAAGGTATTGAAAGAGTCAATACAGGAAATGCATGAACAAACAAGTGTGCAGGAGAATCAACCTTATAAATTGGAAGAAGGTAGGGCCATCAATCAATATGGAAAGCACTACAGTAATTGATACATTAATTATAAGTGACTAGATAAAGGTAATGGTGATTGGGATAGAAAGAAAGTAGAGGCTTACTAAATAAGTGCTATTATTATCTTCATTGCTGTTGTTGTTAGGTGCTGTCAAGTTGGCTCCAGTTCTTAGTAACCTTGTGTACAACAGAACAAAACACTGCCTTGTTCTGTGCCATCCTCACAATCTTTGCTATGCTTGAGCCATGGCTGTAGCCACTGTGCCAATCCATCTCGTTGAGGGTCTTCCCCTTTTTCACTGATCCCATACTTTACCAAGCACGGTATCATTCTCCCGGGAATTGTCCCTCCTGACAACATGACCAAAGCAGGTGAGATGAAGTCTGGCTATTCTCATTTCTAAGGAGCATTCCAGCTACATTTCTCCTGGAGCAAAGTTATTCATTCTACTGGCAAGCCATGATATTTTCAGTATTCTTCACCAACACCACAATTCAAAGGCATCAACTCTTCTTCAATCTTCCTCATTCATTGTTCAGTTTTCACATGCATATAAAGATATTGAAAATATCATGGCTTGGATTAGGTGCACCTTAGTGACATCTTTGCTCTTTAACACTTTTATAGAGTTTTTTTTGCAGCAGATTTGCCTAGTAAATTATGACTTGTGATTTCTTGACTGCTGCTTCCATGGGTATTGATTGTGGAGCCAAGTAAAATGAAATCCCTAACAACTTCAATCTTTTCTCCATTTATCATGATGGTGTTTATTTTCTTCATTATTATCATTAAATCAGCAGAGTTGGCTAATGGTAAGGAGGAGTCAGAGCTCCATGAAGAATTACAAATGCAATCATAACACAGGAGCGCAGGTTGAACTCAAGGTCAAATACTTTTCTCCCAGGCTTATACTCTCTAAGCAACTTTCCTTTTATTTGTCTTTACCCATTTGAAGGGGTAACAAATAAGGGGCACCCATCCCTCATATCCAAGGAGTTCTGGTTGTGCAATAGTTAAAGCATTCATCTGCTAACTGAAAAGTCAACAACTTTCTGGAGAAAGGCAGGCAGTCTGATTTTGTAAAGATTTACAGCCATGGAAACCCTATGGGAAAATTCTACTCTGTTCTCTAGGGTCGCTATGAGTTGAAATTGGATTGCTATGAGTTGGAATTACTTCCACAACAGTGAGTTTGATTTGGGGTTTTTTATCTCCTATGTCCAGTCCCAGCATGGCCCTTTTCAGTAAAGTCTATTTATAGTCTCAGGTTGCTACAGCAGTATTGTGCAATCGAATTGTGCAATTGAATGTGGGCTTTGTGGGGCAGCTGGTCTGAGCCATTGTTGGGTGAGTGACCGTCTTCTGGCTGCTTCCCGTTGGCTTAGGAAAGGACAGAAGAAGGTGGATTTGTTTGTCTGTTGAGCAACCTGGTGTTGCCCTGACTATGCCTGATTCTCTCCCTTTAAACATTAACCATCTCTTAAAACATTTGTGTTTTGTGCCCAAGGTCAAGGGGTCCCAAAGAGAAAAGAGAGGAGGAAAGGGGAAGAGAAGAGAAGAGAGATAAGGGAGAAGGGGAATCCCTGAATCCAGTAACATATTCATTCCACAGACATTTATTTAGTGCACACTGGGGTTTTAGAGCTGGGTGGAACATGATTTCCATGTTAAAGATTCTGGTATTATAGAGGAGACAGACAGGTAAACTCAAAAGGAACAGCTCCATATGGTCACTGTGCCTTCTACTCAACCTCTCCATTTTCTATACAAGGCTTTAATAGGGAAGACAGAGAAGGAGTTCAGAGCCCTGAAACTTTCCAGCGTCTTTGTTCCCAAAACCCACTGCCTTGAGTCAATTCCAACTCATAGCAAACTGCTGCGTAACGTTTCCAAGGCTGTAAATCTTTATGAAAGAAGACTGTCTCATCTTCCTCATGCAGGGCCACTGGTGGGTTTCAACCACTGACCTTTAGATTAGCAGCCAAATGTCTTAACAACTGCACCACCAGAGCTTCCTCTTCAGCCCCAGGATAGGGGCAAAAATTGACCTTAAAAGCTTGTTTACACTGTAGCTTCCCACTCAACTTCCCATTCAGTGATTCGGGGTGGGGCCCAGGATTCTTCATTTTAATTCAAGCTCATTGGGGGACTGTAGGTGGATACAGGTGACCACAGGAGATGTTATTCTTCCAAAGAGGGGCAGGAACCACAACTCAGCAAAGGCTTCAGACTCCCCAGAGGCTGACAGAGAAAAGAGGAAGGGAAAAGAAAAACCTAATAGGGAGAATGGGAGCTCTGGTAGCATAGTGGCTAAAGCACTTGACTGCTAACCGGAAGGCTGGCGGTTCAAACCCACCAGCCACTCCTCGGAAGGAAGGTTGGGCAATCCTACTTCAGTAGTGATACTGCCTCGGAAACCCAAGGAGGGGCCGCTATGAGTCGGGGCCGACTCGACGGCACATAACAACAAACAACAACAATAGGGAGAATAAAGGACAGAACACAAAAAAAGAGAAAATTCAGTATGTGAAAAAGAAAAGGTACATCTCTATAAAGAGAAGTGAGCAAATATTATCAGAGGCCTTGAGGCTGCTCACCTGGCCAGTGCCCATGTATTAGCCATGATTTTTGGTTTTTATCTTGTAAACTTGATGATTACCCAAGCAACCAATAATAATGAATATAAAACAAACTTGGCCAGAGCCTTGGGCATAAATATCACCTGCAGAACCCAGCCATTTCCACGTCACACTTCTTGTCTTTCTTAGATTCCCTAGCTACAACACATTTTCCAGTTGCCATGAAGTTGATTTCGACTCATGTTGTTGTTGTTATGTGCCGTTGAGTCGGACCCAACTCATAGCGACCCCTCCTTGGGTTGCCGAGGCAGTATCACTATGGAAGTAGATTGCCCCATCTTTCTTCCGAGGAGTGGCTGGTGGGTTTGAACCATCAGCCTTCTGGTTAGCAGTCAAGTACCTTAGGCACTATGCTACCAGAGCTCCCAGAGACGGCCAGGCTACCTGGCGGGGAGCTGCTGGTGGGTTTGAACTGACAGCCTTGGGTGTGGCAGCTGACTGCCCAAGGCCCTGAGGCCATTCCCAGGGGCCTTAGACTCATAGTAATCCTATATGTGTCAGAGTAGAACTCTGCTCCACAGGGCTTTCAATGGTTGATTTTTCAGAAGTAGATTGCCAGGCCTTTCTTCTGAGGCACCTCTGGGTGAACTCCAACCTTGAATCTTTAGTTTAGCAGCTAAGTGTGTTAGTTGTTTTACCACCCAGGCACACAACAGATTATTTTCTTCAAGTAGTGAGGCTAGATGAAGCTATGGGCTGTGCACGTGAAGGCTGCTTTAGAGAAGATGCACGTTCTAACTTCACATGATCTTCAGTAACTTCCCTGCTTCTTGGAAGCCTGGCTTAGCTGCACCCCCACCCCCAGCCTAATCTACTCCTATTTGCTACCTGACAATGCTTCCGTGTACCAACCTGTATCAGAATTGAGTTCTCATGGCCATGAAAAATTTCCACCTGGTGGTCTACAGATTCTACCCCTCATCCAGATTATGCCAAGATTCTTCTCTTTCTTAAACTGGTCTAAAGCCCAAACTTGAAACTCTGGAGTATTCTCTGACTCTAAAACCATTTGATTCTTTTTCAGTCACACAGGCAGCTCCTATTTATCCTGGGCCCGTACCTAACGTACTTCCCCCACCCCTCTCCAAATGGATGTCTCCTCCTCTTTGGTCAAGCTCCTACTCTAATGTTACCTTTCCTGTGAACTCTTCCTCGACCATTTCTTTTCCCATATCTGGTCCTTATCATATTGTGCTGAACCTATTTGTTCAGATATGCCCCACTCATTAGACTACAAGTTCCAGGAATCTAATCTCATGGAAGTCACTAAAGCATAAGTTAGAAACCAGCTGATCTGGGTCAGAACCTCAGCACTGCTACCCACCAGCTGAGTGACCATGGGCAAGTGACTTAATTATCCTAAGTCTCAGTTTCCTTACCTATAAAATCACAGGGAAACAATCATATCTACTATTAGAGTTAAATGAGATAATACCTGATCCAGTGCCTGAAACACTGTTGCTGTTGTTGTGTGCCGTTGAGTTGATTCTGACTCATATTGATCCTATAGCACCAGCCACTCCTCAGAAGGAAGGTTGGGCACTCTACTTCTGTGGTGATACCGCCTCCGAAACCCAAGGAGGGGTCACTATGAGTTGGGTCCGACTCAATGGCAGTGAGTTTGGTTTGGTTTCTTTAGAACAAAGTAGAACTGAAACCTTGTAGCCCTCAGTAAATATTTCCTATTATCATTCAAATTATATCCTTACTTTTACTCTAATCCCTGAGGATTTAGTACAGATAAGATGCTCAACAATGTTTACTGAATTCACAATTAAATTATGTAACCATAACATTGGATCCTTTAAGAAGGAATGTGGTTCAACATACCCACGCATATATCAATGTTTTATGGCATTTCTATATGAAGATTTGTTTACCGTGTAATTATCTAAACTCAGGCAGGCACTGCTCAATCACTCTTCTTCTGTGTCCATTGCTTCAGGATGGTTTGCTTACTTATGTTTCCATACTGACTTTTGTTTTTCTGCTTCTGAAGGCATAAATCAGAAAATGGTCATTTAAAAGTACCTTAACTGAGACTGAATTATCTTGAGGAAAACAGCTATAGAATTCTATTAAATGTGTTACAGATGTTTGAATTTAATTTCTTTCACTGTCAATTTCCTTCCTATAAAATGAGACTAGGTAACTCTGAAGTCCCTGCTAACTGCAGTGGTGGCCTATGATCTCTTATGTGTAAACTTGGATATTCAGACTGAAGCGGGTAAAGAAAGTTTTGCAAATAAACATACTTTAATGGTTAGTCTGACTCCCCGATAAAGTTAATCTTAGAGAGAAAAGAGGTGCAACCTCTACTGTTGCTGTTGCTGTTATGTGCCGTCGAGTCAGACCCAACTCGTAGCATCCTCTCCTTGGGTTTCTGAGCAGTATCACTATGGAAGTAGATTGCCCAACCTTCCTTCCGAGAAGTGGCTGGTGGGTTTGAACAGCCAGCCTCCTGGTTAGCAGTCAAGTGCCTTAGGCACTATGCTACCAGAGCTCCTGCAACCTCAACTACTTCCCCTATTTGGTACTTGTCTTTACTTTTTGCTGGAATTACTAGAGGCTGTTTATGTGGCTGAGTTAAACATCTGAACATTTGCTTTAGGTGTGCTATGAGTTCAGGACGTCAAAGGAAAGATAACAGGGGTTTCCTTAGCTCACAGTAAACTAAGCTTTTTCTATGGATTGTAATAAAATAATACAAGGCTAAAAAATGAAGAGAAAATATTATGTAAAAGGAGGTTTAAAAAAAAAAAAACTGGTAACAAATAATTTACTGGCTTTACTTCCCCTTGGAGTCCCTGGATGGCGCAAATGGTTAACGTGCTTGGCCACTAATGAACTTTGGAGGTTCAAGTCCACCTAGAGGCACCTCAGAAGGACCTGAAAAATCAGCTATTCTAAGCTGTATGGAGCACAGTTCTACTCCGACACACATGCAGTCACCATGAGTCTACTCCACAGTGATTGGTTTGCTGGTTTTCACTTCCCCTTAGGGAAAATCCCTGTGACCTATCCACAGAAGCTGAAGGGGGAAGTGCCTTCAGCTTGCTCCCCTGCCCTGAGCAATCCCTGAGCCAGTGCAAGCCCCTGACAATGGGAACTCCACCCCTGCCCCTGCCCCAACAGGTGAGGCCTGGCACAGTCCTTTGCCCTGTCTCTTCCTGCCTCATCCAGTGTGACTTAACTTCAACTCATCCTCTTGGTCCATTGTTTGTTATACTCCTTTAATCCAGGCTCCTTTTGAAAAGAATTTTTTTTTTTTTTTTTTTTTTTAAATCTTATGTATACCTCTTCTCCCCAGAGACTACAATAAGCACCTACTAGGTCTAGGCCTGTCCCACATACTCAGTATGGCTAGTGCCAGCCCTGGTTCCCCCATCCCACCAATCTTTACTATTTGCTGGTATTTGGTTATTGGTGTTTTGACATCAAAGCCAGAGACGTCACAGTAGAAGACAGTGCACAAATGAATCATCCATTCAGTAAATGTTTCTTAAGCATCACCCATGTGCCATTAGGCACTGTGGGAGAAGTGTAATGATGAATAAAATGAAGGCCCCACTTTCAGGAAGACCCAGGGACAATTCCAAAATTACCAGTGCTATCTGAACCAGGTGGAAAGTGCTTAGGACCCAGGGACCAGCTCTGCCTTGGAGAGCTGGGAAAAGTTGTGCAGGAAGCAAAAGGAGAGCAGGACAGTCAGGAGCAGAATGTGACTGGGCATCTGTGGGTGATTGATAGGGTGGGAAGGACTAATATGGCCTTTTCAGTAGATGGCAGGTCTTTTGAAGGATGTGGAAGACAGAGTATTTGGCTGGAAAGTGATAGAAGATGATTTGTAAACTGGGTCTCTGTGAAAAATGTACAGGGATGCTTAAGCATTTGAACTTAATCCGGTTGGCAATGGTATAAACCATGAGGTAACTCAGGAAGAAACTAATATAAAATAGTGAGCTTTAGATCTTCCAATCCATTACCACCTGTTCAGCCAGAATCCCAAATGTGGCTGAGTAAATGGAGTTTAAACTTGAGGTAGGGATCAAAGACCCATGGGTGTACTCTTGACCAGTGGATTATATTGTAGAAAACCAAACCAAACTCACTGCCATTGAGTCGTTTCCAACTCATAGTGACCCTTCCTTGAGTTTCTGAGGCTGTATGTCTACGGAAGTAACTTGACCAATCTTCCTTCCAAGGAGTGGCTGGTGGGTTTGAACTACCAGCCTTCTGGTTAGCCATCAAAATGCCTTAGGCACTATGCCACCAGAGCTCCTGTGCTGTAGAAAGGAGGGACATAATTATTCCTGACCTCCAGCTTATGGGAGCTCTGGTAGCACAGTGCCTAAGGCACTTGACTATTAACCAGAAGGCTGGCCATCTACTTCCTTAGTGATACTGCCTCGGAAACCCAAGGAGGGGTCGCTATGAGTCTGGTCTGACTCAATGGCACATTACAACAACAACAACATCCAGCTTACTAGAACCCACTGACTTAAACCCTGAGTTAACCAAACCTGTTGTCTGTACTCCTAGTATGGAATCTGCTCTGTTGTTTTACAATGAGAGATGATAAATAATAAGATGTCTGCAAAAGTGCTTTATAACACACAGGATGCTCTGCAAATGTACTGATAATTAGTACTGTGGTTTCCTGTGGCATGCTCAGAGTTTCTAGCCAGGATGCATACCTCCTCAGATAGCAGCTCCCTCTGAGAAAGTCATTCCCTTCAACCTAAGAAGCCACTTGAAAGCAGAACTATATGGCAATGAGAGTGGCAGAGCACAGCTAATTCAGGCAGTCAAATCAAATCTGGTGACAATGAATATTGTTGTTCTGAATAAAAACGCTAAGACAGTAAAGATAAAACACACAATTTTGGCACCTTAGTTTGAGGAGCAGTGCTTTAATTAAACTGATTTCTTTAAAAGCAGGACTTTTCAAAGCTTTTAATATGATCATTGTGAATTTCAAAGCAAGTGTTTCTATACAACATTTCTCAAGGTGATTTGACCACCAAATCCCCTCCTACTTCCTGGTCTAGAGTGCCAGGAGATACTCAAGAAAACACAATCAATCTTCATTATTCATGGATTCCATATTTTGAATTCACCCACTCTGGTAACATTTATTTGTAACCTCAAAAGCAATACTCATGATTCTTTTGCAGTTATTCCCAGACGTGCACAGGGCGGCAAAAAAATTTTAGCTGTTTAACACATATGTTCCCAGCTGAAGTCAAACAAGTCAAACAAGTTTTAGTCTTACACTGTAAACAAGTACCCTTTATGCAGTCTATTTAGTGTCACATTTTTCACATTTTTGTACTTTTGTTGGTGATTTCACTGCTTAAAATGGCCCCCGATGTGTAATGAAGTGTTATCTCATGTCCCTAAACTCAAGAAGGCTGTGATGTACCTGACAGAGAAAATATGGTGCTAGATAAGCATCATTTAGGCAAGAATTATAGAGCTGTTGGCTGTGAGTTCAACGTTAATGAATCAACAATATGTATTGAATCAGGTGTCTTTAAACAGAAACAGGTATAAAACAAATTTAGGTGTTGATCATTTGATGAAAGCATTATGCGCAGAGCCATGTAGGAAGCTAACCTTGTATTTTCCCAGGAGCAAAGGTTCAGGATGCACTAATTCAGGGTTCACTAGGACTTTATAGAACAAAACTTCAGGAAATAATGATTGACTGCATAGTGCCTAAAACATTTGACTGCTAATTAGAAGGCTGGTGGTTCAAACCCACTCTTCGGAAGGAAGTTTGGGCAATCTACTTCCGTAGAGACACCACCTCGGAAACCCAAGGAGGGGTTCCTATGTGTTGGAACCAACTCCATAGCAGTGAGTTTGGTCCTTTTTTTTTTTTTCCCCTGGTATATTTCAAGTGGAAAATGTCAGTTTCTAGGGGAAACTGGAGGTAACCTGTAAGGCAGAATCAAGTGATAGCAGCAGTACCAGGGGCTCCAGCCATAGTGGGTGTCAACCTCTTCTCTCCACTGCTGAGCCCTACCTTGTAGCTTTCATGTCTGGCTGGAGGATCTTCTTTCCTTATTGTTCTTCTTGGCTGAGACCTGGGAAATTCCTGATCTGCTTCCCAGCTGCCTCATCCCCCATGACCATCTCTTTGTTATAAGCTGTGACTGGTAGCCTCACCCTATCACTTGAATGTGTCCTTTGCTTGACATTTTAAGCCCTGGACCGGAGCTGTTACAAGAACTCAGCAAGCCACCAATATGCTTTCATTGCCATAACATTTGCTTAAGAAATATTTTTTTCTTCACAATTTTAAATTGTTGGGTTTCTTTCTTTTTTTCTGGAGGGGCGGGGGTTCTTTTAGCATTCCTGTTGTGTAATTTAGCTCTGATAGTAATTGTTTTCACTACTTCTGTGTGTGCTCCCTAGGGGTTGATCTGTTTTCTGATCTTTGTGAATTGTTCTATTTGCTCTCATCTCGGATGTTTTTGGTTTTCTTTACTTGGAGGCAAGGAAAGAGCTCAATTTGTTTTTGCTTTCATGTTTATTATTAATGGCATGATGAGTTTTTTTTTTTTTTTTTTTTTTCTTAGTATGATGTTTTCAGAATTACGTGTACAGGCAGTTATAGTGAGGAAACTGCAGTGAATGAGGCTATTCCATTTTTCCTTGGGAAGATCTTTATTCTCCTGGTCTGGCCCTCTGGGGTTTTGGTCACTGGTCCTCTGCCTCTCTGAAGATAATTCTAAGTTCTCTTTGTAAAACAAAAGACTGCTGATTTCTGAAACCACATGACATATTTTTAAAATTAAAACCCAAAACTTTCATTTGAACAAGAAAACTATCCTTCAGCTTCAAGCTTAACTTCAATCAGTCTTAGTTTTATCCAGATAAAAATGAAATAAAATGCCTTCCTGATTTCCCCCTAATAAAATTCTTGCTTTTGGGAGACTCTTTTACTCAAAAAAAAATGCAATTTCTTTCTCTGTCTTGTGCTCTAGGCCGATATTTTCAACTGCTTATAGAAAAATCTCTCTCTGGAGGTCCTGTGTGTTTGTTAAATTCAGCCTTTCCAGAAATGGAGTACACTATTCTCTTCCAACTTGTTCCTTTCCTTGCTGTCCTTAATTTAATTAAGATATATGATAGCCTCTGTGTAGCTGAATGAGCTCTTGTGTTGCAGTGGTCAAAGCCTTCGACTACTAACCAAAGGTCGGGGTTTGAAACCATCTGCTGCTCCTCAGGAGAAAGATGATACACTCTGCTTCCGTAAAGGTTTACAGCCTGGGAAACCCTATGGGGGCAATTCTACTCTGTCCTATAGGGTCACTATGAGTCAGAATCAATTCAATGACAGTGAGTTTTTTTATGTAGTTGAACAACCTCTGTTCCTCCTAGACTTCATGATGTCTCTCTTCTTCCTCATTCCATCAACTAGTCTCATGTCCATTAAATTTTGTAAATTCTGTGTCAATAGTTTCTCTTGAATAAATCTCTTTCTCTTCTTCCCTTCTGCCCTTGCCAGTTCTTATCCTCCTTTCTGGCTGTTGAGTAGTTTCCTTGCTGGTCTTCTTTTAAGATCCTTCTCGTCCTTAAAATCCATCTTCCACTTGGCCATATGAAAGATTTACCTAGCAATGAGTATCCACGCTCTACTCATAACCTATCATCATATACTCATTAGTAGGGCAAGGTGCAGCAGCTACCAGCTTATCCCTTTAAGATAGTCTTAGTTATAGTATAGTTATAATGCTACTGTAACAAAAGTATCACACATAGGTGGCTTTAACAAACAGAAATTTATTTTCTCATAGTTTAGGAGGCTGAACGTCCAAACTCAGGGCACTGCCTCTAAGGGAGGTCTTTCTTTCTGTGTCAGCTCTGGAGGAAGGTCTTTGTTCCTTGATGATCTTCATGTGATGTGGCATCTATCTTCCCCCATCTCTGCTTGTTTTTTCTGCTTGCTTGATCATTCTTTTTTATATCTCAAAGGAGATTGGTGTAAAACTCACTCCACACTAGTAATGTCTCCTTAACATAATAAAGAAAACTCATTCCCAAATGGGATTATAACTACTATCTGGATGAGAATTTACAACACATATTTTATTGTTCTTGTTGTTTGGTACCATTGAGTTGGTTCTGACTAATAGCAACCATATGTACAGCAGAATGAAACACTGCCCCATCCTGCACTATCTCATAATCATTGCTATAGTTGAGCCCATCATTGCAGCTACTGCGTCAATCAATCTCACTGAGTATTTTTCTTTCTTTTGCTGACCCTCTACTCTACTGAGCATGAAATCCTGCTCCAGGGATTGATCCCCTGACAACATTATCAAAGTAAGAGAAATGAAGTCTGGTCATTCTTGCCTTTGAAGAGCATTCGGGAGCACTTCCTCAAAGACAGACTTGTCCATTTTTGTAGCACTCCATGGTATATTCAATATTCTTCACCAACACCATAATTCAAAAGCATCAATTCTTCTGTGGTCATCCTTATTATTGTCCAGTTCTTGCACACATATGAGGCTATTGAAATGACCATGGCTTGTGTCAAATGCACCTTAGTCTTCAAAGTGTTATCTTTGCTTTTAAAGACTTTAAGGAAGTCTTTTGCAGCAGATTTGCCCAATGCAACATGCCTTTTAATTTCTTGACTACTACTTCCATGGCTATTGATCATGGGTACAAGTGAAACGAAATCCTTGACGACTTCAATCTTTTCTTAATTTATCATGATGTTGCTTATTGGTCCAGTTTTGAGGATTTTTATTTTCTTTATCTTGAGACATAATCCATACTGGAGATGGTGGTCTTTGATCTTCATCAATGAGTGTTTCAAATATTGCTCACTTTGAGCAAGCAAGGTTGTGTCATGTGCATATCACAGGTTGTTAATGAGTCTTCGCCCAATCTTTATGCTGTGTTGGTCACATAGCCCAGCTTCTCAGATTATTTACTCCACATACACATGGAATAAGTATAGTGAAAGGATACAACCCTGACATGCACTCTTCCTGATTTTAAACCATGTAGTATCCCCTTGTTCTGCTTGAACCACTGCCTTTTGGTCTATGCACAGGTTCCACATGAGCACAATTAAGTGTTCTGGAATTCTCATTCTTTGCAGTGTTATTCATGATT
Organism: Orycteropus afer afer; assembly: GCF_000298275.1. NCBI lineage: Eukaryota > Metazoa > Chordata > Mammalia > Tubulidentata > Orycteropodidae > Orycteropus > Orycteropus afer. Next base: position 10,422,903 of record NW_006921682.1, on the reverse strand, counting down.
TGTTACGATTCACACAGTCAAATGCTTCACATAGTCAATAAAACATAGGTAAGCATCTTTCTGGTATTCTTTGCTTTCAGCCAAGACACATCTGACATCAGCAACAATGGTGCTTGTTCCATGCCCTCATCAGAATACAGATTGAATTTCTGGCAGTTCTCTGTCTGCATGCTACTGCAACCATTTTTTATTTTTCTTCAGCACAATTTTACTTGTATGTGATATTAATGATATTGTTTGATAATTTCCAAATTCAGTTAGATCACCTTTCTTTGGAATGGGCACAAATATAGATCTTTTCCAGTCGGCTGGCTAGGTAGCTGTCTTCCAAATTTCTTGGTGTAAAGAGTGAGTGCCTCCAGCACTGCATCCATGTGTTGAAACGTGAGTATTCTGCAAATGTTTGGAGTCTTGTTTTTCACCAATGCCTTCAGTGCAGCTTGGATTTCTTCCCTCAGTGCTATTGGTTCTTGATCATACGCTGTCTCATGGAATGGTTGCACGTCAACTAATCCTTTTTGGTGCGATAACTCTGTGTATTCCTTCCATCTTCTTTTGATGTTTCCTATATTGTTCCATATTGTGCCTATAGAATCTTTCAAAATCACAACTTGAGACTTGAATTTTTTTTTTCAGTTCTTTCAGCCTTTCCAACTCCAGGTCATTGCATATTTCATTATAATTCTTTACTTTGTCCTCTAAAACTGCCCTTTGAAATCTTCTGTTCATCAAAAAAATCTTGTACTTCATCAGTTCTTCCATTTGCTTTAGCTACTCTCCTTTCAAGAGCAAGTTTCAGAGTCTTTTCTGACATCCGTTTTGCTCTTTTCTTCCTTTCCTGTCTTTTCAATGACTTTTTGCTTTCTTCATGTATGATGTCCTTGATATCATCCCACAACTTGTCTGGTCTTCAGTAATTGGTGTTAAGTGCATCAAATCTATTCTTCAGACAGTCTTTAAATTCAGGTGGAATATACTCAAGGTCATATTTTGGTTCTCATGGACTTGTTTTAATTTTCATCAGCTTCAACTTAAACTTGCACATGAGAATTGAGGGTCTGAACCACAGTTGGCCCCTGGCCTTGTTCTGAATGATGATACTGAGCTTCTCCATTGCCTCTTTCCACAGATGTAGTTGATTTGATTCCTGTGCATTCCATCTGGCAAGGTCCACATGTATAGTCACCACTTATGTTGTTTAAAAAAGATATTTGCAATGAACAAGTTTTGGTCTTGCAAAATACTATTATGCTATCTCCAGCATCATTTCTATCACCAAGACCACATTTTCCAACTACTGATGCTTTTTCTTTGTTTCCAGCTTTCTGATTCCAATCACCAGTAATTATCAATATATCTTGATTGCTTGCTCAGTCAATTTCAGACTGCAGAGATTGGTAAATATCTTCAATTTTTCCATCTTTGGCATTAGTGGTTGGTGTGTAAATTTGAATAATAGTAATATTATCTGGTCTTTCTTGTAGGCATGTGGATATTATCATATCACTGACACACTGAACTTCAGGATAGATCTTGAAATACCCTTTTTGACAATGAATGTGACACCATTCCTCTTTAATTCCCAGCATAGTATACCATATGACTGTCCCATTCAAAATGGCCAATGCCAGTCTATTAGTGCTTACTAATGTCTAGAATATTGATCTTTATGAGTCTTATTTCATTTTTTTATAAATTACAATTTTCCTAGATTCATACTCTGTACATTTCAGTTTCCGGTTATTAATACATGGCTGCAGCTATCTATTTCTTCTCATTTTGAGTCATGGTACATCAGCAAATGAGGTCCAGAAGCTTTATTCCAACCGTATCATGAAGGTTGCCTCTACGCTGAGGAGGCAGTTTTCCCTGGTAGTGTTCTGAGTGCCTTCCAACCTGATGGTCTTATCTTACAGAAAAATGTCAAAGTTTCCTTGCTATTCATAAGGCTTTCAGTGGCTGATTATTTTTTTCAGAAGTGAACATGACCACATCCTTCTTCCTACTCTGTTTTAGTCTGGAAGCTCCTCTGAAAGTTGTCTACCATGAGTGATCCTCCTACTATTTGAATCACTGGTGTCATAGCTTCTACAGCATCACTGCAACACACAAACCACGACAGTATGACAAACTAATAGAGGAGTTGTTGTTGTTGTTGTTATTGTTAGGTGCTATCAAGTCATCTCCAACTCATAGAGAGCCTATGCACAGCAGAACAAAACACCACCCAGTCCTGCACCAGCTCCATGATCCTTACTATACTTGAGCCCATCACAGCCACCACAATGTCACTGCATCTCATTGAGGGTCTTCCCCTCCTTCGTTGACCCTCCATCTTAGTAAGCATGACATCCTCCTCCAGGGAATTGTCCCCTCTGACAACATGACAAAAGTATGTGAGACAAAGTGTGGCCATTCTCACTTCCAAGGAGCATTCTAATTGCACCTCCTCCAGGACAGACCTGTTAGCCTGTTAGTTCTTTTAGCAGTCCATGGTACTTTCAGCATTCTTCACCAACACCGCAGCTCAAAAGCATCAATTCTTCTGCAGTCTTCCTTATTCATTGTCCAGCTCTCACATGCATATGAGGCAATTGAAAATATTATGGCTTGTGTCAGACACACCTTAGTTCTCAAGGAGACATCTTTGCTCTTCAGCACTTGAAAGAGGTCCTTTGCAGTCAATTTGCCCAGTGCTATATGTCGCCTGATGTCCTGACTACTGCTTCCATTGGCCACTAGCAAGCCCAGATAGCCTAGGAGACTGGGACATTGCAAACTAGCACAGATGTAGCACCTGTAAGCTTCTACTAGTTCAGCAAAGGGTCCAGATGAGACTTCCAATGACCATGCCAAAGATTATAAGGTTTGAGAAATGAAGTTCACAAATATCTTGGGGTCAAAAAAAATTTTAGTTTTTCCCTCATTGACTCATCCATTAAATATCTATAGAGAGAGTACCAAGTGCCAGATACATTATATAGTGTTGAGCATACAACAGAGAAAATATGAGATCCCTAATCATGGAATTTGTAGTCTAGTGTTGAGGGAAAGAAGAGAATATACATGTAAACTTATAAATAACATATATAATTGTCAATGTTTTAAAAGTCTGATGACAATTAAACTGTACAATGTGTACAAAACTGAAAAGGAGGGGCTATTTTAAAAATATGATCAAGTATTTCTTCTTTGAGGAAGTGATATTTAACCAGAAATCTGAATGACAAGAAAGAGCCAACATGCCAGTTTTGGCTGTCAGAAAGTACTAAGTAGAAGGACTATCAATAGCGTAAACACCTAAAGTAGAAATGAACTTGGGTGAGTTTAAGGAATAGGAAGGAGAACACTGTGTCTGGGGTTGATGAGCAAAGAAATAAGAGGAAACAAGATCAAGAAGACATGGACAAGATCATGTAAGGCCCTTGGAAATTTATGTAAGATGCTTACATTTCCCCCAGAGAGCAATGGGAAGCAACATTCTACACACACAGACAAAGTGCCATATAGGAGACCATGGTGACTTGAGACACATCTAGGTCCCTGCTAATCACTCAGGGAGTGGAGGCTTGGGTGTTGAGGGAGTGAGTGACTACTGAATTTCTTAGATGTCCACAACCTGGGGATAATATCTTGGTGGGACATCTGACTTCTAGGGATGAGGTGTTCAATGGATTCTGAATGGACCCAAGAGGGAATAAAGCAGAGAACTAATGTTTAGGGAGTTCTGGTGGCATAATGCCTGAGGCATTTGACTGCTAACCAGAAAGCTGGTTGTTCAAACCCACAAGCCACTCCTCAGAAGGAAGATGGGGTAATCTATTTCCATAGTAATACTGCCTCAGGAACCCAAAGAGGGGTCACTATGAGTCAGATCTGACTCGATGACAGTGAGTTTTGTTTTGTTTTGTTTTGTTTTTTGAATGTTGTTTAAGTAAGTGTGCCCAGAATGGTTGTGATTGTTGAGGTAGTCAGAAACCAGTTGACTCCAACTCATGGAGACTCCATGTGTGTCAGAGTAGAATTGTCCTTCACAGGATTTTCAGGTAGATCTAGTGGATCCCAGGATCTAGTGGATCCCAGACAGGAGCTCTAAGACGTTGATATTGCAGCCTCAGGGTAAACGTAGCCTTCCGTGTTGAAACAAGGAGTCTTATTGGGGAAGCAGAAATACTCACGTTAAATCCTAGTAGGCCCTCTTCATTCTCTGTTCTACTTTCCTGCATGGTGGGTGCCCTGAAACAACAGGCACAAGTCTGTAAAAATAAATGTAAAAATGACACCCTGATTTTATACAGGATGAACCCCAGAAGTGTCCAATATGCTAATAGTTTAAACCCAAGCCCCAGGCAACATGATCTCCTTGCCTCTTTAAATGACCTAATAAACAAATCTCCCTTGAGAAGAGTTTCCTCCTTTCATGCTTGTTCTTTTTCTTACAAGGTAGTTTTACCTTTGCTAATATGTAATGGCAAAAAGAAAAAAGAAAAGGCAGCTCTACCAAATAGAAGGCACTTTGAAAATGCTAAGACTGCTCTGTTTTCTGCAAAGCCCTGCTACCTTGGCCAACAGTGAGCTTTTGGAATAAAATTAGTCCAGTGTGAAGGATGAATGGGTTCAGTTTGTCTCTTGCAGAGTTCTGCAATGTGGATAGGGCCAGAGTCATCACTTGGTTCATAAGTTTTAATAGAGTGTCTTTCATTCAAAGATCCCAGGACACTTCACAGCTGCAAATGATCCTTAGCAAATATTTGTAGCCACACAGTACAGGTGGGAATACGGAGGCCCCAACAAGAAAAAGGATTGGTCAGAGATGCCAAAAGTCAAAGCAGAGGTAAGACCAGAACCCAGGCCCTGAGCCAGTTCAGAGCTTTATCTGCTTGATTAGGCCTGGGAAAGGACCAGCAGGACTGTGAGCCTGAGATGAGTCATCTTCAAATACAATAACATAACAATTGGTTATTCCTAATCTGATGCCACCCCTGCATGTGCACCAGTGACATGGTGGTCTACAGCTGTAAAGGGTTTGAGAGCTTTAATGATTAAAACTTCCAATTAGATTGACAGTGTCTGTCCTGGTGACATATGCAGCAGTGTTTTCTATGTTTCTATTCTGACAAATTCATTTTCTAGCTTCAATTAAGCTTGTTTCCTGGGTGCTGGGTTGAAAAAGGCAAATGTACAAAACTTCCACATGGACATGTATCCACAACAAAGGTGGACAAAATACAGTCCATCTACCTTAGGCCGTAGGCTGGGGTTCAGATCAAAGGGCCAGGGTTAAGATTAAAACATGTGCTCTGATATGGACCTTCATGGTGGAGTTGCTCCATTCTTGCCACCTCTGCTTCTGCTGGCTTTCACATCACTAAGCCTCCATTGCAATGCAGACTCAGGCCCTCTTCTCTCAATGAGCCTTACTGAGCTTGATTGGCTGGATAACAGGCAAGGCAGGAAGGATTTGAGAAGCAGGAAGGGAAAGAGAGAAAACAGGAAAGAATAAAAGACTCTCAATCTATCCAACCATGATGGGTGGAGACAAACAGTACTTCTCACCCTGTTTGATTCTAAGAACCTGGTTTCTCCTAAGTATCAGTTCTAAAGGAGGGCTTTCCAGATGCCAAAAACTGAGAGGCATTTTGGGGGCCTTAGAAACCTCCAGCATGGCTGTAAGTAGGTCAGGGGCCATTTTGGCAATGACTAAATCCCAGCTTCTCTATTTACAAGTCATGCATGAGATTTTGTGCCCTGGGTGGGCAAGTGGTTTATGTCCAACTGCTAACCTAAAAGTTGGTAGTTTGAACTCATCCTAAGGCATCACTATATATATATATATATACGTAATATATATCCCTAGGAGCTCTGGTAGCATAGTGGCTAAGACACTTGCCTGCTAACCAGACAGCTGGCGGTTCAAACCCACCAGCCACTCCTCAGAAGGAAGGTTCGGCAATCCTACCTCCGTAGTGATACTTCCTCGGAAACCCAAGGAGGGGTCGCTATGAGTCGGGTTTGACTCAACGGCACATAACAACAACAACAACAACAACAACAATATATATCCCTGGTCATCTGTTTCTATAACAATTACATCCAAGTAAACCTTATGGAGCAGTTCTACTCTGTAGTGCACAGACACCATGAGTCAGAAATGAACAGGTGGCAACAAGTTTTGTTTGTTTTTTGAGGATCTTTGACAAGTTACATAATCTCTTTGTGCTCCATTTTTCTGAAAACAGAGTAAGAAGTTGATACAGTGGGGCACTTAAAACAGCACTTGGCTTACCACTAAGAACTCAGTAAATGTCAGTTATTATTATCACTAGTATATAGCTGATGCAGACTACCCTAGAACCTATTAGATTTCTGGTTCCTCCTCAACCCAGGCCAATGTTACTCTACATTATATGTAGACTTAACTTCCAAGTAAGAAGTGAGGAAGAAGCCAGGCTGTGTTGAAAAGTCTCCTCACTAAATTTTGCTTGGCATTAGCCAAGACTGGCCCTGGGTAAAACTCAGAGACAAGCCACATTTGCTTAAGGTGAGCTGCTCCCCTCTAGTGCACCCCCATCCCAGGCCCACCCAGAATCTATGACCTTGGAAGCCCTCAAAGCAGAAGCACCCTCAGTAGTTTTCACCATCAATCAATCAGTCAGTAGTGAATTGGCTCTCAGTGAATTTTCCCACCTAGGAAGCATGCCTGGGAGCAGGCAGCAAGGGCCAGCTTAGCCTGGGAACCACAGCTGGAGGCTGGCAAGGAAGAGCCAGAGAAACAGAGCAGAAGGGGGTGGAACTCAGTGCGAAGTTATCCAGCTGGTCCTGGGAAACAAAAGCACTTTGTACACTATAAAAAGTCAGTAAAATGCTAGCAGGTATGATTAAATAAATGTTACTAATTTTCATTTTAAAACCAGTTGTTCAGCATCTACATAGCCGGCTGAAGGCAAAATAAGCCAGAAAGATCTAGGTTTGCACTATCTTCTGCAGTTGACATAAACACTACTTCCTTTCAGAGGCCTTTGTGCCTCTGTGAAGTCTCTTTGAACAGACTGAACGTGGCATCACAGACAATGTGCCTAGTTCACAGCAGACAGACCTTCAACCAACATTGTTTTTCCCTTCTCTCTGATAAAGACGAACCAGTTGCCAACAAGTCAGTTCTGACTCATGGTGACCCCATGTGTGTTAGAGGAGAACTGTGTTCCATAGAGTTTTCAGTGGCTGATTTTTCAGAGTAAGCCACCAGGCCCCTCTGGGTGGCAACATTTTGGTTACCAGCCGAGTGCACTGACCATTTACACAACCTATGGACTCCTCTGGTAAGACATAAAGTGTCACTTTTTAAAAAACAAAAATATAACTTCATAAAACTAGAAAGCAAGACTGTAGCACCAGAGAAGTTTTCAGTTGTAGATTTTTTTCATGACATCTTTACTCTCTTCAAAGAGAGTGAATATCCATTTTGATATCATTCAACCTTTAGCTAACAAAAAGTGAGGTTTGAAAAAGCAGAGATATTTGTTGACCTAAATCCTGTCTCCCTGGGCTCCAAACAACTGGCATCTGCAGGTGTGTGTTGAAAGGGCAAGAGTCTTGCCAAGGAAGCTGAGGGCTCCAGGGAGTCTCCATGCCAGGCTTTGTGTGCTGGCTTGAATGAGCCTGCAATGATTGGTGCATAACAATGAAAACCACCTACAGGAAGAGAACGTGGAGGGATGTCCAGGTACTGAGGGAGTGTTCTTCTCAAGTCCTTTAGGTACAGCCAGCTGCTTCTGGTGGCTTGTCATGTGTCACCTAGCCTGAACTGCTTCCAAGCCCCAGGCAGGCTGGACTAGGAGCTGCTGAGAAGCTCTGTTTGCAAAATAGCCTGCCCCCAGGCAGCCAATCATCATGCGTTTGTCAGATATGGGGAAGAAGATCGTGGAGATAGCATAGATTTATTATTCAGCAATCACTTTGACTGGTAACACTCTATTCCTTTACCTTATTCCCTCCTACTTCATTTGTACTAACACCACCACCTCATGGACAGATGTATTCACTACATTGATTTTTTTTTTTCCAGTCAACATTCTCCCTTTTTTCCCACTCTATATTATGACAACAAGGGAGCTCTGGTGGCATAGTGGGTAAGGCATTTGGCTGCTAACCAGACAATTGGTAGTTCAAAACCCACCAGTTGTTCTATGAGAAGAAGAGACAATCTACTTCCTTAAAGATTTACAGCCTTGGAAACCCAATGGGGATCACTATGAGTCAAACTGCTTGATGGGAGTGGGGTTTTTTATTATTATTATTATATGACAACTGGCTAGGAAAACAAATTCTCTTCCTCAATATACTTCAACTTTCTAGGCCCGTGGGGATGTGAAGAAGGAAGCAAAGCCTAAGAAAATTATCCTTAGGGAGTGTAGGCAGACTGCTATAAAGTGTTAAAAAGCAAAGATATCACTTTGATGGCTGAGGTACACATGACTCAAGCAATGGTCTTTTTCAATCACCTCATAGGCACATGAAGGCTGAACAATGAAAAAGGACAACAAAAGAGGAGCTGAGGCATTTGAACTGTGGTGTTAGTAAAGAATATTGAATCTACGGCAGACTTCCAGAAGATTAGGAGTGCTAGTAGTGTAATGGTTAATGTACTCACTTGCTAACTGAAAGGCTGGCAGTTCAAAACACCAGCCATCCTACTGGAGAGAGATGTATCAGTCTGCTTCTATGAAGATTTACAGTCTTGGAAACCTTTTGGGACAGTTCTATTCTGTCATAGAGTTGTTATAAGTTGGAATCGACAATGGGTTTGGGGTCATTTGGCCAGAAGAATGAACAAATTAGTTTGAAAAGAAATACATCTGGAGAGCCCCTTAGAGGAGAGGATGGTGAGACTTTGTCTTGCTTATTTGGGACATGTCATCAGGAAAAACCAATCGCTAGAAAAGGACACCATGTTTGGTAAAGTAAGGAGCTAATAAAAATGAAGGAAGCACTCAATGAGATGGATTGACACAATAGCCAAAATAATAAACTCAAACATGCCAAAGATCATGAAGATGGAGCAGGACCAGGCAACATGTCATTCCATTATACATAAGGTCACCATGAGTCATAGCCAACCCAATGGAGACTAACAAAAAAAAAAAAAAAAAAAACCTCATCTCCTTGTACCTATGATAGATTGAAAACACCATAAATAAGGTATTTATTATGACAAAGAGGAGAAAAAATTGTCTTCATTGGAACTTCTCCAAGGAAGAACATGGAGGGTAGGATAAAGTAGAAGCTCACCCTTACAACAATCCTGACTCAAAGATCTCCAGTTCTCTCAGTTTGTTAGAAGATGAGAAGCTACTAATCTAATTTACTAACCTGACCCAAAAATCAAACCCACTACCATCTACTTGATTCTGACTCATCATGAGACTTTAGGACTGAGTAGAACTGTTCCATAGGGTTTCCAAGGCTATAAATCTTTACAGAAGTGGACTACATCATCTTTCTCCTACAGAGTAGCTTGTGGGTTCAAACTGTCAATCTTTTGGTTAGCAGTCAAATGCTTTAACCACTACACCAGCAGAGCTTCTTACCAGGGTAACCCAAATCATTACAGTGTAGTACAGGAGCTCTGGTAGCATAGTGCCTAAGGCACTTGACTGCTCACCAGAGGGCTGGTGCTTCAAACCCACCAGCCACTCCTCGGAAGGAAGGTTGGGCAATCCTACTTCCGTAGTGATATTGCCTCGGAAACCCAAGGAGGGGTCGCTATGAGTTGGGGCTGAGTCGAAGGCAAACAACAACAACAACAACATAGGAAGCATATAGACCTGAAGACCAGAAGTATAGGTTCCTGTCCCCGGCAAGAAACATGAACTTCTGGTACACATGAACTTGTCTAAGGCTGTGACTTCCAATGTTCAGTTTCCTCAACTGTAAACTGAGCAAGTTGAGCTAAATGATCCTTAAGTTCCCTTTCACAATTAGCATTCTCTGATTCTTAATTTAAAATCTATAACAAGTCTGAATTAACTGATGATAACAATGATACAACTAGATTTGCAAGAATAATAACAGAGAATCCAAAACAACAGAAAATCAAGAAAGCATTTATGTTTGACTCAGAAATTCAGACTGACTATTCCATGTGTCATATCTAAATGCTGGTGGTTTGGCAGAGACCTCTGCGGGGTTGGAGATATGAATAATTCATCCTAATAGTAGTTTGCATTCTATGACCACTAATGGTGGTCAGCCAGGGGAGGACAGAAAAAGCCTTGAGAGAGAAGAGGTAGTCATTAGCTGGATTGACAATTAGCTACTAAGGGCTCGCATGCAGGCTTAACTGCGAGAGACGCCATAGAGCAGCAGTTGTCTAACTTTAATGTGCACTCGACTCACAAGGCGAGCTTGTTAGGATGCAGATTCTGACTCGCAGTAGGTCTGATGTGGATTCCAAAAATCTGCATGTCTAACATGCTCCCAGGGGAAATTAGGTATGTGTGTGCAGAAAAATATGGGACCTACAAGATTTCCTGCTAGATGCTGAATGAGACATCCAGATAGCAAATACAAATGCAGTTCATAGGATGAGGAGAGCCCAAAATCCCAGAGGGAGGGGTATTGTTTTCATAGAAAAGAAGAGTCAATCCATTCTTTGAGTGAAATGCTGTTGTGGTGAAAATATTCATGGATAATTGAGATTTAACTGTTATGGGAAAGAGAGGGAGAAAAGAATAGAGCTTTATAGGTGGCAGGAACTGAGTGTTCTGATGACTGCAGGGCTGTTAAAATGCAGTGATGATTCTGTAATACAGAGACCCTCATCTTGAGGCACTGGCCTTTCTGTCCTTTGAATTGAGGTTTGCCTTTGACTTAATGGAACAATTTTCTTCTGGTGCCACAAGAGCCATTTCATTCCAAGATGGATTGCAATGTGAACTGATCTTTTTCCATTCCATGTCCCAAACCGCAGTACAATTAGTTTCTAAATAAATGTCAATGGCTTCCGTGGGAGGCTTTGAATGCAAGGCTGGAATAATAGTGGCCAACCTCAAAGAAAGTCTGTGTTGGCTGTTCCCTAAAAGGGCTCAGAGGTTCTGATTGTAGCCATTTTACTTAGATACTCTGTATTTTCTGAAAATCATCATCACTGATGAGCCCTCAATGAGCATTTTTGAAGCAAAGTCATTTAAAAAGCAGAAAGAAGATATAGTTTGTTTTAAAGGTCACCATGGGTTTAAGATAAACACAAATCATCTCTCTTTGGATTTTAAAAATGGTCTGGATTAAAGACAGGCTAAGCCTATAGTGAATTAATGCTAGTTGGCACCCGTGGCCTCAATCTTCTTTCATAAATAAGCTCAAAGAAAAATCAACTTAAAAAATAGTTGGTCCTAATTAACTCTCAAACGAAGCACTTGCTCATGCTTTCATACCCTCATCGTCTTTCTGGGCTGACAGATGCCAACCACCCCACACCTTTCTATCTGAGGGAAGACAAAGCCTCAACGACATTCATGTATAAGGCCTTCAGAAAATCTCCTAACCTCTGTAATATGAGAAAGTTGTAGCAAATGATGAGTGAAATCTGTTGCAGGGAAGCAAAGATTCTATGAAACGTCAGCGTATCAATCAGCCAAATGATCTGTGGATAGCACCTGAGAAGTAAAAGCTGCACCTGGAGGAGCCCGAACACAACTTAGCAATAGGACTAAGTTTGGCAACAATGAAATCAAACAGCCAAGTAACCAGCCAGAGCTTTGACTGAGTGGAAACCTCAGATGCTAAACAGGGAGTGAACCACATGTGGTTAAGCAGAGCCCTGGTAGTAGAGAGCAACTTCTGGGGAGGGTGAGGACCTAGCATGTGTGTCAGTGACCCCAGGTCCTCCCCTTGTACCACAACAGAGGATGGGAAGAGGGAACTGTGGTTTAGGAGTCAGGCTAGGAAAGCCAGCCTGGGTAATTAGAGTATGAAAGGAAATATGACCTCATATACTCGCAGGCTAGGGTCATGTGGGCATTTGGGTTATACTGTCATCTCCGAACAGGATAGAGAGGAGCCACATCAGAGCTACTCATTGCTGTCTTCCCTAGTCAGTGCCTTGCACATTGCAGAAGCTCAATTTTTTGCCTGAATGAAAGACAGTGAAATAGGAATTTTTCCAGGCATAGGGAAAACAATATATAAATTTAATAATTAGAGTCATGTTGCTTTTCTATACTTTACTGTTTATTTAAATTCATTTTTTGCCATCATTAAGTTCATATTATTTAGTGCCTCTTGGAGGAAGATAATGTATGTGAGCACAAATTTTAGCTTAGCAATTCAAGAATTTGAATTGGAGAGGCAGAATTAAGCTTTCCCAGGTTATCAGTCATCAAATATTAACTTGCTTTGGTAGTGCAGTGCTTAAGGCTTCATCTGCTAACCAAAAGATCAGTGGTTCAAACCCACCACCTACTAGGCAAGAGAAAAATGTGGTAGTCTGCTTCCATAAAGATTTACAGCCTTGGAAACTATAGGGCAGTTCCATTCTGTCTTATACAGTTGGTATGAATCAGAATTGGCTTGACAGGACCGGGTTTTGGTATGTACGTACAAAGTACTGTGCTACTGTTGTTAGCTATTGTCAAGTCCATTCTAACTCTTGGCAACTCTAGAACCACTCTGTAGGGTTTTCTTGGGTGCAGTTTCAATGGAAGCAAATTGCCAGGCCTTTTCTTCCATATTACCACTGGGTAGGTTCAAGTGCAAACCATTTGTGTAATCAAGTCTCATGGTCACATATCAAGATTTTTAAAATTATTCTTCAAAATACAGTAATACAGTAACTTAAGCTGGGTTCTCTACAGAGGCAAAATCAGTGAAGAATATATACATATATGTTCTTGTTGCTGTTGTTATGTGCCATTGAGTCAGATCCGACTCATAGCAACCCCTCTTCCTTGGGTTGCCGAGGCAGTATTACTACGGAAGTAGATTGCCCAACCTTCCTTCCGAGGAGTGGCTGGTGGGTTTGAACCGCCAGCCTTCTGGTTAGCAGTTAAGTGCCTTAGGTACTATGCTACCAGAGCTCCCATGTACATATATAGAGAGATTTATATATACAGATGTGTGCTATATAACATCCCTTTAGGCAACGTCAACTGCATATATGCCTGTGGGGCAGGCATGAGGGGCTTGTTTGGAAGAGCACCAGGAGGCAGTAGATGTCAATTTAGCAACTCTGAAGCAGGAAAGTGGCAAGGCTTCCTTGACTGCCCAGGGATTTTGGCAGTCCTACCCCTACTCACCCCGCCCCCCCAGCTGAGGCTTGGTTTGCAGCACCTCAGCCAGGGCCTTTGGAGCTCTCACAGCTGCCACTTGGGCATGCCCTGCCCTGCAGACTTCCAGATCAGTGCCTGAGGGGAGAGGCTGGGCCGTGACCTTTCTGCTATGTCCCTTGGCACTTCCAATTCAGACCAGGATCCCCAGAAGTGCTTAGAAAGTACCATGCACTCTGAGACAGCCAATTACAGGTGCAAATTTGCAAACCCTGAGGCTTTGAACTCTAAAGGAGACCCAGAGCAGCAGCAAGGGGGTTAATTTGAAATATGTGTATCAAATATATACAAACATTTATGATATGGTGTTTGTACAATGTCTAAATCACATAACATGCTATTTCACAGAAGTATGGTGGATTTTAAGCAATGCATGTTGTTAGGTTCTGTAAAGTCAGTTCCAACTCACACAAACATTGCAATCATTGCTATGTTTGAACCCATTGTTGCAGCCATTGTGTTAATCCATCTTGTTGAGTATTTTCCTCTTTGTCACTGACTCTCTACTTTGCCCAGCATGATGTCCTTCTCCAGGGACTAGTCCCTCCTATTAACATGACCAAAGTGTGAGAGACAAAGTCACGCCAGCCCCACTTCTAAGAATCATTCTGGCTGTGCTTCTTCTAAGACAGATTTGTTCATTCTTCTGGCAGGACATGGTATATTCAGTATTCTAAGCCTATTCCATAATCCTAAGGCATCAATTCTTGTTTGGTCTTCCTTGTTCTTTGTTAAGCTTTCACATACATATGAGGCAATTAAAAAAACTATGGCTTGGGTCAAATGCGCCTTAATCCTCAAAGTGACATCTTTGTTTTTGAATACCTTAAAGAAGTCTTTATGCAGCACATTTGCCCAATGCAATATGTCATTTCATTTCTTGATTGCTCTTCCATGGGAATTGATTGTGGATCCTGGTTTAAAAAAAAAAAACTTTGATAATTTCAGTCTTTTCTCTGTGTGTCATGATGTTGCCAATTGGTCCATTTGTAAAGATTTTTGTTTTCTTTATGTTGAGGTGAAATTCCTACTGAAGACTGTAGTTTTTTATCTTCATCAGTAAGTGCTTCAAGTATTCTCAGCTTTCAGCAACAGAAATTTCAGATGTTAATCAGACTTCCTCAAATCTGATATCGTGTTCTTCTTCACATAGCCCAGCTTCTAGGATTATTTGCTCAGCATACAGACTGAATAAGTATGCTAAAATGATATGATCCTAATACACAAATTTCCTGATTTTAAACCACCCAGTATCCATTTGTTGTTCAAACAACTGCCTCTTGATCTATGTACAGGTTCTGCATGAGCACTGTGGTGGTTATGTTTGTGTGTCAACTTGACTGGGCCTGGTTGAGTGGCTGGGCAGCTAGTGGTAGTTATTCCCCATGATGAAACTGGCAATCAGCTCCATGGGGGGATCTACCACAAGCAGCTGAGTAGCTGCCTTTGGGATGTGGTCTGCTTCCCGTGTATAAGAAGAAGCCATGGGAATGGTCTCTAGCCTATGGCATGCTTGGACCTTGCATGTAGCCTTGTCCCTGCTCAGCACCCTGCTATGCTCTGCCGATCTTGGGACTTACAATGGATGTGGTTTGGTAGCATTGAAACTGCGCCTTTTACTTGTCAATCTTGGGGCTTCTGAGCTTCAGCAGCCAGTAGCTGTCTGAGTGAAGAAACGCCTCTAGTTCCAGTAGGCCAGGAACAGAAGGCAGAGCTGGATCCCAAGGTTGAGGGACTTTCACCCAGCCCCTAGAG
>NW_006921682.1:10401787-10402881 GCF_000298275.1 Orycteropus afer afer | reverse complement strand
TATAACGGGTGTTTAGAACTACCTTCTTCCACCACCCATTCTGTATTCCCTTAACCCTCAACAAGCACCTCACCTGGCTGTGGTTCTTTGCCTGATGAGGTGACCCAAACCTTCATTACTGAAGGATCTAAACCATTAGGAGTCATGTCAAAATTGAGTTGCTGATGATTTCCATTGACTTTAATCACAGGGCATGGTTATACTAAGAGATGTCCTAAGGATATCCTGTATTCTAGATATACTCTTTTTACTTCCATTATGCAACATCAATCCAATTTCCCTTTGGTAGTCTGGGTCAATCACAGCAGCCAGTATAACTCCCATCTTTTTCTGTTGACTCAGAAGAATGAGGAGCTCGAAGTGGCTGAATGGCATTCTTAACTTCCAGTTCAATGGAATTTGTGTTGTGTCCCCAGGTGGAAACATTCTTCCTTTTGGAACTAAGAATTCTAAACCCACAAAGCATAGTGTCTCAGGAATAGGATGCAAAAGTTTTTCAAGGGGGTCACTAGGGTAATAGTGAGTGGTACCACTCCCATCTCCACCCCTTATTCCTAAAACCATGAATCCTGCCTATGGGATTAACAGCACCATATATTGAACCCTGGTTTAGAGCATATACAGTCTTCTGGAGAACATTGCCCCAATCCTGCAAAGTGTTGTCACCTCCTGGCACTGTAATTGAGTCTTTAGAAGACCATCCATCATTCTATCAAGTCAGCTGTGTCAGGATGATGGGGGACATGGTAACACCAGTGAATTCCATGAGATTGGGCTAATTGCCATACTTTATTTGCTGTGAAGTGAGTTCCTTGGTCCAAGGTTATGCTGTGTGAGATACCATGATGGATAAGGCATTCTGTAAGTACATGGAAGGTAGTTTCAGCAGAGAAATTATATGTAAGGAAGACAAATCCATATATAGAGTTTTTATCTTGATAAGAATAAAATGCTGTCCTTTCTATGATAGAATCAGTCCAACATAATCAACCTGACACCAGGTTGCTGCCTGATTGCATCAAAGAATGATGCCATTTTAGGGACTCAGTATTGGTCTCTGCTGCTGGAAGATTAGGCACTCAGCAGTGACTGTA
>NW_006921682.1:10400054-10401062 GCF_000298275.1 Orycteropus afer afer | reverse complement strand
TGCATATCTGACTTTATGACTCTGTAGGGCAGACAACAACTTTAGTTCATGATGGGCAGCACAGGACACATGGTGACTTGCTGGCCCATAGTTTAGTGTTCAGTCTCTGCTGAGGCCCAGTAAAAAGCCAAAAGCTGTTTCTCAAAAGACAAGGAGTTATCTGCAGAGAAGATAACTGCAGGGCTTTTGTCCAAAATTCTAAGGGTCCATGCTGTGATTCACCAATATGGGCCTGTCAAAGACTCCAAACAGCATCTCTTTCTGCCATTGACACTTCAAGCACCATTGGACCAGCCAAATGATATGGCCCAAGGGGCAGAGTGCTTTGCACTGGAGCCTGAAGAACCTCATTGCAGAGCCTTCTGTTGCTCTGGGCCTCATTCGAAATAAGCAACTTTTCAAGTCACTTGATAAATAGGCCAGACTAGCACACCCAAATGAGGGATATGTTGCCTCCAAATTTCAAAGAGGGCCACCAGGCATTGTGCCTCCTTTTCAGTTGTAGAGAGGTCAGATGCAGCAACTTCTCCTTAACTTTAGAAGGAATAGTTCATCATGCCCCATACCCCAGAACCACTAGAAATTTCACTGAGGTAGAAGGTGTCTGAATTATTGTCAGGTTAATTTCCCACCCTCTAGCATGCAAGTGTCTTATGAATAAGTCTAGAGTCCTTGATAGTTCTTCTTTACTAGGGTCAATTAGCATAGTGTATTCAATGTAATGGACCACTATGACATATGATGGAAGAAAAAGGTGACCAAGTTCCCTGCAGACTAAATTGTGACATAGGGCCAGAGAGCTGATATGGCTCTGAAGCAGGCCAGTGAAAGTATATTTCTGGTCTTGCCAGTTGAAGGCAAACTCCTTCTGGTGATCCTTCAAAGCTAGATTAGAGAAAAAGGTATTAACCAGATCAATAACTGCATTCTAAGTACCAGTAGATGTATTAATTTGTTCAAGTAATGAAACCACATTTGAAACAGCAGCTGAGTCACTGACCTGAGTCA
>NW_006921682.1:10389562-10395648 GCF_000298275.1 Orycteropus afer afer | reverse complement strand
CCCATGATGAGACTGGTAATCAACTCCGTGGTGGAATCCAATATGAGCAGCTGAGTAGCTCCCTTAGGAATGTGGTCTGCTGCCAGTATGAAAGAAGAAAATTTAAGAAAGGTCTCTGAGATTTTTGGCACATCTGGATCCTGCATTTGGCCAAGTCTTCATTTTAGTAGCCTGTCATGTAATCTGCTGATCTTGAGTCTGTTTCTGGACTTGAACTAGTAGCCTGCCATGTTGCTTGATAATCTTGGGACTATGCCATTTTACTTGTAGACCTTGGGTTTGTCAGCCTCAGCAATCAGCAGAGACTTGAATTAAGAGACCCTTCCAGCAAGAGGCAGAGCTGAAGCCCAAGGTCCTTCACCCAGCTCCTAGAGCTGGCACTTTGAACTCAGACTTCTAGCCTCCTAAACTATAAGAAAATAAATCCCTGTTTATTAAAGCTATCCATTTGAACCCACCAGCCACTCCTTGGAAGGAATGTTGGGCAATCTACTTCTGTAGTGATATGGCCTTGGCAACCCAAGGAGGGGTCGCTATGAGTCGGGTCCGACTTGACGGCACATAACAACAAACAACAACACTTGAATTTTCTGTTAGAGTGGCACTAGAGAACTGAAACAGTATGTTTCCCATCTTTTTCACTCCTAAGGACTACCATGGTTAAGTAGCTAACTCCATAAATCCATATTAGTCTATTCTGATTACTGCTTTGACTCTGCAATCCATTGAGGTAGCCATAACCACCTTGTGTTTGTCAATTAAGTGCTACTATGAGTCGGGTCCGACTCGATGACAAATAACAACAACAACAACAACTTTGCCTCTACCACCACAGGGTCCATACAACTCCATTGAAGTTAGATGTCTTAATTCTGTTATGACAGTTCCCACTTAAAATCTGACTTAAATAAAATAGCAATTACAACAGTCCTCAAGGATTGTTCTGGTTACCACAAATGGGATGCCCTTAACAAACAGGAGTTTATTCTTACAATTTGGAGGTTTTAAGTCCAAGTTTAAAGTGCCAGGCTCTAGGGGCTGGGTGAAAACCCCTGAACATTGGGTTGCAGCTCTGCCTTCTGCTCCCAGCCCAATGAAGCTAGAGGCATCTCTTCACTCAGCCAGCTACTGGCTGCTGAGGCTAACAAACCCAAGGTTGACAAGTAAAAAGGCACCATCCAATGTTATCAAATCACATGGCAGGCCATTAATTCAAGTCTCTTGAAAGTCCCAAGGTTGGCAGAGCATGGCAGGCTGCTGAACAATGACACGGCTACCTGCAGGATTCAAGTGTGCCATAGGCTAGAGACCGTTCCCCAAGGCTTCTCCTTATATACAGAAATCAGACCACATCCCTACGGCAGCTACAAGCTGCTCACAATAGATTCCACCATGGAATTGATTATCAGTCTCATCATAAGGAATACTACATCCAGCTGTCC
This sequence comes from Orycteropus afer afer, assembly GCF_000298275.1. NCBI lineage: Eukaryota > Metazoa > Chordata > Mammalia > Tubulidentata > Orycteropodidae > Orycteropus > Orycteropus afer. The sequence continues at coordinate 10,394,206 of NW_006921682.1, read as the reverse complement.
AGCCACTCAACCAGGCTTAGCCAAGTTGACACACAAACTTAACTACCACAGTGATGCTGGGGCTCCATTCACAAATTTGTCCCTAATATGTGGAATGCCCAGAGGTGTGTCCTCTGGGCATTCCATGTATGGGTCTGTGGGTCTAACTTGATAAATCTACTTTAACATGCCAATCTCCCTAAGCCTTTGGACACCTTCTTCTGTAGTATACCAGCTCTAGTGGTGTAGTGCCAAAGGTATTTGACTGCTAACCAGAAGGCTGGCAGTTCAAACCCACCAGCCACTCCTCAGAAGGAAGATTGGGCAATCTAATTCTGTAGAGATACCACCTCAGAAACCTGAGAAGGGGTCACTATGAGTTGGATCTAACTCGATGGCAGTAAGTTTGGTTTCTTTGGGGTATACTTGATTTAGTGCAGGACACAGCATAATGCGTGCTGCAGTGAACCAACCAAATAAACTATTAGATCCTTTTCTAACCACTCAAGCTAAAACTTTGAATGAAGAATATGTGTTTAGTGGGCCCATATCAATAAAGTCAGACTGATCCAACTTTATACTCCTTTACTATTCCACACTCTTCATACCACTCCCACACAAATTCCCCAAGTTTCTCTTTGCACATATTAGAAAAGACAAACAATTCCTTTGATGTGTAATGTACCTCCTCCTGGGTTACACTTTGTACTTCACCTTTTGGGGCTGGCTAGGGAAGGTTGGGCAATCCTACTTCCGTAGTGATACTGCCTCAGAAACCCAAGGAGGGGTCGCTATGAGTCGGGTTTGACTTGACGGCACATAACAACAACAACAACAGGACTTAAATCTAGTAGTAGGTCTAAAAGTAAAAATAGGTGGTGAGAATGGGTCCTGAGAACATTCAGCAAAGCCCAAGGCAGTCCCAGGTGACACTTCAAAGATTCATCACACACAGTGAGATTAATCTCATCAGATGAGGGTAAGAGAGCTGGTTGCATTGGCAGCAACAATTCAATGGAATTTAGGAGCTCAGTGTCCCCAGCTCCCTGATTGTGCATATGTCTCCACCCCAAATTTCAGGATTCCATTTCTTTCCAACCAATCCCCTCACTTTAACTTCAGACACCATTCAAGATTGAAAATCAATTGGCATTGTAATTCAGCCACTCTTATGCTAAGACTTTGAGCTTATTTTTCAGCAACATCAGCTCTGTTACTAAAGAAATAAGGCTCTATTCATGAAAGTAGCAACGTTCAGGTATTTTATGCAGTACTTAAGCTGATGTGGAAGCCCTGAGCTCATCTCTTTCTTTCACCACTTTATCTAGTTAAAGTAGGATCAACCAATCAGATTCTCTAAACTCCACACTCTGATAAAATTGTAAAAGAATGTACCAAACATGTGATACCCAGAGCTTCACTTCTCACCAGTACTTGATCATCAGTGGTGATATTTTGTGTATTAATATTGCCACCACATGCCATGTGTTAGCCCTCAGTACTATGGGAAGCAGAATCATCATCACCTCTAACACTCCTCAGACTTGAGAATCAATTTAGAAAGCTCATTTTTATGATTTTGTTTCTCTAGAACCACTCTCAGTACCAAATGTCTTAGGCTGGGTACTTTAGAGAAGCAAAACCAGTGAAGCATATATATATAGGGAGGAGGGGATTTAACCCAAGAAAACGGCTCATGCAATTATAGAAACTGGCAAGTCCGTGTGTTAGGCATCAGGCTGAAGGCTTCTTCTGACTTACATAGCTTCAGGGGCTGACAAATCTAAGAATATCAAGTCAGAAGGCAGTCTGCTGACTCACAGACTGTGGAAGCTGACAAATACAAATAACTGGAGGCCAGATAATGACAAACTGGATGCAAGATTCACAGCAAGCAACCCATCCTTGCCAAAATACCAATATAGATATTTGACACAGGCACAGCCCCCAAGGAAACTCCCCTGACAGCTAATTGACTGATCACGTCGGATCACATAATAGATGATGAATTAATCATTATGTAACTGTCAAACTACATCATTATATATCTGCCAAACTACATCATTACATAGTTGCCAAACCACTGAGAATCATGGCCCAGCCAAGCTATGCACACATTGTTAACTGTCACATATATTAAGCAGAACTCTATGTTTCTTGCACAGCTCTGCTTTTCTCTATCTGATATTATACTCAGACTTTATCCTTTTTCAGGTATGTCTTTCCTCACAATATCTGTCTTACAAAATGTTTCTCATCCTTCAAGGCCTATCTCTCCAATGCTATGTTCTTATCCACCTATTTCTCCTGGTTTTGTTGAGTGACAGCACGTCTTCCTTTCATTCCTTCCTATAACTTATTGGTAGTATCTTATGGAACTTATATTCTACCTTGTATTCTAGTTAATAACTATTTATCTTATCCCACTTAATAAATCATATTATGTGAGTATCATCTATGATTTACCTTTGTATCCCCTCAAACTTGTTCATAATGAAACAAAAATACTATATTTGCTATACATTTACTTCAAGGCTAAGAAAGTACAGGAAGAAGGATCATGTGATCTACTTTTAAAAAATTTGGTCAATGAAAACTTTATGAATAACAGTGAAACATTATCTGATACAGTGCCCAAAGATGAGCCCCCCAGGTCAGAGGCACTCAAAACATGACTGGGGAAATATTGTACCTCGAAGTATAGTCAACCTTAATGAAGTGGATGGAATAATGCTTTGTAGACTTTCATTGAGTGATGTGGCACAGTTCAAAATGAGAAGGAATAGCAAACGTCCATTAATAATTGGAAAGTGGAATATACAAAGTATGAATCTAAGAAAATTGGAAGTTGTCAAAAATGAAATGGAATGCATAAAGATTGATATCTTGGCATCAGTGAACTGAAATGGACTGGTATTGGCCATTTTGAATTGGACAAACATATGGTCTATTATGCCAGTAATGACAAATTAAATAGAAATGGCATTGCATTCATTGTCAAAAAGATCTATCCTGAAGTACAATGTTGTCAGTAATAGGATAATATCTACATATACTTGCAAGGAAGACAAGTTAATACAATTATTACTCACATTTACATACCTACCACTAAAGCCAAAGATGAAGAAATTGCAGCTTTTTATCAACTTCTACACTCTGAAATTGATCAAACATACAATCTAGATGCATTGATAATTACTGGTGCTGGAATGCAAAACTTGGAATAAAGAAGAATCAGTAGTTGGAATATATGGCCTTGGTGATTGAAAGAATGCTGTGGATTGCATGACAGAATTTTGCAAAACCAATGACTTATTCATTGCAAATACCTTTTCAACGACATTAACAGTGACAATACACACAAACCTCCTGAGATGGAATACAGGAATCAAAAGAACTATATCTGTGGAAAGAGAATATGGAGAAGCTCAATATCACTAGCCATAACAAGGTCAGGGGCCAACTGCAAAAGAATCCATAAATTGCTTATATTTAAGCTCAATTTGAAGCTAAAGAAATTTAAAAGAAGTCCATGCGAGTCAAAGTACAACCTTGAGTATATTCCACCTGAATTTAGAGACCATCTCAAGAATAGATTTGATGCACTAAACACTAATGACAGAAAACTAGACGAGTTGTGGTATGACATCAAGGATATCATACATGAAGAAAGCAAAAACTCATTAAGACAGGAAAGAAAGACAAGACCAAAATAAATGTCAGAAGACTCTGAAACTTGCTTTCTAAAGTAGAGTAGCTAAAGCGAATGGAAGAAATGATAAAATAAAAGAGCTGAACAAAAGAGTTCAAAGGGCATCTTGGGAAGGCAAAGTAAAGTATGATAAGGAAATGGGCAGAGACCTGGAATTAGAAAAACAAAAGGGAAGAATGCATTCAGCATTCCTCAAGTCATGAGAACTGAAGAAAAAATTCAAGCCATGACTTGGAATGTTAAAGGAATATTTGGGCAAAATGACACAGGAAACATCAAAAGATGATAAAAGGAAAATATAGAGTCACTGTACCAAAAAGAATTGGTCAAAACTCAAATATTTCAGGAGGTAGCAGGTGTTCAAGAACTGATGGTATGTAAGGAAGAAATAAATCTAAGCTGCACTGAATGCAATGGAGGAAAACAAGGCCCCATGTATTAACAGAATACCAACTGAGATGTTTCAACAGATGGATGCAACACTGGAAGCGCTCATTTGTCTATGCCAAGAAATTTGGGAGACCTGGCTAACTGACTGGAAGAGATCCAAATTTGTACCTATCCCAAAGAAAGTTGATCCAACAGGATGCAGAAATTATCGAACAAGATCATTAATAACCCATGCAAGTAAAATTTTTCTGAAGATAATCCAAAAACAGTTTCAGGAATACACAGACAGGGAAATTTCAGGAATTCAAGCCAGATTCATAAGAGGATATGGGATAAAGGATATCATTACTGATATCAAATGGATCTTGGCTGAAAGCAGAGAATACCAGAAAGATGTTTACATGTGTTTTATTGACTGTTCACGAGTGATATTGATCTGTAGTTTTCCTTTCTAGTGTTATCTTTCCCTGGTTTTGGTATTAGTGTTACGCTTGCTTCATAAAATGAGTTTGGGAGTACTCCATCTTTTTCTATGTTCTGGAATAGCTTGAGTAGCATAGGTG
>NW_006921682.1:10387608-10388788 GCF_000298275.1 Orycteropus afer afer | reverse complement strand
AGCATTGTGGTCAGAGAAGATGCTTTGCAGTATTTCAATGCTTTTGAATTTATTGAGGCTTGTTTATGTCCTAGCATACGGTCTATTCTGGAGAAGGATCCGTGTGCCCTGGAAAAGAATGTGAATTGTGTTTTTGTTGTGTAAAGTACTCTATATACATCTATGAGTTCCAGTTGGTTGATTGTGTTGTTAAGTTCTTCTGTATCTTTGCTGAGCTGCTTTCCCATTGACCTGTCTTTCCTTGAAAGTGGCATGTTAAAGTCCCCCACCACTAATGTAGAGTTGTCTATCATTCCTTTTACTTCAGTTAATATTTGCTTCACATATTTTGGAGCATTTTCATTGGGTGCATAAATATTTATTATTTTAACCTCTTCTTTGTCAATTGACCCTTTCAGCATCATATAATGCCCATCTTTGTCTCTTAAGATATCTTTCACTTTAATGTCTATTTTATCAGAAAACATAATTGCTAACCCTGCCCTTTTTTGGTTTCCATTGGCTTGGTATATTCTTTTCCATCCTTTAACTCTCAATTTGTTTTTATCTTTGTGTCTAAGGTGTGTCTCTTGTAGGCAGCATATCAATGGGTCTTCTTTTCTTATCCAGTCTGCCACTCTCTTTCTCTTGATAGGTGCATTTAGTCCATTCACATTGAGTGTAATTAGTGATAGGTATGAGTTGATTGGTGTCATTCTATTGTGGTTTTTTGTCGTGTTGTTGGTGATTCCTTGGTCCGTGTATATTTCTGTGCTGAGTTCAGTTTGTTGGCTATTGCTTTCTCCCTTTTCTTCTTTGTGTTTGGTTTTGTGTTTATTAAGCCCATATGTTTTCCTTCCTTCTAGATTTGCTTAGAAGAATTGTTAGTCTTCTCTGTGGTTACCCTGGAGTATATTCTTGTCTCTACATTTTTAGAACAGTGCATTTTGCAAAGACTTTGTCATGTTTTCCTCTCCATTTGAGAGTCTGTACCTAGAAGTATTATTCCCTCTGATAGGTTAGTTGCTCTTGTTGTGTGCTGCTTGAGTTCCTTGGTTTTTAAGGTAGAATGTTTTATGGTCTTATTATGAGTATCTATTTCTGATTTGGTTTTAGAGTTGATGTCATATATCCCGATTTTACTGATTTCTGTTGTGGGTTCTCTATTGGTAGGACTTCCTTAAGCATTTCTTATAGGTTG
>NW_006921682.1:10386272-10386838 GCF_000298275.1 Orycteropus afer afer | reverse complement strand
AATCCTGGACCCCTGAGCCTTGAAGGGAAGGATATAGAAGTGGACTAAACCCCAACTAGCAGAAGAATTTGTATGAAAATACCAAAAAAGGAGACTTATGGAGCTACAGTCTGGCAGCAATCTTGACCAATCCTGATGGCACAGACAGTGGTGGTAGGACCTAAGAATAAAACTAAAAATCACTCTGCTAGCCAGGGACTGCACAGAGGATTGTGCACAGTAGCTGGGGAATAAACGGAGAAGGTGAAGAGATAGGTGGTCTGAGCTGTGGACTTTTACCAGACCGAAGGGTGCCGCCATTTTGAAGGCTTTAAAGCCGATTGACTATTTTGGATATTTAAAGAGACAGCACTCTCACAGATTCCTGGGGCTTAAGAACACGTTCTGCTTTCCAGCAACCCCAAGGTCACTCCAGACTCGCAAGACTGAAAAGGTACGACATTCCTCTCATAACTCTTATACCCCACACCCGCTTGGTGAACAGAGGTACGGCCATTCCCCACTACCACCTACCTCCTGGGCCCACAGGAACTCCATCACAGTCCGTGTACTCAGATGGAGCCTGG
>NW_006921682.1:10370095-10370664 GCF_000298275.1 Orycteropus afer afer | reverse complement strand
GCGCCAAACAGCCAATCCAAGGCAAATTCCTGGGACCGCACTCAGCTATAGATTCCTCTGTCTCCACCCTGTCTGTCCGCTGCACAGGTGCAATCCACCAAGATCTCAAATGGTGTGGGAGTTTGTCTGTGATACCGCCCACCTGCAGCGCCAAATATGCATGCTATTTCAGGTGTGCTGGAGTGAGGAGAGTGTCTGCTAGTAATCTGTGGTCCCTATATCAGTGACAAAGACAAGCACAGACCTCTCAATGTCTCCCAAGGTTACCCAAGCCCACTCAGTGACCCTCTAAGGGGGGAGTGAGCTCACTCTCCTGGAGCACCAGTGAGCTCTCTGCTTGGGTTTCAGTGATGCTGCGAGTGCCTGATTGGACCCCACAGACCTGAGTTACCAACAGAATCAGGTGCTGAAAGTAGATCCTTGGGGTGATCGCTGGGATGTCAGTGTGGTTGCTGGTATGTTGATATAAGGTGTCTTCTTTCTTGGCTCACAGAAATCTCAGGTGGCCACCCTCACCCGCCAATCAGTGACTGCCCCAGGGAAGTTTCCAATGGCCTCTCTCAGCTGCC
>NW_006921682.1:10353588-10365610 GCF_000298275.1 Orycteropus afer afer | reverse complement strand
AAGAAGATGCTAGAGGGAAATAGTGTGTTGATTACTGACAAGACTCCAGTTTGAATCCCCCTTAAAGAACTTATTGCTGAAGATCAAAGACTACAGCCTTCAGAACGGATTATATCTCAAAGTGAGGAAAACAAAAACCCTTACAACTGGACTAATGTAAACATCAAGATAAACAGAGGAAAAATTAAATTTGTCAAGGATTTCATTTTCTGTGGATCCACAATCAATGCCCATGGAAGCAGTAGTCAACAAATCAAATGACATATTGCATTGGGTAAATCTGCTGCAAAAGATGTCTTTAAAATATTAAAGGAAAAAAAAAAGCAAAGATGTCACTTTGACAACTAAGGTACATCTGACCCAAGCCATGGTATTTTGAATCACCTCGTATGCACGTGAAGCTGAACAGTGAATAAGGAAGACTGAAGAAGAACTGATGCCTTTAAATTATGATGTTGGCAAAGAACATTGAATATATATGGACTGCCAGAAGAATGAACCAATCTGTCTTAGAAGTATAGTCAGAATGCTCCATAGAAACAAGATGATGAGATTTTTTTTCATTTACTTTGGACATGTTATCAGGAGGTACCAGTCCCTAAAGAAGGATGTCATGCTTGGTAAAGCAGAGGGTCAGCAAACAAGAGGAAATGAGATGGACCAACACAGTAGTTGCAACAATGGGTTCAAACATAGAAATTATGGTAAGGATGGGCAATGCTGCATTTTTCTGTACATAGGGTCACCGCACTGCCTCAATGGCATCTGACTAAATGGCACCTGACAACAAGAACACATTTAAATTCTGCATACTACACATTACCTTTGGCACATTTACACATCACTAATTTCAGCTTATTTTCAACCACTCTGGAAAACATCTAGGACCATCCAAGTCAAATTAAATTAATTAGTTTGGTTTTCTCTGACTTGAATCTGGACATGAGGAAGGGTATTATGGGAGCTCTAGTGGCGTAGTGCCTAAGGCATTTGACTGCTAACCAGAAAACTGGCAGTTCAAACCTACCACTCCTCAGAAGGAAGACTGGGCAATCTACTTCCATGGATATATGCCTCAGAAACCCAAGGAGGGGTCACTATGAGTCAGATTGACTCGATGGCAGTGAGTTTGGTTGTTTTCTTTTAAATATCTAAATGAAATTCCCGACTGTTGGGAGTGAGTCCCACACTCATGATGAAAGGACCTTCAGATCCACTCTCTGTATCTCTGGGTGACACAGGGAAACTCTAGTTTCTGGATCCCTATCTGGCCCCTCAAGGATGGTGTGGACAACATGGAGTTTCCCAAAAAGCACCATGAAGCACACCCAGGAATTTGCAAGCAAAATGATCTTATGCCAGAATAGACAATAATTTGAGAGTACCTACCAACAAATTTCCCAGTGGACACAGATATTGGAAGGCCAGGATTAGATATTCCTATCTCTCTACTTATTATTTTTAATACATAAGTATCTTTGGGAAATCTACTCAGAAACTCGCTCATTTTCTAGTGGTTCTTGATTTATCAAATCATACTGATAAAGCTAACATATATGGAGTGCCTACACCTTACATGTATTATTAGATCATTAAATTCTCATCACAACACTATAGAATAGGTATTTAATCCCACTTTTTACAGATAAGGAAATTTTAATCTAGGGAGGTGAAATAACTCACTCGAGGTCACACAACTAGTCAGTTGTGCTAGGACTTAAGTCAGGTCATTCTGCCTCCAAGCTGATAATGCTCTTCAAAAAGCCTTTCCACCTTATTGAAGGCACAAGTGATTAAGAGGACCTCAGGCACTGGAGGAAAAATGGAAAAGGGCAGGGAGAGCTGCCAAAGACCAGCTTTATGGTTTTTCCACATCTGCCCCAACTCCCACTGTGTCACCAGAGCTCCTTCCAAGACACATGAGATCTGTTAAAAGCAGAATAGTCTAGAAATTGAGTAGTTGGTGAATCCATTAGCTATTCAAGGCTCTTGGCACCTATTAACTGTTTCCTGCATTGAGAACATATTACACATCCCTTTAGATCTTTGCACTGGAACCGTGATGTAACACTCTGGTGTTCTGATCACAAAGGTTATAAGATTTTGCATTCCAGGGGTTAAATGTTCAGCTGGAATGACTGACAAGACTCCAACTATTTAGTGAGAACACAAAAAGGCTTGATACATCCTTCCAGAATCTCCTGCTTCTCTCATTTTTGCCCATTCCTAATTAAATGTTCTGCCCTCATCGGGCTCTTTCCCACTCAGAAATATTTGTGATGGATACAATGTCATTATTCTGTTATTAATCACAAGCCATGAGAAAATCTTTATTTCAATTGACTGATTTTGCTTCTGAATTATTACCTACAATTCAGTAGTAGTAATGCCATACCCCAGGACTGTCAAGAAGAAGAACAATAAAAACAGAACAAAACAAAAGTCTGACAAGATTTCAATCCAGAACCTCCCAGCACAGGACTATATCTTTGACTTCTTGCTTCAGTGACAGTTTGTGGGTCTGTGGGTTATTTAATGCTTACATGATGATATGAGAAATTTATCTCTATTGTCCCCCAATGGTCACAGAAGCTCTCTCATCCAAATACAAAAACCAAATCCACTTCCATCAAGTCAATTCCAATCCATAGCAACCCTATAGGACAGAGTAAAACTGCACCATAGGTTTCCAAGGCTATAAATCTTCACAGAAGCAGACTGCCTCATTTTCTCCAGTGGAGCAGCTGATTGATAGGCTCAAACCACTGACCCTCCATTTGGAAGCCAATGCCTTAAGCACTGCGCCATCAGCTTCTTATTCAAACACAAGCTCCCATGAAGCCAAAGAGAAGGCTGTTACACTGCAGGGCACCACACAGCTGTGCTTATTATTACTGGCCCCAATAGCTTCTTAGAATAATAATGGTTGCCTAGGCTCTGTACTTGGAGTAAGTAAAATTCATTTTAACAACAAATGGCTCTAAGTTTTGTGGCCTTATTAATTATTCTAGAATGGGCATCCTGGTATGGGGGTGCAGACTCAACAACATGGATTACCGGTAGTTTTGTTGGTGATATCAAGGCTGTTGTTCCCAGGATGGGATGGAAATGTAATCTGCAATGCCATGTAGAAAGCAGCCTTAGCTCTCCAGCTGCACAGTCATATGTATTGCTTCCTTGCAAACTGAACTGTATGGGTGGATCTGGGAATCTTGTCTACTGTCACCCTGTGCTGCTCTAGGGGGTAGCACTTTGCTCCATTATGGACATAAATAGGTCTTTAGTGGCAGATGTTAAAAATCCTGTGCTTGTGGTTTGAGGGGAGAAGAGTAATAGTCTACTACTTTTAGAAAACCCATCACAGAGGTCTGGTTCTATAGCAATGTATGCACCTCTATCCACATATCTCATCTCAATCTCTTAAACCAAAATCAAACCCATTGACATTGAGTCAATTCTGACTCATAGTGACCCTATAGGACAAAGTAAAACTGCCCTATAGGTTTTCCAAGGCTGTAAATCTCTATGGAAGCAGATTCCACAACTGCTTCCCATAGAGTGGCTGGGGGATTTAAACCATCAACCTTTTGGTTAGCAGCCAAGCATTTAACCACTGAATCATGAGGGCTCCTTCTCAATCTCTTGCCTGATGAAGTAGCCGTGTCTCCGGTATCAAGTTCTTGGCAACGTTTGTGTGCCTACTGCCTGAAAGGGAAGAATTGTTGTTGTTGTTGTTATTTGCCCTCGAGTCAGCCCCGACTCATAGCGACCCCTCCTTGGGTTTCCGAGGCAGTATCACTACGGAAGTAGGATTGCCCAACCTTCCTTCTGAGGAGTGGCTGGTGGGTTTGAATCGCCAGCCTTCTGGTTAGCAGTCAAGTGTTTTAGCCACTATGCTACCAGAGCTCCCAAGGGAAGAATTGGTAACGGCAAAAAGGACAAGGAAAGAAGGTAAAAACAAGCTGAACCCAGATGTATCCCAGATGAATACCCCAGCCCTGTCTATGTTATCTTGGGAGGAAATGTGGCACTAGGTTGCAGTAGCAGATGGAAGTCCAACAAAACTGCACTATATCTGGCCTACACTCAAGGCAGCACTATGGTGAGTCACCTAGAGCCTCCCAGTCCTCCAGGGGCCATATCATGAATAGTCTGTCTCAGTGGGTGGTAAGAATTGTGCCAACAGATGGTATCAAGAGCCAAGAGTTGTTAAAAGACCATGATGTCAAGCTGTTAGTGGGCTACATTCCCATTTACCAACACAAGTAAAAGTCTTTATTCTCATACAAACTCAGGAGTGAGTATCCACAGGAGTGGTTCTTATATTATGATTCACAGACAAGTAGTGGTTTGGAAGGATTCTTCAGGTGACCACAGATTGATTTCTCATAGGAGAGTGAGAATTGTTTATTGTTCTGAATTAGCAAAATCTTTCTTCTGCATCATTTCCATTGACATATACATCTGACTTGAAATAGCCCATCTGAAAAATAAAAGTAAAACATTTCCCCTTGATCTTATATCCACATCAACCATGACCTATCAGTTAGCTAGCTCTCCATCAAAATTATGCTCTATCATGGTCTGTATTTAGTCACCTTCTATTCTCTCCCAGCCCACCCCAGTTCAGCTCTCCCCAGCTCCACACTTTTGAAGTGGCACCACTTATCTCAACTTGCTTAATCCAGAGGTCAGTTTTCTGCTTCACAGTAGAGAACTTTCCAGCAGCTATTGCCACAGTGAACCACTCCTTTCTTCTGGAAACTTTCTCTTCCCTAGGGTCTCAAGATACCATGCTTTGTTGGTTTTCCTCAACTCTTAATGTTGGATTCCTCCAAGGCTCAATCTTCAGATCTCTTCTCTTGTCTTGTCTTCCCTTCTCTCCCTTTTCTTTTCCCACTCCTCCTCTCCTTTCTTTTCTCCCTCTTCTCTTCTCTACTCTCTCCAAATGAACATATTCAGCCTCATACCATTTATACGTTCATGACTCCCAAATCTACCTCTCCAGCCCTTAACTCACCCCTAAGATACAACTGACTATATGACATCTCTGCTTGGGTGTCTAATAGACATCTCAAACTTAAGTGTCCAAATTATACTCTTGCTGTCCTTCCTAAGCCTATTGCTTCTCCAAGCCACCTTATATAAGACAAATGGCTCCATCATCTGGCCAGTTCCCAAACCTAAGAATCACTCATCTTTGACTCCTCTTTTTCTATCATACCACACATTCAGTCAACCAGTCCTAATGGCTCTTTCTTTGAAATGTATCCATAATCTGCCTACATCTCACGACACCCACTTCCACTGTCCTAATCCAAGTCATTTTATGCTAAGACCATAGTAACAACTCTTATCTCATTTCTGCATTTCCATACTTGTCCTACTACAATTCATTATCTACCCAACATTCAAAATCATCTTCTAAGAGTGTAAATCTCTCATATCAATCCCTTGCTTAAATACTGATAACAGCTTCTAATCACATCACAGAATAAAATCCAAACTTCTATATGATCTCACCCCTTGTTCACTAGCTTCAGTCACATTGACTTCTTTCTAGCACTCAGACATTTCTAGCTTGTTCCTGTCTCAGAATCTTTACAATTGCTGTTCTTTCTGCCTGAAATACTTTTCTTCCAGACTTTGGCATAAGTGCCACTGCATCATTCAAGTCCCCAAAGCTGGTCATTCTCCATCATATTATGCTATTTGATTTCTAACATTTCATTTTACAATATCTACCTGAAATTATTAGTTTTTATTTTTTTATGTTTTGTTTTTTGCTCCCTATTCTAGACTATAAGATAGCAATCTTATCTGTCTTGTCCACTGCTATTTTCCTAACTTATGCTAATGCCTAGCTCACATTATATGATCAGTAAGTATTTGCTGTGTGAGTGGATGCTCACATTGGTAAGTCCTATACTGTGTTTCAGTTTCTAATATAAAGCAACCTGGTTTCAAAATCTGGCAACATACACAAAGAAAACTACTTTGACCAATTTCTAATTATTCAGATTCTTGGACCACATCCCAGGCTTTTCTGATGTGTCATTGAAAAGGTGCTAGTCTTTTCATTCACTCTGGTTAAAGGTTTTGCAATGGCAAAAGAAGACAGGAGGCCAACACCTGGGTTAAGTGTTCTTATGAGACCTTAGTTTTACCAGAGTAAAAACTTTTGAGAAACCACTAGATTGCAGTTGCAGGGTAAGGGTGAGGATAGAGAGGAGATGAGAAGCTGAACTCTGGCATAAGCCAACGTCCAGTTTCACCCATGTTGGTAGCTAAATGAGTCTGTGAATTAGGAGACACCTATTATTTCAGAGTTAGTTCACCTCACCATGTTCTTCAGCTTCGTGATCTAGAGCCCTGCTGTTAAATGCAGATATATTGTTATTGCTGTTGTTGTTGTAAGGTGCTGTTGAGTAGACTCTGGCTCATAGTGACCTTAGCTCATAGTGACTTTATGTATAACTGACTAAAATGTTGCCCAGTTCTGTATCATCCTCACAATCTTTGCTATGTTTGAGCCCATTTTTGCACCCACTGTGTCAATTCATCTCAATGGGAGTCTCTCTCATTTTTGCTGATCCTCTACCAAGCATCAGGTCTTTCTCCAGCAACTAGTCTCTCTTGATGACATGTCCAAAGTAAACGAGACAAGTTCGCCACCCTTGATTCTGAGGAGCAGTCTGGCTATACTTCCTCTAAGACTGATTTGTTTGTTCTTCTGACAGTCTACAGTATAGTCAACATTCTTTGCCAACACCACAATTCAAATTAATCATTTTCTCTTTAGTCTTCCATTTTAATTGCTCAGCTTTTTGTATGCATCCAATATAATAGCCACCATTTCAATTTAAACTGATAAAAAATTAAATAATTTAAGTTTAAATTTATAATTCATGTCTCAATCTCACTAGCCACATTTCAAGTACTCAATAACATTAGCTAATGACTACAGTATTTGACAGGCAGTTATAGAACATCTCCATCATCACAGAAAGTTATACTGGACAGAGCTAGTCTAGAAAATGGGCTCCAAAGACAGTTAGGCCCTCCATACTGCAGTTGTTACTGCTTTAAATGCTAGCCCTGTCAGTCTTACATGGAAGTACAGTTCTGTTCTAGTTAAGCAGTGGGTCTCATGAGACCTGGGAATTTCAGTTGAGCAGGGAAGGAGCTGATGAAAACAGCTTGTAAAAGCATGTGCCAGCACACTTGCCCACACACAGAAGAGATATACATTTTCACAGAGACATGCCATCTTTCCCCAGAGGACTGGGGGAAAACACATCTCTGGACCAGGGAAGAAGCTTCTCTTAGTCTGCTCTCCTGGAACTCCAAGCCCCAGGTCACTCAGGGGATTACCACTTGGACTTGTTAGGTAATTGTTTCTTGGGTTTGCCTTTTGTCTCCCCAGTGATTTTACCAGCCATTTTAAGGTAGAGGAAATTCTACCTTAAATTCTACCTTAAATATATATATATTTAAGATACATTATCTTCTTCTCAGCATTTCACATACAGATAATAAATAAACACTAGCATTTACAACAGTCTAACTTGTATTCTAATTAGCTTTGTGTATGCCTATCTCTTTTTTAGCTCATGAGATCATCAAGGACAAAGAATATTTCTTATTCCCTTCCTTGCAGCATCTTGTACCATGCCTGATGCATAGTTATTTCTATGAAAATATTCATTAGACTGAATAGATGGAAGGAAAGAAAGGAGGGAGGGAGAGAGGGAGGGAGGGTGGAAGAGGGAAGGGAGGGAGGGAGAAAAGGAGGAAGAAAGGGAAAGAGGGAGGCAGGGAGGAAGGGAGGGAGTAAGGAAGAAAGGGAGGGAGGGAAGGAAGAAGGAAGGAAGGAAGGAAAATTACACTGATGGAAGATCTCATCTTTTGGTGATATCATAATTTCTGATGACATGTAGCTTCTTATCTTAGTTAACACTTGTGAGGAATCCAGTATCATTCTATCTTTGAAGATGAGGAGACATAATACTTTCCAAGTCAACAGTGAGTAGATGAAGAAGGGAAAGCTTTTCATTATTATCAGAATATTCTTATGAGGAGAGCTTTATCAGAAAAGTCATTACCCTCTTTCTGATAGAAAGCCCAGCTGGAGAAAGAGAAAATCCAGTTCAAAAGGAAAGTGCAATAGGGAAATTCCACAGGAGATTGGATATACTTCATGTGAAACATTGAGGTTTCCAGAATATTTTTAAGAATCCAATCCTGAGTGCTAGTAATAGACAATTGAGTCTTCATAAATTGCATCTTGTCTCTGAGGGAGAGGAGAATGAGACTGCATGTTGTACATCAGGGTGGCACATGAAGCCGAAAACCAGGCATAGGCCAGCTTTCAGCAACATGGCAGGTAGGTAAGTTTATCAGGGGCATGTTCATCATCTCCTCTCCTTTCCATGTTTCTCTCTTCCTCTCTGCACTTTCTACTCCTTACCCCTCCCCTCAAAGTGTTGATTTCAGCCACCTGACAATGAATCTTCCTAAGAGTATTTATTTATTTGTTTAGCAGAAAATAATTGAGCTTCTTCTATGTGACAGGCACTACATTAATGAATCTCTAGAGAGACAAAGGTGAGTATGCTAAGCTATTGCAATCACTTGAGAGAGGAATTTTTTTTACAGTATAATTTCTTTTGAAAAATATCTAATGGCATAGGAATATACTCATAATACCTGTTATCTGTACAAAGTAAATTGCAATAAAATATGAAACACAGCTCTAATTTCTCAAAAATAATAATAAGTCCATATATTTGTATCTATATGAGCATAATGTGCAGTAAAGGATTAACCTTGCCCAAAGAGAGATCTGCCCTTTGTCTTTGGCTCCTGGATGTAACTACTCATATTCTGCCTGAGGAGAATGTCTTTGTTTACCTGGGGGATGTGGGCTACACCATATAGTTTATGCTAACAATGTGATTTATGATAGACGCTTTGAGTCACAGTGGACAGTCTATGCTAACAATGTGATTTAAGGTAGGTGGGGGGCCTTGGGCCACATGGAATCAGCTCAGCCTCTGGAGGGGCTGATTGACTCTAGACACCAAAACTTTGATGAACTTCCTTGATTGGCAATACTCTGTGAGTATTGTCACACATCATTGCTGAGAGAAGTAAATCTTATCCACATGACTCCACTGGGAGAGGACATTTAGAAAATCTGTGACTTGGTGTCTCCTGGACCCTACCCTATGTACCTCTTCCCTCTGCTGATCTTGATCTGTATCCTTTCACTGTAATAAGCAATAACATGAATTCTGTCCATCCTTCTAGAAATTATTAAACCTCAAATTTACAGTTGTAAATTTCACTTTATCAGAAGTGAAAGTGGTCCTGGGGATTCCCAACACAGCACATAGAAAAAAGACAGGAAAGAAATATCACTCTTATCAGTTATTACTCTTAGAAGCCCAAGGTGGTAAGGAAATGTTAGCAATTGTTAACTCAGAGTAGTAGAATTACAAGTACTTTTAGGTATCTTTAAGTTGTTGTAAGGAGCTCTGGTGGCATAGTGCCTAAGGCATTTGACTGCTAACCAGAAGGCTAGTGGTTCAAACCCACCAGCCACTCTGCAGAAGGAAGACTGGGAAATTTACTTCCATAAAGATTTACCACCTCAGAAACCCAAAGGGAGTCACTATGAGTCAGAATCGACTCGATGGCAGTGAGTTTGGTTTCTTGGAGTTTTATGTTGTTGTTGTTATTGTTTTCATTTGCCATCAAGTTGATTCCAACTCATAGTGATTGTGTGTGCGTGCAAAGCATAACTGCTCTATATAGTTTCCAAGGATGTGACTTTCTGGAAGTAAATTGTCAGGCCTGTCTTCCGAGGCAATTCTGGGGGGGTTTAAACTGCCAACCTTTCACTAGTAGTCAAGCGCTTAATTGTTATCACCACTGAGGGGCTTACTTTTTTTTAATACCTTTCTATATTCCTATAAGGAGCTCTGGTGGTGTAGTACCTGAGGCACTTGACTGCTAACCAGAAGGCTGGTGGTTCAAACCTACCAACCACTCCTTGGAAGAAGATTGGGCAATCTACTTCCATAGTGATACTGCCTCGGAAACCCAATGAAGGGTCGCTATGAGTCAGATCAGACTCGATGGCAGTGAGTTTGTTTTTTTGGTTTATAGTCCTATAAGGAGCTCTGGTGGCATAGTGCCTAAGACATTTGACTATGAATCAGAAGATTAGCTGTTCAAACTCACCAGCCATTCCATGGAAGGAAGACTGAACAACCTACTTCCATAAAGATTTACTGCCTCTGAAATCCAATAGGGGTCACAATGAGTCAGAATCAACTTGATGGCACTGGGTTTGGTTTGGCTTTTGTTATATTCCTATAATGAATGTGGATTATTTTTTATCAGAAAACCATTACAAAAGAAAGAGAGCAACCAATACTTAAATAATTGACAACTCAACATGAAAGAGTTGAAAGGTGAGAATTCTTTGAGACAAATCTCAGATGATTTGCATTTATTAGTACTATAAGCCTACGCCAGAAGGCTGATGGTTCAAACCAACCAGCCACTTCTTGGAAGGAAAGTTGGGCAATCCATTTCTGTAGTGATACCACCTCAGAAACCAAAGAGGGGTCTCTATGAGTCAGGTCCGACTCAACGGCACATAACAATAACAGCAACAACATGAGTCTACACAATGAAAGCCCAGGAAAGCAGCAGTCAAGAAATCAAATGGCATATTACATTGGCTAAATCTGATGTAAAAGACCTCTGTAAAGTCTTCAAATGCAAAGATGTCACTTTCAGAACTGAGATGTGTTTGACTCAAGCCATGGTATTTTCAATTGCTTCTTCATATGCTTGCAAAAGCTGGACAATGAATACAGAAAAGAGAAGACAAATTGAAGCATTTGAATTATGGACCTGACAAAGAACATAGAATATGTCATGGACTTCTAAAAGAATGAACAAATCTGTCTTGGAAGAAGTACAGCCACAATGCTCCTTAGAAGTGAGGATAGCAAGACTACACCTCTACTGCTTTGGACATATTATCAGGAGGGAATAGTCCTTGGAGAAGGACATCATGCTTGGTAAAGAAGGTCAGCCCAAAACAAGAAGACTTTCAATGCAGTGGTTTGACCCACTGGCTGCAATGGTGAGCTCAAACATAGAAACAGTTAGTTGTGAGAATGGGCAGTGTTTTATTCTGCTGTACAAAGGGTTGCTGTGAGTCAGAACAAACTCAAAAGCAGCTAACAACAACATACTCCCACAGCCATTTCCAGTTCAGCAACACTACACACTAATTCTCAGCTTGACATTTTTAGGGCTACTTTGATGGTGTGAATTAAAGTTAGAAACCTGCACAATGGCTTTGTCTTTCTAAATAGTCAGGGTGGATATTTTTTTCCCCTTTACCCAAACACTAAGATTGGAGAGAGATAACAGCAAGATGGTGTATCATTCTGTTATGGATTGAACTGTGTCTCATCAACATATGTGTTGGAATTCTAGGCATGACTCATAGCAACCATATAGGATAGAGTAGAACTGATCATAGACCTAAGTTAAATAGGAGTACCATGAGTTTAAAGAACTTTTCAAATAGCATTGAATAAATTAACTACTAATACATAAGACAATAGATGATAGAATAAGTGGTTTGTTTGTTTTTTTGTTTATTTGTTTGTTTATTTTTGATCTCCTTTCATTTCTGAAACTCACAGAAACTGGTATCTACAACCCTTAAACCATTCAGAATATTTAGATCTGACTAAGGGAGAATGAAAAAAGCAAGGAATGACAACAACTAGACCAGTTCTTGACACTCAATGAAATGCCAACTCAATGAATGATCAAAACATGAGCTTCTATAGATGTCAGCAAAATGTCAACACCTCTGAAAATAAGTGAAAGAATTCTATAGAATCTGAGCAAGAAAGCCACAGCTGAAACAATTAAGTTTAAATTCCTAGAGAGGACATTAGATAAAGAAGGACCATCTCTATGGTTG
>NW_006921682.1:10345762-10347493 GCF_000298275.1 Orycteropus afer afer | reverse complement strand
GTGAACTGCTGTATGAAAAGTGAATTTACTCTGTAAATCTTCACCCAAATCCTAATAAAAAAAAAATAAAATAAAAATAAAGGAAGAAATATGCAATGATGAGAGCTACAATGAGTAAATTTTAAAAAACCAGAAATTTGGCAGAAAAATAAATGAATCCAAGATTTGGTGCTTTTAAATAAAATATATAAACCATTAATATCCTAAGCCAAAAAATGAGAGATGATATACAAGTATATAAAATTTTAAAAAATGGGAAAAACATAAAGGAGGAAAACTTAAAAGAAAATTATGCAAACAGATGTGAAATTGAGATGTGGTCTAAATGCCAGCCCCAGATAAATTCACAAATGTACTTTTCTACATATTTAAGAAACAGATCATCCTTACACTTTCAAGACTTTTTCAGAATAAAGAAAATAAAACAAACTTTTCCAATGTTTCCTATAAAATCAGCATAACACTAATACCAAAAGCCAGTGGTGGTGCATCATACTGATATGGGTTGAATTGTGTTCCCCCAAAAGTATGTGTTAGAATCCTAATCCCTATACCTGTGAATGTCATGTAATGAAATCACCTTTCATAATGCAATCTAATGTTGTTAATGAGGCCACACCATTGTAGGTTGAATTCTAAACTTAAGCACTTCTGAGTTATTAAAACTATAGATAAATGAGCACAAATGGAGGAATACAGATGCCATATGAGGATCACCAAGGAGCCAAAAAACAATGGGGCTATAGACGCTAAAATGCAACAAGGCTCTTCCCCTAAAGCTCATGCACTGAATCTCGACTTATAGCTTCTGAACTGAGAGAATATACACTTCTATTCCTTAAAGCCACCTGCTTATGGTATTTGTGTTTTAGCAGGACCAGCTCTGGTAGCATAGTCCCTAAGGCACTTGACTGCTAACCAGAAGGCTGGCGGTTCAAACCCACCAGCCACTCCTTGGAAGGAAGGTTGGGCAATCTACCTCTGTAGTGATATCGCCTCAGAAACCCAAGGTGAGGTTGCTATGAGTCGAGTCCAACTTGACGGCACGTAACAACAACAACAGGAAACTAAGACACATGCAAATACAAGACTCAAGAATTTAATAAATCTAATGCAAACATCTTAAATAAAATACTGATGTGTTAGTTGGGGTTTTCATTTTTTACAATTAACATTTATTCTCAGCTCCTTAATCAGAGAAGAAAAAGGAAGCACTGTTATAAAAGAAATATATAATTTAAATATTTCTACAATACAAAAAGGTTTATGAGAAAATTGATATTTTATGATGGTGTTAGAACCACACAGGTAAACAGATATTAAAGAAGAATCAAGGCTTTCCAATCTGCAGAAAAGATGGAGACAGAGATGGCTCACTGGTTCTTTCTCCAATGCAACTTCTCTGTGGAAATAAATGGTCTGTCTAGATAAGTCCTTCCAAAAGGCTGACATGCACCTATGAATAAGATTTCACTTCCTGTCCAAAGTTCTAAAAGGCTCTGAAGAAAGCCACTAAGAAGGCCAAACTGGTGAGATAAAAGAAGCAGGATTTGAGGTCTGAGGAGAAGAGAGGAAGGAGGAGGAATGAGATACATTCTTTAGAAGAATAAAGATGGAGATGCGTGAGGGGGGAGTTAAGGCAACAGCAAAGAGGTTTATGATGTTCTTGGCTTGGAACAGATTAGTAGCCTCAATCATAAAGAAACCCAGTCATGACTAGGGGTTGCTGAA
>NW_006921682.1:10343731-10345465 GCF_000298275.1 Orycteropus afer afer | reverse complement strand
AGTATTAAGTATGGCTTCATAGGAGTCAAGAAAGAATAATGACTTAGGTCTGTGACCTTCAACTCTAAATTTCTAGGCTAAGCAGCCCCTTTTGTTGTTGTTGTTATTGTTATTTGCTGTGGAGTCAGACCCGACTCATAGAGACCCCTTCTTGGGTTACCGAGGCAGTATCACTACGGAAGTAGATTGCCCAACCTTCCTTCCAAGGAGTGGCTGGTGGATTTGAACCTCCAGCCTTCTGGTTAGCAGTCAAGTGGCCTTAAGCCTATGCTACCAGAGCTAAACAGGCCCCTAAGGGAGTATAACTTGTGTAATCTGAGATTGAAACTAGCCTTTGAAGGGAACAGGGCCAGAAGCTAGAAATGCCCCTCGGCACTCCAGAGCTGCTCCTGTACTTTCCAGTGATTCCCAGTGTTAAGCTAGAAAAGGCACAACAGTTTCAAGGATGGGTTGAAATCAAGGTGGATCTGAAACAGGATTTTCAGTTCATAGAGTATATTAATATCTTTTTCCTAGTAATTTCTTTCCTAATTTGCTGTGAAAAAGAAGGAACAGAGATCAATATTAAATTTTGTTGCAGTCTCAAATGCTCTGCAATCAGTATATTTCTTTTTTAAGTACAGGCTCACCTGTGACAGAGAAGAGTGTATTATCCAAAGTATAAAATAGTTTCTGCTTTGGATTTGCCACCAAAAATATATAAACCAATGCTATATGCTAATAAGAATCTAATAACCAAAATATATGTAAAACCTTGACAACTTAACAACAGGAAGACAGAAAAAAAAAAAAAATAGCCAAAGGACTTGAATAAATATTTGACCAAAGAGGATATTCTAAAGGTCACCAAGCATGCTAAAATATGCTCAAAGTCATTAGCCATCAGAAAGATGCAAATCAAAACCACAGTAAGATACCATTTCACTACTCTAATATGCCTAAGAAGGAACTCTGGTGGTGTAGTCTCTAAGGCATTTGACTACTAACCAGAAGGTTGGTGGTTCAAACCCACCAGTCACTCCATGGAAGGAAGACTTGGCAATCTACTTCCTTAAACATTTGCCACCTTGGAAAACCAGTGGGGGTCACTATGAGTCAGAATCGATTCAATGGTAGTGAGATTGGTTTGGTTTTTTGAGTATGGCTAAGATCGAAAAAACAAAATAACCAATGTTGGCAAGGATGTGGGGAAATTGGAACCCTTGTCATTTGCTGGTGGGAATACAAAGTGTTATATCTATAGTGGAAAGCCATGGCAGTTTCTCAAAAAACTAAAAAGATAACTACCATATGACCCAGCAATTCCACTGGTAGGAATATACACAAGGCACTTGAAAGCAGCAACACAAACAGACATGTGTACATAAGTGATCATTGCAGCATTATTCACAAGAGCGAAAAAGTGGAAACAACCTAAATATCCATCAATGGATGAATGCATAAGAAAAATGTGGTACATACATACTCAGACAAAGAGAGATGAAGTCTTGATATATACTATAACATGAATGTAGCATGAAGACATTATGCTGAGTGAAATAAGTCAACTATAAAAGGACAAATAATGCATAGCTTCATTTATATGAAAGACAAGAACAAGCAAATGTATGGAGACCAAAGTGTCTTAGTGGTTATCAGAGGTGGGAGTGTTGAGGAAGGGGAGTTATAGCTTATGGAGCCTTGAAGAGAAGACCAAAGTGGATGACAGAGGAGACTCTGAACCTTGCCCTTGAG
>NW_006921682.1:10335117-10342002 GCF_000298275.1 Orycteropus afer afer | reverse complement strand
TGGGATCAAGTATAGCAGGGATTGTGGGGCTGGTGCGGGATCGGGCAGTGTTTCGTTCTGCTGTGCATGGGGTCGCTATGAGTCGGAAACGACTCAATGGCACTTAACAACAACAACAACAATGTGATAAATATACTTATCAAAACAACAAAAAGAGTAGCTGTTGAGACTTCTTATATACAACCAAACGCCTCATGGGATTTGGTGTCTTTGGAGAATTAGGGTCATGGTTTCATGGGGCGTCCCAGTTGATTGGCCTAATATCATGCTTAATGCTCTGTTCTGCTTATTGCATATTGTCTGGGCTCTTAAAAGCTTGCAAGTGTCCACCCAAGGCACAACAATTGGTCTCCATTTGCCTGGTGCAACAGAGGAAGTATGAGAATCAGGAATAGAAGGAGGCAATGGCATGTATGGCCTGTTACCTCCATGAACAACTATGTCTTTTGCTATGAGAATGGAAGAACTGGGTGGTGCCTAGCTACCATTACTGGATATTTCAGTCAAAGATTGAATAATATGTAAAATAATCCTGATCAAAAGGAGGAAATTTCAGAACGTAATTTCAAATTCTCATGGACTTTCTTGAGCCATTGGATAAACCCCCAAAATTACTGTCCTGAGATAATCTTTAAACCTTAAAGCAAAAATATCCCTTGAAGTCTTCTTTAACCCAAACAACAGTTTAACTTAACTAGTTAAAAATGTCTGCCCTGAGCATTGTGCTCTTTTAAGAACTATCTATAAGGAGCTCTGTTAGCATAGTGCCTAAGGCTAATCAGAAGGTTGGCCCTTCAAACCCACCAGCCACTCCTTGGAAGAAAGTTTGGGCAATCTACTTCTGTAGTGATACCGCCTCAGAAACCCAAGGAAGGTCGCTATGAGTCAGGTCCAACTCGACAGCACATAACAACAACAACAATATGGAATCAAATGAATAAAAGCCACTCAAATAATTTGGAAAAGGAGAATGAGTATGGTTGCACAACTTGAAAAATATAGATATTGTTTAATCGGTATATGTTCTACTGTGCATATTCTCAACAAAAATAAAATAAAATTTTAAAGAGCAATGCCACTCAACAGAAAATTAGGTCCCTGGATGGTACAAACAATTTGCGCTCCACTGCTAATTGAAATGTTAGCATTTTGAACCCATCTAGTGACTCCATAAGGAGCTTTGGTGGTATTGTGGTTAATGCATTGGCTGCTAACCAAAAGATCAGTGGTTCAAACCCACCAGCTGCTCTGCAGAAGAAAGAGGGGGAGTCTGCTTCTGTAAAGATTTATAGCCTTGGAAATACAATGGGATCTCTGTGAGTTGGAACCAACTCAATGGCAGTGAGTTGGGCTTGGTTTTAGTGATTCCATAAAGATTACAGCTAAGAAAATGCTATGGAACTCAATTTTACTGTGATGAACATGGAGTAACCATGAACCAAAATTATTTTGATAGCAACAGGCTTCATTTTTGTGGTTTATCCAAAAGAAATGTAATGTCTCATATATAGTTTGAAAAACTTTAGAAGCCACATTTAAAAAGCAAAAGGAACAGAATAAATTTAATAAAACATCTATCTAAGCAAAATATTGTAATTTTAACATGTATCCAATATTAAAACTTACTAAAGAGATAGTTTATATTATTATTTATCATATTACCAAACCAAAAAACCCAAACTCACTGCCGTCAAGTTGGATCCAACTCATAGCGACCCCTCCTTGAGTTTCTGAAGCTGTATCACTATAGAAGTAGATTTCCCAATCTTCCTTCCAATGAGTATCTGATGGGTTTGAACCACCAGCCTTCTCGTTAGCAGTCAAATGCCCTAAGCATTACACCACCAATTCAGCACATCTCAATTTGGTCTAGCCACTTTTAAAGTGTTCAATTGCCACAGGAGGCGTGTGCCTACCATATTGGACATAAATGATTCTATCATAAGGTCCCTGCCCTTGGCAACTTATAATCGTTTACCCTTAGCATGTATTCAGTAAGATGAGGCTTGTAAGGATGAGCCACACTGGAGAGATCTGGGAACCTCTCTAGAGTTTAGGGTCAATTATTAGTGCCGGGTAGGTTTTACTTGACTCTCCACTTTATTCAGGTTCTGATTACCTAACAGCTTTGTCATCCAACCAAATCTATCAGAGCTAATCCCTGACAGCCCAAAAAAAAAACAGAAACCGCAGGTCCAAATGGACCAACCCAAATTCACATACCTCCCCTTAAAGTATTCAAAAGGTCTCCATTCCCCACAAATTTAGGGGAAAGCGCAAGGTAAGAAAAGAAGGAGACCCACACACTAGATGGACTTGTAGATATATTTAACCTAAGGATACATGTCGAGGCTTAATTTGGACCCAGGCTGATACCAGGACTGGTTCAGCCACACTTTTCTTAACTTCCTGAACAGAGGTTTGACTGACACCTCCAAGATTTAGGGGTCATTTTTAAAGTGCTTGCTCTACCTTGCCCCTTTAGATGCAGCCAGCCTTCCCATGAGCCAGGTTCAGCTGGCACACCTAAGCCATCATAGCTCTAATGCCTGCTCTGAACGTTTATCCAGCGTTGGCCTCCCACTTATCTTCAGACCTGCTGATCCCAAATCTCTAATCTTGGGCTCAATACTTCTGCTTTTTCTATCCGTTTTCAGATCTCTTCAGACAATCTTGACTACTTCATTGACCTTAGCTTCTTACTCAACTCTACATGCGCTTCTGATTTGGCAGCCTCACAAATTTGGGTAGACTATTCCCAGATCTTCACTGCCTTCCTCTCCTCTCCCCTTTCCTTGCCAATAAAGGGCCATTTGGGGCAGTGAAGTTTGGGACTAATTCCTGTCCCCAAATCCTGGTAAGTGGAGTTCATTAATCCTGGTCCTAGCCCAGGTCCTCTCTGTCTTATTGTCCTACTCTATCTCTAGCTCTTCTTCCCAAAACCTCCCAAGCTGGTTGCCTCCTATAGCCAAGCTAATTTTAGAATACTGATCTGCTAAATCTGCCAATTCTCAAAATTTATTGCTTAAAAATATTTATTGCTTAAAAAGTTGATGGCGATTTATTTTTTTCAACATTGGTATTGCTCAAACCCATGAAACACGAGAATTTTTTTCTCTTCAGGTGTTGGATGCTATATCAGGTCACTGTGTGATGACTTTCTTTGCAACTCTTGTCACTCACTCACTAATGCCAATACATTAATGGAACTTCTCAGAAGATTTTCAACTATTACTCAAATGCTCTTTTCTCTGTGCTAGGTTCCCTGTTTCCTACTGTTTTGGTTCTCTAGTGCCATGCTAACAGAAAATGCCACAAATGGGTGGCTTTAACAAACAGAGATTTATTCTCTTACAGTTTTTAGAGGCTAGAAATCTGAGTTCCAATTGCCAGCTCTAGGATCTGGGTGAAGGTCCCTTGACCTTGGGCTTCAGCTCTGCCTCTTGCTCCCAGCCCACTAGAGCTAGAGGTTCCTCTTCACTCAGGCAGTTGCTGTCTTCTGAGGCTAACAAGCCCAAGGTCGACAGGGAAAATGGCATAGTCCTAAGGTTATCAAACAACATGTTGTTGTTGTTGTTATGTGCTGTCGAGTTGGACCCGACTCATAGCGACCCCTCCTTGGGTTTCCGAGGCATTATCACTACGGAAGTAGATTGCCCCATCTTCCTTCTGAGGAGTGGTTGGTGGGTTGGAACTGCCAGCTTTCTGGTTAGCAGTCAAGTGTCTTAGCCACTATGCTCCCAGAGCTCCTATCAAACAACATAGCAGGCCACTAGTTCAAGTCCAGAGACAGTCCCAAGATTGGCAGAAAACATGGCAGGCCACTCACTGATGATTTGGTCAAATGCAGGATCCAAGCATGCCAAAAAGCTGCAGAGACCTTTTTCAACACTTCTCCTTATGTACTGGAAGAAGACCACATCCCAAAGAAGCCACTCAGCTGCTCCAGTAGATTCCACCATGGAACTGATTACTAGTATCATCGTGGGAAATTATTACATCCAGCTGCCCAGCCACTCAAAACCAGCCTCAGCCAAGGTAACACATGACCTTAACTACCACACCTACTATCAAAAGTTCCACTGCTTTTGAATTCAGATATTCTACATCTACTGAAAGATGAGGTCTGTAAGACACAGGTTTGGTCCTCTAGAAGGAGTCCAAATTAACAGTGGAGCTGTATGGCTTCAGAAGGGGGCTAGGTGTTTGATCTGTGGTGTAATCTGTGCCACTTACTCTTCCTGACATATCAAGAGAGAGACAGCAGTTATCTTTGAGGGTTACTCCGTGACAGTGCTGGTGACCATCTTGACATCATGAGAGCATGCCCCATTCTGTTCAGTGGCAGTCATATGCTCAACCTTGTACAGTGATCAGAGCAAGTGGCTTTCTTGTGTTTGACTCAGGTTACTCACCTGTTAGTAAAATAAGAGGGTGGGCACACAAAACTGTTGCATGACAGATCTCAGCAGCAGCATTTGGAATATAAGCAAAGGCCAATCCTGGAGCAGAAAACAAGTGCAGACACTAAACTGGAATTCCACCCAACTCGTGAGGCTTTGGTGGTTCAGTGGTAGAATTCTCACCTTTCCTGCAGGAAACTCAATTCAATTCCTGGAAAATGCACCTCAAGTGCAGCCACCACCTGTCAGCGGATGCTTGAGTGTTGCTAAAATGCTGAACAGGTTTTAGCAGAGCTTCCGGACTAAGACAGGCTATGAAGAAAGGACTGGTGATCTAGGCTTTTCCTATTGTCTTCACTGTGTGCTGCGTTTATGGCAATATGGGATAATATTGTTATTGAGTTCCATTGGAGATGATTGATAGACACTAATATGTCTATCAGTATGGAGTTGTTCAGATATACCTGAACCTTCTGGAGAGCTTTCTATTGTATTTCCTGAGAAAGCCATGAGAGAAGTGTCTTAGTTTCTCAGTGCTGCTATAACAGAAATTTATTTTCTCAGAGTTTAGGAGGCTAGAAGCTTGGATTCACAGTGTGGCTTTAGGGGTAAACCCTCTCTCTGTACTTTCTAGGAGAAGGTCCTTGTCTTGTTTCAGCCTCTGTTCCTCAGTTTCTTAGTGATCTTCATGTGAAAGTCTATCATCTTCCTCTCCATTTGTGCTTCCATTTCTGTGCCTGATTTGTTCTTTTTATATCTCAAAGATGATTGGCTTACAACTCACCCTACATTGTCAAGGTCTTATTACCATAACAAAGGAAATCTTAATCCCAAATTGGACTACAGCTATAACTATGTTGTTGTTATTGTTATGTGCCTTTGAGTTGGACCCAACTCATAACAACCCCTCCTTAGGCTTCCAAGGCAGTATCACTACAGAAGTAGATTGCCCAACCTTCCTTCCAAGGAGTGGCTGGTGAGTTTGAACCTCCAGACTTCTGGTTAGCAGTCAAGTGCCTTAGCCACTATGCTACCAGAACTCCCATCTATAACTATAGGAGTTAGGATTTATAACATATTTTTTGGGGGGACACAATTCAATCCATAACAGGTGGGTAAAGATTTCTACTATTACGTGCATTCCAGAAAAGTGCCCTTGGTTTTAATGTTGGTTTTTGCTCAGCCCTAACCAAAGAAACATTTTAAAGACAGAAACCATGAGACATTTTTATTGTTCTGAGCCTAAAGAGCATTGGCAAAAATGTTCCAGCTTTCCACTAGGGGCAGATTTCAATGCAGGACCAGACACAGGAGCCAAGGAGGAGCTGTTATTGAGAGACTGGACTGGGAAGAGATTGGATATTTTTGTGTGTGTTTCTTCTAACTGGAAATACACCTCTTTTCTATATTTTTGCTTCAGTAGGATTTTGCAGTTAGATTTAATTTTAGTACCATCAGAATGGATGTTAGAGCTCTCATTTTTATCATCAAAACAACTTGAACATTTTCTCTGCAGCACAGGGTTTTGGTTTCTTTTTTCTCTCTCTCTCTCTTTCCACTCTCAAATACTACACGTTATCTATACAAAGTCAAAGGAGTAGAAAGATTTCTCCTCATTAGCACTGGCTTGTTTGGTGTCAGTTCACGAGAGTCCTGTGTCTATTACAGGTCCTGAGAAACATGTCCTTCTAATTCAGTACAACAAGCATTGTATACTTAAGCCAACTCAATGACAAACTGACTTTGTTCTTTTACCACATTCTTTTATTAAATACAGTTAAGAAGCTATTGTGTCATTCTATTGTTTTTTGAATAATATTTTTTTCTGAAGAGTAAGTAAAATGTATTTGTTTCTTCATCAGTGACATGGAAATGTTCAATTCAATTATGGGAGTGCTTTTCAGTAGGGAAAGAGCATCAGCTGTGGAGTTGCAATGCTCCTTATGTATTTGTCAAAGATCATCAGTCAAAAATAACCACTCAGGCTCTGACTTCCACCAACTCAATAGGAATAATAATAATACCCACTTTTGAGATTTTTTATGAGGATGAATAATGATATGCAGGTGGGAAGACACATTGTAGGTGCTCAGCACATTGCTTTTCCCCTTTGATCAAGAATCCTCTTTGGCATCTGGTCAGTTTTAAAGACAAACGAACTCTCTCTAATGTGTGTGTGTGTGTGTGTGTGGTTTTCTTTCCTCCTTATATTCATATTTGTTCTCTTGATCCACATAAGCTAAAGAAGTCCTGATGTAGTTGTTGGGTGCTGTTGAGTCAATTTCTGGAAAGAGTAGAACTGCCCTGTAAGGTTTTCTAAACTGTAATCGTTATGGTTCCTTGTCAGACTGCCAGAAATTCAAGCCAGATTCAGAAGAGGGTGTGGAATGTAGTATATCATTGCTAATGTCAGATGGATCTTGGCTGAAAGCAAAAAATTCCAAAATGATGTTTATATATGTTTTATTGACTGTACAAAGGC
>NW_006921682.1:10329674-10330762 GCF_000298275.1 Orycteropus afer afer | reverse complement strand
TGGTCAATGACATGAAACAAAGTATATGTGAACTGCTGTATGGAAAGTGAATTTGCTCTGTAAATCTTCACCCAAATCACAATAAATAATAAATAAATAGAAGAAAAAAAAACAGGAAAAGATGTGCACCAGGTTTGTATACTTTCACTATTTATTCAATTGTACACTGTGCAAATAATCTGAGAAGCTGGACTATATGGAGAATGTGGCATTAGGATTGAAGGAAGACTCACTAACAACCTGTGATGACACACCTTGCTTGTGGCAAGTGAAGAGGGCTTGAAACAATTAAAGATGAAAATCAAATATTTTAGTATGGATTACACCTCAACATAGAGAAAAAAAAAAAATCATCACAACTGGACCAATAAGCAACATCAAGATAAATGGAGAAAATATTGAAGGTATCAAGGATTTCCTTTTATTTGCATCCACAATCAATAACCACGTATTGCATTGGAAAAATCTGCGCAAAAGACCTCTTGAAAGTGTAAAAAGGCAAAGATGTCAGTTGGAGGACTAAGGTGTACCTGACCTAAGCCATGGTATTTTTAGTCATCTCATATGCATATGAAATCTGGACAATAAATAAAGGAGACTGAAGAAGAATTGACACATTTGAACCACATGTTGGCATGTTGTTGTTGTTATGTGCCATCGAGTCAGACCCAACTCATAGCGACCCCTCCTTGGGTTTCTGAGGCAGTGTCACTATAGAAGTAGATTGCCCAACCTTCCTTTCGAGGAGTGGCTGGTGGGTTTGAACCGCCAGCCTTCCTGTTAGCAGTCAAGTGTCTTAAGCACTACACTACCAGAACTCCCACATACTGAATATGCCATGGATTACCAGGAGAATGAACAACTCTGTGTTGGAAGAAGTATAGCCAGAATGTTCCTTAGAAGTGAGGATGATGAGACTTTCTCTCACATACTTTGGACATGATATTAGCAGGGAACAGTCCCTGGAGAAAGACATCAAGCTCAATAAAGTAGAGGGTCAGCGAAAAAAAAGGAAGACCCTAAGTAAGATGGATTGACACAGTGGTTGCAACAATGGGCTCAAACATAGCAAAAATCATGAGGATGAT
>NW_006921682.1:10313303-10329239 GCF_000298275.1 Orycteropus afer afer | reverse complement strand
CACAGCAGAGGTACATTTTACTCTCTCTTGATTTAAGATCTCCTACTTGAGTAGGGTCCAACTCGATGGCACGTAACAACAACAACTTGATCCCAAAAACATAGATGTGGCAGTGATTTGGTAAATGATACTAATTGGAGGCCTTCCTTGCATAGAGCCAAATTATAATATTATACATTTCATTGGAAGGTGTACTTAATAAATGACTTGGTGAACGTCTACATCCAGGATTTCTCCTCTCTCTGAGGCCTGGTTTACTCGTACCTAGCTACAAAATCTCCAAAACAAGATAAATCTAACGTCAAGATTTATTTCACTCTGAGCTCTCAGCTTCCCACTTGGTACAAGACATGAATTCCAATGGAAACACACTGCAAGTGTGGTTGGGTTGTATAGCCTTATTATCTCAGTACAGCTACATTTTAGATAAATAGGCTTTTGTGGGCTGGTCTGGGAACCCGGCCATCCCGTATAATTTTGGAACTATGAGGAAAAGAGGCCTAAATTCTAAGTGACTGGCTTACCAACTTCCTTTTAGAATTACCTATTTGTAAATTGGAAACAGCCTGAACTTTGTAAAAGGACCAACCCAAAACTATGATTTGGATAAGTAAGGGCATTTGTAAGTGACAGATGAGTCCAAAAGGGATCTATTTGCCCGAGGGACTGATGTGCTTCAGGAAAGCAAGCAGAGGCACACTTTGGTTCTTAAATCATGAATCAAGTTCAGAGAGCAAGGTGACTCTAAGTAATGGACTCTGCACTTTAGGACAACTCTGTGGACTAATGCCCATGTTTTAGAGAAAAGGAGACACAAAGAACAGTGAGAAAATACTAAATGCTGTAATGCAAGCCCCAAGAGCAGTTGAAAATGAGCCTACAATCGAGGTAGTGCTGTGAAAGGGATAGCAGTGCCCTCCGTGTGGGGGGAATAAGAACCAGCAACATCTTTGGCATAAAAAGATATTCAACATCACTAACCATTAGGGAAATGTGAATTTAAATTACAGTGAGATATTGCTACACACTTATCAGGCAGCTAAAAAACAAAACAAAAGAAACAGTGATAATACTGGAAAGGATACAAAGGTCTTGCCTGTGTCTCTGGTAGGTATGTAACATCACACATTGAAAGTTTCTTATAAAATACAGCTATCATACATTTGGGAAATTATACCAGAGCAATGAAAATTCATGTTCATACAAAAACCCGTACACAAATGTTCAAAACAGCTTAATAGTCAAAAACTAGAAAAAATTCCAATGTCTTTCATTTGGTAATGGTTAAACAAACTGTGGTATATAATACCATGGAATACTGTTGTTGTTGTTGTTGTTAGGTACCATCAAGTTGGTGCTGAGTCATAACAACCCTATGTACAACTGGACAAAATACTGCCCAGGCCTGCACCATCCTCATAACCATTGCTATGTTTTAGCCCATTGTTGCAGCTACTGTGTCCATCCATCTCACTGAGAATCTTCCTCTTCTTTGTTGACTCTCTACAATGGAGTATTGCACAGCAATAAAACAGAACAAATGACTGATACAAGCCACAATATGGATCAATATAAAGGCATTATGCTTAGTGGAAAAAAAAAAAAAAAGTCCATCTCAAAAGTTTACATAATATATGATTCCATTTGTATAGCACTCTCCCAACCCCCATGATTATGGAGTTTGTTAGGGAAATAACAGGTTACATACAATTCAGGATCAAGAACAACTCAAGATATACTTCTTGGCTGTCCTTGCAGGCAGATCTCTCCCTCTGCCCCTGTGCTCCTTGGACTGGTCTCTGCCCTGCTTGGACAAGTGTTACAAAGTTCTTTAGCTCTACCAATAAGTACCCAGAGGCACCTCACTCTTCCAGGAAACCTCCTGTTTGAAGGCATTCATTCAGCTTTCTAATATATGGCTCAGCAAGCCTACTGTAACCACCTTGCTCTGTGGGCCAGGAAGCCTACCACGCCATCCTGCACTGGTCTCTCGGTCCTGCTGTTGTTGTTTCTCTGCTGCTTCTTCTTGCCATCTCATCCTGCCTCTGGTGTTACAGCTCTGTCTGTCTCCTGGTCTAGGAGGTTCTCAGAACAGGGACCCTGGGTCCAAATTTACTCCATTCCCAGCTCTTCTTGGTGGTAGTGAGGTCCCTCTGTATAGTACTCTTGGAATGTAAAATTATAGAGATGAAGAGCAGATTAGCAGTTGCCAGGGGACAGGAAGAAGGGGTTGCAAATGCAAAAGAATAGCAAAAGAGAGTTCCTTTGAGCTAATGGAATAGTTCTGTTCCTGATTGTGGTCATGGCTACATGAATCTATTCATAAGATAAAATGTCAAAGAAACTACACACACACACACACAAATGAATGCATGTAAAAATGGTGAAAATTGAATAAAGCCTAGTTAACAGTATTGTACCAGTAGCGATTTCCTGGTTGCTATTTTACTACAACTGTGTAAGATGTTCCCATGGAATAAGTTAGGAGAAGGGGAGACAATAATATTTGGACAATCGTGCAACTCCCAATGAGTCTATAATTATTTCAAAATATAAAGTTAAAACAAAAAAGCATTGAGACTGTTCAATGAAGTGTTTTAACCATGACACTCTTTCTTCCTGGCATTGGGTAAGGCTAGTGTTCCACAGAACACACATTAGGAAACTCAGGTCAAAGAAAATGGGTTTGGAACCAAGAATGACTGTCTCCATCCTCCTGACATCCTGGCCCCAAATCTGTCAATCTTCACCTCCATCAAGGGGCAAACTTACACCCTGTTTCTGTCTCACTTTGAAGCTGAGGAAACGTTCCACTGAGTTGGTTTTGTGTGAGGGTTTTTAGAGAAAGCTGTGTCTTGACTCAATTGTATGTTCTGCTGCAGCTCTATTCATCCTGTCAAGCTTCTGCTCAATGTGTGTCAGTCTGTGACAAGTGCCATGGTTTATCCATGTAATTTAATGGGATGTGACATAGGTGGCAGGTCAGGATAATGAGAGCCGGGAGTCTGTGGAAAAAAGATTCATTGTTGTAATAATTGCTACTCTTGAAGGTATTCTGACATGAACAGAAACCATGAATAGATCTAGAAGAAAAAAGTCACTGTCTTTGGTTCAGCGGATCTGCAGTGTATGCACGATTGGGTTGATATCTTTATCTCTGTTGACACACAGCCTAGACCAATAGTTCAGTGCCCATAGAATCACATGAGGAGGCCCCACCATTGTTACATCAGAATCCTTGGGGGAGGAACCTGAGAATGTGCATTTTGAAAAGACTCACCAGATGATGCCGACTCAGGAGATTCTGGCATCACTTTCTTCTATTGTATTACTTCTTAAAAATCACTTTAGTTGAGAGTTTTGTTATTTGCAATTTATATTATATGAAATGATTAAGACCAACAACCTCTGCCCACTCACACTAGTACATAGTTCTACGAAATTATTATTTTGTTTTAATTTCCTTGCACATCAGAAACATATCAATATAGATCTGTGTATGTGTTTTGGAAAATGAGGGATAATTATTTCCAAATGTGGTACTTCTTTTACAGAAGAAGAAAGCTTGTTGGAACCTCAGTGGCATCTGTGATATTCCCAGGGGTCTGGGAATAAGGAGATTTTTGTTTCATTTTGCTTATTTTGCTTAATTGTGGTCGAGGAATCATTAGAGACAGTTTGAACATAACCTTCATAAGCTCTACAAAATGGTGCTTTTGAAAGCTATTATTTTAATGTACAGAAAGTACAAACGAACAAATGACTCTGCTAGACTTTTAACGTGTTTGCTATTGGAGATTTTGGCTTATCTTTAGAAGCCTCACTGGAGCCATAACAAAATGACTGAGCAGCTTTATAAAAATGAAACCATCTTGCTTAGTGATAGAACAGAAATGGTTCCAGGAATGCATGACACTGGATGGGACTCGGTTGTCTTACTGAGTTTCCTTGACTGTACAGTGGTGGTCCATATCACCCTTGTGTCTCCCACCACTATTATGAATAACACAACAGAATCTAAGTAAAAGAATTAAAGACTTTCAAAGCTCTGCCAACCACCCTCTCCCAACACATAGGTTTCTATGTTTTTCAGGCATAGAATCTAGATCAGGGATCTCCAGAATGGTGTGTCTAGCACTGATCCAAAGAAAATTTTAGAGCTTTCATTTATATTTAGTTTTCCTAAAAAATAAAGAAATTTAATTTTATGAATATGTTGAAATTTGCTCCCTCACTTAGTCAACATGTCACAGACAAAGGCTGGGTTCTCTGTAATATTCTCAGTATCTTAAGAGAAGAGAGAAGACTCTATGATAGAGGAGGCTGATGTCAACTGTTAGGTTATTGAAAGGTATTGAGGTAGACATGATCTGGATACGGGGATGTATAGAGCATATTATCAAGATTTGGAGTCCCTGGATGGTACGAACTGTTAATGTACCTGGCTGCTAACCAAAAGGCTAGCTAACCCAAAGGTGCTTGGTGAAAGGCCTGGCAACCTACTTCCAAAAAATCAGCCATTGAAAACCCTATGGAGCACATTTTACTTTGACATGCATGAGGCACCTGTTATTCAGAATCTACTGCACAACTGGTGATGGTGGTGGTATCTAGACTTAATTGAACTAACCCTCACAAAACATACAAGTGGCTTAAAACAATTCCTTCGAGGAAATTGTCAATTAAAAATGATAATGATGCAAACACAAGAGAACATTAAGAAAATGGAAGCGCTGACATTTTTCCTACTCCCCAAGTGAGCTCTTCTGACCATACCAAAAGGTGCTTTAAAAATCAGAGGTGACCTATCAGTTCAGAAAAGAATTTAGGCCAACTGATAAGAAAGTAAATGCTTTTTGAAGGAATAAATGTTATGGAAAGAACAATTTGAAAGTGGCTATTTGGGAACATTTTCATGCTTGTACAATTTTTCTTTTCATCAGAAACAGTCTAAGTGTGGCACCTATAAAAACTGTCTTATCACTACACTTAGAGAAACTATTCAAAAATCTGTCAACAATTCTTCTGAACAAAACCGTTTTAGTGAATTTTGAACCTGTTCGTTAAAAATACAAAAATGAAATGCCTTGTAATTAGTTAGGAAAAGCAACTGGTTGACATTTGAGAAGATGAAATTTACTAGCGTAATTTCAACTAAAACCTTTGCATAATCAGTAAAGCAGAATGAAAACAAGCATCCAAGGGGGCACATCTTCCATCTGGTTCTGATTTGTGAGGGATCTTTTTAAGATGCAACAGCCTTTAAAACCAGGTGTAGAAAAGGAAAAAGAAAGGAAGAAGGAGGGAGGATGAAAGCCAAACCTATACCCTGAATTAGAAAATCAGAATCACTGTATCTCATTAAAATAATAAATCTATATTTTTAAAATAATTAAGTATATTCAGTCATATGACTCTCATTAAAAATTCTTATTAAGTTTCATGAGAGAAAAACTTTGTTAACTTATTATTAAACAAAAAATTACTTCAACATACATATATAAATTTTGAGTTCTGTACATCATATTTGTCTCAAATTTTTAAAATTTATTCTTTGTGTATCTTATAATGAACAGAATATATACATCAATAATATATGAATGTTTTAAATCAATCTCTTTCTGGTCTCTGGTTATCACTTTTTATGGATTGGGTATACAACAAATTTTTTTAAAAAAAAGTTAAAAGATCACTGATACAAATAGGAGTGAAAATAGCATCTGAAAAAATCAAGGTGAGGTTAAATTAATGTACATGATAATAAGGTCAGCTAGAGAACAAGAGGATAGGAGAAGGATCCACAGACATGAAGCTTCCAGGGCTGAGCAAGCCAACTGGCCTGTTCTTTGTCAGTTTGTCCACTGGCTGTACTGTGTGTTCTAGGGAGATGGGGAAGAAAAGGAAATCACCACTTATGAGAGGAACTTTAGAATATACTGCTATATGACATGCAATGCATTGTAATTGCTACTTTGAGACCTCTTCAAGGAACTTAAACAAAAATTTTAATAATTGTCTATTCTCTTGTGTTGACAGCTGTTCTGGTTACCTAGTGCCGCTCTGACAGGAATATACCACAAATGGGATGGCTTGAACAAACAGAGGAGTTTATTCTCTTACAGTTTGGGAGGCTAGAATTCTGAGTTCCAAGTGCCAGGCTCTAGGGGCTGGGTGAAAGCCCCTCGACCTTGGACTGCAGCTCTGCCTCCTGCTTATGGTCTGCTGAAGTTACAGAATCTCTTCACTCAGGCAGCTACTGGCTGCTGAGGCTAACAAGCCCAAGGTCGACAAATAAAATGGCACAGTCCCAATGTTACCAAACCACACGGCAGGCCATTGATTCAAGTCCATTGAAAGTCCCATGATCAGCATAGCATGGCAAGCTGCTGAACAATGACTCGGCTACATGCAGGGTTCAAGCATGCCATAAACTAGAGACTGTTCCCAAGGCTTTACCTTATATACAGGAAGCAGGCCACATCCTTAAAGCAGTTATTCAGCTGCTCACAGTAGATTCCACCATGGAGTTGATTACCAGTCTCATCATGGGAAGTACTACATCCAGCTGCCCAGCTATTCAACTTGTTGTTGTTGTTGTTATGTGCCGTCGAGTCAAACCCGACTCATAGCGACCCCTCCTTGGGTTTCCGAGGCAGTATCACTATGGAAGTAGGATTGCCCAACCTTCCTTCCGAGGAGTGGCTGGTGGGTTTGAACTGCCAGCCGTCTGGTTAGCAGGCAAGTGGCCATTCAACTAGGCCCAGCTAAGTTGACACACGAACTTAACCACCACAACAGCCTTGCTATTCTATTTGAGGTAATGTTTAGCAGAGATTTTCATGATGGGGACTTGCTGTCTATGCATCATAGAAGCATTGCCTACGTCTTTATCACAGAAAATTATGGCCTGGCAAATGTCCAAATGACACAAATAGTCAAAACTATGCATAATTAAACTGATTAT
This sequence comes from Orycteropus afer afer, assembly GCF_000298275.1. Lineage (NCBI taxonomy): Eukaryota > Metazoa > Chordata > Mammalia > Tubulidentata > Orycteropodidae > Orycteropus > Orycteropus afer. The sequence goes on along the minus strand of NW_006921682.1, from coordinate 10,322,275 downwards.
AGGATGAAACCATAGCTTAGAAATTGCTAATTTTGTGATTATGTATATACATATAAAAATAAAAATAGTGTACACAAAATTTTAAATTTGCTCAACATCAAAACAATGTGGGAAACAAATTCTACTTCAAAGTATATGAGGTCAGATTTTACAGGTGAAATGCAAAAACATCCACTCTTGGGATGCAGTGGCAAGCTGAGACTTGGAAATGGGCCAGCAGAAGGGATCCTGGGTGACCCTAAAAGCACAGGATACACAAACAAAAAGGTGTTGGGTGCATGTTGTCCCATCACCTCTTGCAATTGAGACTGCTCTGACTCATGGCAATCCTATGTGTATCAGAGAAGAACTGTGCTCACAGGGTTTTCAGTGGCTAATTTTTCAGTAGATATCACCAGGCTATTCTTCCATAGCAACTCTGGGTGGATTCAAATCACTAATCTTTTGGCTAGCAGCCAACTGTGTTAACCTTCTCCTCATTAGAGTCCCCAGAATTGAATTAAAGCTCTTTCCAACAACTCAAAAAAAAAAAAAAAAACTCACAGCCATCAAGTTGGATCCAACACACAGACACCCCTGCTTCAGTTTCCGAGGCGATAGCACTGTACCACTACAGAAGTAGATTGCCCACTGAGAAGTGGCTGGTAGGAGGAGCTCTGCTGGCACAGTACCTAAGGCATTTGACTAATAACAACTGGGACCTCATAAACAAAAAAGCCACATCTAGTTACCTGTGGAAGTACCTGTGGACTTTTGATTATAACCTCAGAGACATGTAGACTTTGAAAGACGAAGGAAGTGTGGGAGGAACCTTTCACAATGTAGTTTTTTTTTTTTTTTTTCTCTCACTGACATGGAGTCAGATCCGTTTCATAGTGACCCCTCCTTGGGTTTCTGAGGTAGTATCACTGTGGAATTAGATTGCCCAACTTTCCTTCTGAGGAGTGGCTCATGTGTTTGACCCACCAGCCTTCTGGATAGCAGTCAAATGCTTGATGCACTACACCACCAATGTAGATAGAAGGGCATACATATGGAAGTCAAAGGTAGAATATGCTATCAGGAAACTTGGACATGTTATTTTAAGATATTGTAACTGAAATGGCAAGATTCTTAATCTTTGGAAAAGTTTTCAAAGGCTGAGTATAGGAATGCCAAACCTAAAGAATCAGAAAGAAAGACTCTACTAATTATATAAAAATCTGAGAGTGTACATGAGTGTATATGAGCAATGGGATTGTTTTCCTTAGCTGCCTTTGTATCACCTCTAACAGTAACTTTATGTATAACAGAATGAACCATTGATTGGCCCTGTGCCATCTTCATGAATTATGGGATAGAAATCAAGATACTAAGATCAATTTCTAATCATAAATGCTTTGGAAATAAGATTTCACCTTTAAGTGTTATAGCTTCTATGGCTTTTCTAAAGCAATACATTGCTTTGGAGTCTTCCAGTTGGACCATGACTTGGTAAAAATGAAAATCCATCTGCCTCAGTTCTTTTAAAAGTGTGAATTTGATAAAGGGCTGGGACTTGCAAAGCTTACAGTTCTGTGTCGGCATTGAGGAATCACATCTTCCCTTAATTGTGCCACACACAATATCCATCCTGTACCTAAAGTGAGTGTCTCCATGGGGAGAAATTTCCCAGAAACACTTCAAGGCAAGAATCAGTTATATAATTTATACTCCTGTACCTGTCCCTAGTTGTGCCTTCCCACTACTGGTCTAACCTTTCCAAATGTCATACCCTTTGCTCTTCAAAAGCTACAAATAAAAGATTCCAGACCAGGCAACAGTTCAAGGTGATTATACTGTCTGTGAAATATCTGTCCAAAGAAACATTGAAAGAAAGTACTCTAAAGGTCTTATTTTAATAAGATTTCATTCTGATCATATTAAAATTGACTTTTTTTTTTTTTTTTTTTTAAACTCTAGCCCTTAAGCTTCTATCATTTTCAATATGAAAGAAGCAGTTATCCTTACCTCAGGGCAGGAGGCTTTTCTTCCTAATATAGTGACTAGAAATAATAGCATTTGTTGCTGTTGTTGTTGTTATGTGCCATCAAGTCGGCCCCAACTCATAGCGACCCCTCCTTGGGTTTCCGAGGCAGTATCACTACAGAAGTAGGATTGCCCAACCTTCCTTCCGAGAAATAATAGCATTTAGGCAGTCATAAATCCTTAGCATTGGTGATAAACTAAAGCATTCGATGAATTCATGACCTGTGTGGATGGAAATCTTCCACAGCCATCCTGTGTTTCTTCGGTATTCCTGTGAATGAGGACTGGTTTGAATAATGAGGAAGGCCTTGGTAACAGCCAACTCAGGTTCCAGGAGAGAGTGTGGTGACTCGGCTTCCATAATAAATTTTCAGCTAGAAATTACAAGTAGGAGATGTGAGTGAAATTTCTGACCTAAAAAAAAAAAATTTTAAGTCTTCTAAAAAAGTTACAATAACCCAATCTGAACCCAGTACAGAGAGCAAAAGTATGAGCCTCTGGATTGGTGGTGGGTACTAAAAAAGGATATTTAGGTCTAAAATCTTGACATTTATCTCTAGTGAGATTTAGTAAGTAATAATCACAATGTGTTCCCTTTCTCAAAGATAAGAGCCACACTAGACGTCAAAGATTAAATGACCACTTGACAGGGCATCACATGGATGGTCAGAGAAGTGGGCATTTCAAGCTTCTTCCAACTTTGAGATTCTATTAGTGCCTGAACTCTGGATGATGAAGACATTCATGGACCCAAATACTGCAGAATGAAGAAAGAGGTCTGTACCAAAATCCAAAAGCCTTTACCTAATCCAGCTCTGAGCTGAAGTTTTCAGTTCCAGAGGTTTAAAAAAGAGAGCTTGAGTGGAAAAATATTTATTGAGTTCCTGCACTAAGTGGGCTGAATTGCTTAGCATTTCTATAGGAAAAGTAGAACAGTCTACCTCAGCGAACTCTTTAGTCCATTATTTGGAGGATAAAAGAGGTTCAAGCCTCCCAAAAGTATTGAAATAGTTGGAATTAGAGAAGTTCTGATTGCTTTCAAAGGCCCCAGAATTACAACTAGCATAAGCACCTTTATATTTCTTAAAAAAAAAAAAAAAAAAAGAGGTAACGTTTGTCACTGTTCCTAAGATAAGTGGATGCCATGAAAAAGACTAGGAGCCCTGGTGGTACAATGGTTAAACACTCAGCTGCTAACAGTAAGGTAATTGTTTGAATCCACAGACATCTCCTAGGGAAAAAAGACCTGGCAATCTGCTCCTATGAAGATTACAGCCTAGGAAATCCTATGGGGCAGTTCCTATAGAGTCATAATTGGCTGTATTCATAGCAACAATAATGAAAGGGACAGAAGATCATTTATGTGACATTTGAAATCAGGAGAGAACAAGGTGGTGAGGGTTTGTAAATTACCTTCCTCTCTATGATTGGACGTGTCTGTGGAAAAGCCAACCCACTTCCTTTTTAATCCAAAAGAAAAGAAATGATCAAATTGTCTTACTCCTTTCTACTCTGACTGCAAGCACAGCTTCAGTTCTACAGTGCCTTCTACCAAGGAGCAATGGTGCTGAAATAGGTAATGGGCATCTTAACTGAACAACCATCCTAGCTCAGGTTCCATGACCTGTATGGGTGGCACTTGGGTCAGGGCTGTACCACACTGAGAAGGAGAATATACTCAGACCCTCTGCCAGTGTTTTTCCAAGAACACTGCCTCTTCAACATAGCCTCCTTGTTATGTGCTCATATGAGTGTTCAATTAATGTTAACAACACAATAAATCAGTTGTTCAGAAAACAATATGGACCCATCTGCTTTCACTTTCAAGGATTAAGGACAATGGGAACAAAATAAACAAGAAAGCTGAAAAATAAACTCCTTCTTCTTGGTCATCTGTTTGAAGTAGACATTTAAAGCTCAAATGGCTTTGTTTATTTTGGAGGCAGCAGTAAATCTCTGAAATTAGAATGGATACAACTATAGGGGCAAGCCTCTTGATCTCTAGTCCTTGGCTTCCCTCTTTCTCTTCAGCTTTTGAAATTCCAAGCAGTAGGAACAGCTAACACTGCTTCTGCCTCAAGGTGATGAAAGGGTTATGAGCAACAATATTTCTTTTAATTATTCAGATCTCCTTCTAGAATACAGGATCAGCTCAGAGAAGATACTGGTTCTATGTGTTGCTGCCACTTGGGGATCTTCTCATCATCAGGAGGTACTTAAGACCATCTATTAACAAGCACACATACACATATTTTTTGTTTTTTATTTGTAACTCCTTCATTGTGATAAGGTGCTAGGCCTGTTTCACTCATCTCTGTGAGACAAATTGAGTGACTGTGGCTTGTGAGTTATATCCCACATTACCGATGGAGAAAGTGAGGCTTGGTGCATTAAGTGACTAACTCTAAAACCACCAGTTACCTAAACCCTTACTGTGTGACCAATTTATAGATGGTCCCTTTCCCAATAGGTAGAGCATCAGAAGACCAAAGGTCATCACTGAGTTTAGTGAGAACCAGGGAGCTGGAGACAGTTCCTGTGGAGCCAAAAACTGACCATGATACTCAGAATAATACAATTTCAAATTTGAAAATAACCTTAAGGATTTTTTACACAGTGAACCTCAAACAATTTGTGCTGTTTGAAATACGGATTCCTAAGCACTCCACCAAATTATTAATTCAGAATTTCTTTGAGGTAGGATCCAAAAACCTACCTTTAGATTCCCAGGTTATTCTAACATCCCATCAGGTTTAGGAAACACTTATCACATTGATCCAACCTCTTGCAGATATATCTGAAAGAACCATGAGACAATTCCCCTTTTAACTTGAACTTGCACTGCTGTGAATGAAGTCGGAGCATTAGCATTTTCACTCACAGAATCATAGTGGAGACTCATTATTGAGTTTGGGACCAGCAGATATTCTCAAGATTTGTTCTCAAGAATTGCCATCCTAAGGGACATGAACAGACACCTCACTAAATATGATATACTGGCAGCCAACAAACACATGAGGAAATGGTCATGATCATTAGCCATTGGAGAAATGCAAATCAAAACAACAGTGAGATATCATCTCACACTAGCAATAATAGAAAAGTTCAACAAGACAGAAAACAGCAAATGCTGGTGACGTTGCAGAGAAATTGGAACTCTCATACACTGCTAATGGGACTGCAAAATGGTACAACCACTGTAGAAAATTGTATGGCATTTCCTTAAAAAACTGCAAATAGAAATAACATTAGATCCAGCAATTCCATTACTAGGAATATATCCTAAAGAGAGAGGTCATAAGCAGACATGCACACTCATGTTCATTGCAGCACAATTCACTTTAGCGAAGAGATGGAAACAACCTAAATGCCCATCAACAGATGAGTAGATAACCAAATTATGGGACATTCAAACGATGGAATATTATACTATATTAAAGGATAATGAAATACATGAATCATCTCACAACGTGGATAAATTTGGAGGACATTATGCTGAGCAAAATAAGTCGATCGTAGAAGGAAAAAATGGTATGATCCAATTATTATAAAAAGTGAGCCAATTATTGTAAAAAAGTCAAGGAAGGGTTTACTTGGGGAAGGAAACTCACTTGGTAAATTACCAGGGATGGGAGGGAAGGGGAGGGAAAATTTCAGACTAGTTGGGGGTCATGTGTTGATTTGAATAAGGGGAGGGATGGTATGGAAAGAGTCTGTGACCAGCATGATGACATTGGGGAAAGGAAGAACACTGAAACATATGCATAAAATATAGACAGCAGAGGCAAATACTAGTATATGCACAATACTACATTACCACTAACACAAAACACTAGGTTACAGATAAATGCACAGACAACTGAGAAGATCATGTAGGGTCAGTGAGCAGGAATGTACCCTAGACTAAGGATAGATTTAGCTGAAAATAATCTTACATAGACACTAGTGATACAAAATTAACCACACTCAGGACAGCAGCAACAGAAGTTAGAGTTGGAGTAACCTCTCAGAGACAACCAAACACTTTGAGAGATAGAATCATGAGGCCTGCCAAATCAGGACCATAGTATTGGGGGACACCAAGCTCAATTGGCACAACATTGTACATAAAACATAGTACATAAAAATCTTGTACTGGTGTCTCAAAAGCTTTCGAGTGGCCATCTAAGATGCAACTACTGGTCTCCTCTCATCTGAAGCAAAGAAAAGTGAAGAAAATCAAAGACATTTGGAAACAGTGCAAGGATGTGATGGACCTTGAGACCAGAAGAATTAGATGGTGCCTGGCTACTAATGCCAACCACTCAAGAAGGGATCAAAACTAGAGATCCTAGATAGAGTTGGAGGGAAAATGTGGAACGAAATTAAAAAACACAAAAATGACCATTATTACTGGTTGGATAGTCTGATGGAACCTCCAAGACTATGGCCCTGGGATATCCTTCAGGCCTAGGACTGGACTCACTCTCAAGGATTGGCTCTCAACTCAATAGTAGAAACACTTACGTGCAGAACACCCAGCCCAGAGTGATGCAACCAACTACTCTAGGGAGATACACCCCTTAGAGCAATTGGCCATGGGACACCAGAAGGACAGCATTCACATGGAGGGAAAGCTGGACAGATGGGAATGCATAGTTAAGAAGGGCACACAGCGGGAGGGTAGTCACAGAGATGGGAGAGGAGGAGAGTTGCGTTACGGTCAGAGGTGGTAATCGGGACATGAAATCAAATATACACCAACTGTTGAATATAAAACAAATTTTGCTCTGTAAATTTGCACCCAAAGCACAATTCAAAGAAAAAAAAAAAGGAGAAGAAGAATTGTCATCTTATTTTACTCTTGCATTTCTAAGCCACAGTACAGTGAATTAGGGATGAGATTGGAAAAACTAAATGGATAATTTAAACCTAGCTAGTTTACTTTGGCTTCCTTTCCTATGTCTTTTTTTTTTTTTTTTTTTTTTAACTTTTGGTGAAAGTATACCACAACAGAGTATACATTAATTCAACCCTTTTTACATGTATGGTTCGTTGCCAATGGTTACATATTTCACATTGTGTCACTATTCTCCCTATATCTGTCCATATTGTTTCACCACTGTTAACTTAGACTCTTTGCCCCTTAAAGTTCTCTTCTGTGTTTTAGAGTTACTGTTATCAATTTAATCACCAATGTATTTGACTAATAGTAGTATTGACTGGTCTTCCTTATAAGTGTATGGATATTATACTATCACTGACAGCATTGTACTTCAGGATAGATCTTGAAACATTCTTTGTGATGAAGTATGCCATTCCTCTTCAATTTGCTATTCCCAGCATAATAGATCATATAGTTGTCTGACTCAAAATGGCCAAAACCAGTCCATTTGAGTTCATTGATGCCTAGGATATCAATCGGTATGTGTTCTATTCCATGCTTGAGAACTTCCAATTCTCCTAGGTTCATACTTTGTATATTTCATGTTCTAATTATTAATGGATGTTTACAGCTGTTTCTTCTTACTTTGAATCATGCCACACCAGCAAATGGAGGTCCCAAAAGTTTTGCTCCATCCACATCATTAAAGTAGTCTATACTTTGAGGAGGCAGCTCTTCTCCAGTCATATTTTGAGTGTCTTCCAAACTGAGGTGCTCAAATTCTGGCAATATATTGGACAATGTTTCAGGGCTATTCATCATGTTTTCCAGTAATATATCAGACAATGTTTCACTGCTCTTCATAAGTTTTTCACTGGCCTATTCTTTAAGAAGTGGGTATCCTCTTCCTTCTTCCAAGTCTATCTTAATCTGGAAGCTCCACTGAAACCTATCCACCATGGGTGACCCTGCTGGTTTATGAAATACTAGGGGCATAGCCTTCAACCTCACAGCAACACAGAAACCACCACAGTACAACAAACTGACAAATGAGTGGTGGTCTGCCAAAGAAAGGTGATCCCACAGAATGTAGAAGTTATTGAACAATATCATTAATATTACACACAAGTAAAATCTTACTGATGATAAATCAAAAAGAGTTGCAGCAGTATATTGACAGGGAACTTCCAGAAATGTAAACTGGATTTAGAAAGATGGGGAATGAGGGATGTCATTGCTGATGTCAGATGGATCTTGGCTGAAAGCAAAGAATACCAGAAAGATATTTACTTGTGTTTTATTGACTATCCAACAGCATTCAATTGTTTGGATCATAACAAATTATGGATAACATTGAGAAGAAAGGGAATTCCAGAACACTCAGTTGTGCTCATGAGAAACCTGTACATAGACCAGGAGGCTGTTGTTCAAACAGAACAGGAGGATACTGCCTGGTTTAAAATCAGGAAGGGAGTGTGTGGGTTGTTTCCTTTCACCATATTTATTCAATCTGTAAATTGAACAAATAATCTGAGAAACTGGACTATATGAAGAAGAATGCAGCATCAGGATCAGAGTATTCATTAACAACCTGCAATGTGCAGACAACACAACCTTGTTTGCTGAAAGTGGAAATGACTTGAAGCACTTACTCATGAAGATTAAAGACTACTGCCTGAAGTATGAATTACACATAAACATAAAGAAAACAAAAATTCTCACAACAGGACCAATAAGCAGCATCATGATAAATGGAGAAAAGATTGAATTTGCCAATGATTTCATATTACTTGGTTCCACAATCAACACCAATGGAAGCAGTGGTCAAGAAATCAGAGGACATATTACACTGTGCAAATCTGCTGCAAAAGACCTCTTTAAAGTGCAGAAGAGGAAAGATGTCTCTTTGAAGACCAAGGTACGCCTAACCAAAGTCATGATGTTTTTAATTGCCTCATATGCATATGAATGTTGAATAATGTATAAGGAAGATTGATGAAGAGTTGATGTTTTTGAGTTGTGGTGTTGGCTAAGTTGTCAAAGTACCATGGACTGCCAGGAGAACTAACAAATCTGTCCTGGAGGAAGTGCAGCTGGAATG
>NW_006921682.1:10297778-10312743 GCF_000298275.1 Orycteropus afer afer | reverse complement strand
GCAAAAGAGACCGTAATTTATGGAAGCAATTAGACCTGCATGAAGGAGCTCTTGTGGTATAGTGGTTTAGGCATTTGGTTGCTAACCAAAAGGGCAGTGGTTCGAACTCATCATCTTTCTCCGTGAAAGAAAGATGAGGCAGTCTGCTTCTGTAAAGATTATATACAGCCTTCCAAACCCAATGAGGATCATTATGAGTAGAAATCCACTCAATTCCAGTGAGTTTGGTTTGTTTTGGACCTACTCCAAGTCCTAGGTATCATTCTTCTCTGTTGCTTCCAGCAAACAGACCAATTCTATCTTGGGTGGCTGCTCGCAAGTTTTTAAGACCTCAGATATGACTCACTGAACTGAGAAGTAAAGCAGAAACTCTAAAAACAATATTAGGCCAATACTGACTACAGATAGGCAAAACCATGCCTATGTCTATCTTTTATTGTTAAAATCAATGATATTTCTATCTCATCATGAATATCAAGTTTAACACAAGTAGGAAGTAGTCTGCTTAGAAGCCTTTCCAATAGCAAAGATCACTTTTCAATTAACTCAGAAAATATTTAAAGAGCAAATAATTCAACTAATTATTTAAGTGCTGAGAACGTAATATAAAAATATATAACTCAGGAAGGAGCTCTGGTAGCGTAGTGCCTGAGGCACTTGACTGCTAACCAGAAGGCTGGTGGTTCAAACCCATCAGCCACTCCTCAGAAGAAAGGTTGGACAATCTACTTCCATAGTGATACTGCCTCAGAAACCCAAGAAGGGGTCGCTATGAGTCAGGTGTGACTCCATGACACATAACAATAACAATAACAACAACATAACTCAAGGAGTTCTGGTAAGAGAGTGGAATAGGCAGACAAATTACACAGACCCTCTTTAACAAAGAAAAGAGGAACAAATTAACATAGATATAGAAGATAATCCTGGAGCCCTGAGCTTTGAAAGGAAAAGATACAGAAGTGGAATAAACTCCAACTAGTAGAAGAACCTTCATGAAAACACTGAAAAAGAAGACATACGGAGCTGTGGTCTGTCAGCCATCCTGAAGTCATGGGCAGCTTGGATATTGCCAGATAGTGTTGGACCTAAGAATTAACCTAAAACTTGGCCCTGCTAGCCAAGGGCTGCACAGAGGACTGCACTGGTGGCTGGTGAACAAAAGGAAAAGCAGTGAAGAGGGACACAGGGTAGACTTTTGCCATTTTTAATGTTTACAAGTGGTTTGATCATTTTGCATATTTAAAATAACAGTGTTCTCTTATATTCCAGGGACCTAAAAATAGGCTCCACTTGCTGGGAACCTCAAGGACATTCCAGACATGAACACTGGAAAGATGCGCTATTACCCTTGTTACTCTCATACCCCATACCCTCTTGGTGCACAAAATGAGTGGGGCCATCACTCATTCCCACCCATATTCTGAAAAAAAACAAACCAAACTCACTGCTGTCAAATCAGATCCAACCCATAGCAACCCCTCCTTGGGTTTCCAAGGCAGTATCACTACAGAAGTAGATTGCTCAACCTTCCTGCTCACCTATCTTATGGGCTGGCAGGAATTCCATCCCAGTTCTGTGCTCTGAGGGAGCCTGGGTGCCTGCCCCACTCAGATTATTTTTTTTCTTTTTAGTTTGCTTGTTTTTGCCTATTTTAAAATTATTATTTTATGTTTGCTCTTTTTATTATCATTCTTTCTTCTTCCCTTCCTAGACTCTGGTTTTCAGCTTTTTCTCTCTTCCTTGTTCCTAGTTTTTTTTTTTCTTTCTTTCTTGTGGTTCTCCCCACTCCTTCATTTTCTTTTTGTACTTTTCCCATTTTTTTTTCCTTCATTATTCTCCTACTCTATCTCTTTTCTCTTATTTGCCCTTCCCAAGATATTGCAGGGTTTTAGTTTATTTTTTGCCTTTCTGTATTCATATTTCTTTTGGCTCTTTAAAGTATTTATTTAAATATTTTCTCTCATTTATTGCCTTTCCTCATTTTTTTTTCTCTTTTTGGTGATTGTTCCTGTGTGCTGTGTGTTTATGCAATGTGTGGTTTTTGTCTTCTTGCTTTTACTTCTTTTATGGTTTGTCAATTGTTGCTTTCTTCTAACTGAGTGAGAGATAGCAACCATGCCCATATGACCCAACCACACCCACACCACCTGCAGCTCCACTTCCTGAATGAGAGCCACCACTTTCTTCTGCACCAACTGGCCAATGTGGCCACAAATAAAACCCAACTCATCCTTAACTGCTCTTCACAAACAGTTAACAGAGATCTGTGCAGCCACTCTCATTCTCTATCATACTGAGCAGGACAGTTTGTCAGTGTATAAGTACTGCCAACTAGTGAATAGAGGAGCACAGTACCCTGCTTACTCAGATACAGCTAAAAAAGGAAAAAAGAAAATGAAGATCTTGGATGAATGACTCCAACATGCAATCACCAATTAAATATAAATGCAACAAAGTCACAATGTCTAGGACACAAGAGACCATCATAGTCCACATAAAGAAGCAAGATAAACCAAGAGAAACAAGGGACCAGGATACAGATCCAGAACACACCCCTGAGGAAGAGCCAGCATTGGAACTCTCTGATAAGAAATTCAAAATAATTATATTTAAATATCTTCAAAGGATTGAGAAACAGAGCAAGGAAAATACTGACAAAATAAAGGAAACACAGACAAAAACCTAGAACAATTTTGGAAAAAAAAAACAAAAACAAAATAACAAAATAAATGAAAAATTAGAAATGATACAAAATCTACAGATAGAAATCCAGAAAATTAATATTAAATTTTCAGAAATATATAGTACATTGAAAGGGTAAAGAAATAGAATCTAACAAATGGAAGACAAGGAGCCCTGGTAGCATAGTGCCTAAGGCACTTTACTGCTAACTAGAAGGCTGGAGGTTCAAACCCACCAGCCACTCCTTGGAAGGAAGGTTGGGCAATCTACTTCTTTAGTGATACTGCTTCGGCAACCCAAGAAGGGGTCGCTATGAGTCAGGACTGACTTGACAGCACACACAACAACAACAACAAATGGAAGACAGAATTAATGAAATTGAAAACAAATACCTCAATAGTTCTTTGGAAAAGGATCAATCTGGAAAAAAAGATCAAAACAAAATGAAGAAACCCTAAGGTTCACAGGAGATATCATCAAAAGGAATAACCTAGGTGCAATCAGAATTCCAGAACAGGATGAGAAAAATAAAACCACTGAGAAAATTGTCAAAGATTTATTGGAAGAGAACTTCCCTAAAAGATGAGAATATATCCATTCAAGAAGTACAACAAATCCCAAACAGGATAGATCCCAAAATAAAATCACCAAGACCTATTATCATCAAACTCACCAAAACCAAAGACAAAGAAAGAATTCTGAAAGCAGTATGAGAAAAACAAAAAGTTACCTACAAAGGGCAACCAATAAAACTAAGCTCTGATTTCTCAGCAGAAACCATGAAGGTGAGAAGGCAACAGGATTGTATCTATAAAACCTAGAAAGAAAATTTTCCAACCAAGAGTATTATACCCAGCAAAATTATCTCTCAAATATGATGGTGAAATTAGGAGATTTCCAGATAAGCAGAAATTAAGGGAATTTGGTAAAACCAGACCAACCTTACAAGAGATACCAAAGGGAGTCCTTTGTACAGAGAACCAATAATAGCAAACAACAACTGACCATTATACACATGATGACATAACCCAGAAACCAAACCAGTTATGGAAGTATCCAAAGTAAAATAAGCTTACAAGATTGTGAACAGGTAACCAGAGACATCAATTGGCAAATGAGTATGACTACAAACCAAAAAGAAGGAAAAAGTAGTGTAGTTATAGAACTTCTAAATAGTGAGGAAGTCAAGAGAGTTGCAAGATAGAATAGTCTATTCTAAACTTTGGGATAAAATTATAAATCACAGGGTAACCTCAAAGAAAAATGATAAATCTTCATATCACAATAAAAAAGAGGAGAAACACAAATGTTTAGCAAAGACAAAAACAATAGCAACAAAGGAAATGATAACACGATTCATAAACATAATGAGCTCAGCACAGAAAATTACACAGAACAAAGAAACCAGGAAAAGCATGAAAAAACACATAACAAAATGACAGCAACAAATTCATACTTGTCAATAATTACACTGAATGTCAGTGGATTAAGTGCACCACTCAAGAGACTCAGAGTTGCAGACTGGGTAAGAAAACATAACCCATCAATATGCTGTCTTCAAGAGACACATCTTAGAGACAAAGACAAAACTAGACTAAAAATCAAAGGTTGGAAAAAGATATATCAAGCAAATGGCAGCCAAAATAGAGTAGAAGTGACAATACTAATTTCTGATCAAATTGACATTAAGACAAAAACTACCACAAGAGACAAGAAAAGACATTATATGATGATTAAAGAATCAATCAAACAAGAAGATACAATCATAATAAATATCTGTAGAACCAATGAAAGAGCCCCAAATACATAAATCAGAGTTTAACAGAATTGAAAAGGCAAATAAATGACTCCACAGACATAGTAGGAGACTTTTATACACTACTTTCAATGAAAGATAGAACAACTGGAAAGAAACTCAACAAAGATGCAGAAGAACTAAACAATACAATCCACCAACTTGACCTTACACACATCTACAGAGAACTTCACCCAACAACAGGACAGTATGCTTTCTTTTCCAGTGCACATGGAACATTCTCCAGGATAGACCATATGTTAGGCCAGAAAGCAACCCTTAGTAAATTTAAAAACATTGAAATACTGCAAACCATCATCTCAGATGACAATGCTATCAAATTAGAAATCAACAATAGGAAGATCAACGGAAAAAGAGCAAACACATGGAAAATGAACAACACCATCCTTAAGAACTATTGGGTAATAGAAGAAATAAAAAATGAAATTAAAAAAATTCCTTGAATTAAATGAGAATGAAAATACAACATATCAAAATCTTTGGGACACACCAAAAGCAGTGATCAGAGGGCAATTGATGGCAATAAATGCACACATCAAAAAAGAAGAGCCAAAATCAACACTTAAACCAACATCTCCAATAATTAAAAAATGAATAGCAAGAAAAGGCTTGTGTTAGACTGGGTTCTCTAGAGAAACACAAAAAACGAGCAAAGTGTATATATATATTTAGAGAGAGAGAGAGAGAGAAAGTTATCTTAGGAAAATGGCTCACAAGCGTATAGAAGCCGACAAGTCCAAGTCTCTGGAGGAGATGGGCTGGTGGCTGCTTTAGCTTCTGTAAGCGCAGGGGGTCGAGAGATTCAAGGCTGGCAGGCAGTACACTGGTTGTTGACTCCAACAAAAGACGAATCCAAGATCTCCAGGCCGAGCGGTGGGCTGCTCACTCACAGAAGTCTGTAGTCCGCACACCAGGGTTCCAATCCCTCAAAGAATGTGGCTCTTCCCAGGATGTCCCTGGATATCTTGGAAGCAGACCACAGCCCTAGGGAAACTCCCCTTGGGCAGACTGGCCACTCAGAACACAGTCATCTGATCCCATCATGAGAACAACCACACAGAACTGGGGCCCAGCCAAGTTGACACACAGCTCCAACTATCACAAGGCTACAGTCACCAGAAGAAAGGAAATAATAAAGATTCAAGCAGAAATCAATGGAACAGAAAATAGAAAGACAATAGAAAAAATCAACAAGACTAGATGTTGGTTTTTTGAAAATATTAATAAAACTGGCAAATTTAATAAAGGAAAAGAGGAAGAGAATACAAATAACACAAACAAGAAATGAAATGGGCAACATCATAACAGAGCCAACTGAGATAAAAAGGACAATATCAGGCTACTATGAACAACTGTGTTCCAACAGATTTGAAAATCTGGAAGACATGGACAGCCTTTTAGAAACACATTACTTACCTAAACTTACACAGCTTGAGGTGGAAAAGTTGAATAGATCCATAACAAAAGAAGAAATTGAAAAAATAAAAGAATTACCAACAACAAACAAAAATTCCTGGCCCAAATGCTTTCACCAGAGAATTGTACCAAAAGTTCAAAGAAGAACTGACACCAATCCTACTCACACTATTCCGGAACATACAAGAGGATGGAATCCTCCCAAATTCATTTTATGAAGCAGGCATAACGTTGATACCAAAACCAGGCAAAGACATCATTAAAAATGAAAACTACAGACCAATATCCTTCATGAATATACATGTACAAGTCTTCAACAAAATCTTAGTCAATAGGCTCCAGCAACATATCAAAAAAATAATTCATTATGACCAAGTGGGGTTCCTATCAGGTATGCAAGGATGGTTCAACATTAGAAAAAACAATCAACATTATCATCACATAAATACAACAAAGGAAAAGAACCACATGGTCTTATCAATTGATGCAGAAAAGGCCCTTGATAAAATCCAAAACTCACTCCTGATCAAAATGCTGAGCAAAATAGGAATACAAGGGACATTCGTCAATATAGTAAAGAACATATATGCAAAACCAACAGCCAACATTATTTTCAATGGAGAGAGATTAAAACCATTCCCATTGTGAACAAGAACCAGAAAAGGATGCCATCTATCACCACTTCTGTTCAACATTGTATTGAAAGTCCCAGCCAGGGCAATAAGGTAAGAAAGGGAAATCAAAGGCATCCAAATTGGTGAAGAAGAAGTCAAACTATCCCTATTTGCTGACGATAAGATCCTATACATAAAAAGCCCAGGAGACTCAGTCAAAAATCTACTGGAACTAATTGAGAGATTTACCATTGTGGCAGGACACAAGATCAACATCACATAAATACAACAAAGGAAAATAACCACATGATCTTATCAATTGATGCAGAAAAGACCCTTGATAAAATCCAACACCCACTCCTGATCAAAATGCTGAGCAAAATAGGAATAGAAGGGACATTCAGTTGGATGCCTCTACACCAGCAAAGAGATTGCTGGAAAAGAAATAAGGAAATCGATACCATTTACAATGTTGTTGTTGTTGTTATGTGCTGTCGAGTCAGACCAACTCATAGTGACCCCTCCTCGGATTGCTGAGGCAGTATCACTACAGAAGTAGATTGCCCAACCTTCCTTCTGTAGATACCAAAAAAATAAACTACTTGGGAATAAATCTTACTAGGGACACAAAAGACCTGTACAAAGAAAACTACAAAAAACTGCATCAAGAAACCATCAGAGATCTACCTAGATGGAAGAATATCCCATGCTCATGGATAGGAAGATTGAACATTGTGAAAATGTCAATTCTGTCTAAAGCAACCTATACATTCAATGAAATCTCAATCCAGATCCCATCAACATCCTTTAACGATATGGAAAAATCAATCACTTACTTCATATGGAAAGAAAAGATACCTCAGATAAGCAAAGCATTATTGAAGAAGAACAACAAAATAGGAAGTCCCTGATTCTGGATCTCCAAAACTACTAAACAGCCACAATAGTCAAAACTCCCTGATCTTGGTACAATGACAGACATATAGGCTAATGGAATGGAATTGAGAGCCCAGGAAAAGATCCATTGAGCTATGGTCAGCTGATCTTTGACAAAGGGCTGAAATCCATTAAATGGGGAACAGACTGTCTGTTTAACAAATGGTGCTGACAAAACTCAACATCCATTTGCAGAAAAATGAAAGAAGATCCGTACCTCACACCATACACAAAAACTAACTCCAGATGGATCAAAGACTAAAATGTGAAACCTAAAACTACAAAGTTCCTCAAGGGAAAAACTAGGGGCAATTTAGGGGTCCTAATATAAGGCATTTTTGTTGTTATGTGCCTTCGAGTCGGAGGTTGGGCAATCCTACTTCCGTAGTGATACTGCCTCGGAAACCCAAGGAGGGGTCGCTATGAGTCAGGGCCGACTCGACAGCACATAACAATATAAGGCATAAATAGACTATCAAGCATAATCCAAAATGCACAAACAGCAGAGGTAAAATAGATTAATGGAACCTTCTAAAAATTAAATTTTTATGTGCTTCCAAAGACTTCTCCAAAAGAATAAAAAGAGAACTGGCAGTTTGGAAAAAAATATTTGGCAAAGACATATCTGGCAAGGGACTTACCTCTAAAATTTATAGAATACTCTAACACCTCAACAACAAAAGGACAAATAATCCAGTTAAAAAGTGGGCAGAAGACATGAGTAGACACTTCTCCAGAGAAAATATTCAGGAGGCCAACAAACATATGAAGAAATGTTCATGATCTTCAGCCATTAGAGAGATTCAAATCAAAACAACAATGAGATACCATCTTGCCCCAGCACTAGTAGCAAAGTTCAACAACACAGAAAATAACAAATGCTGGTGAGGATGGAGAGACTGGGACTTTCATGAACTGCTGGTGGAACTGGAAAATGATACAACCACTATGGAAAGCAGTATGGCAATTCCTTAAAAAGTTGGAATTACAAATACCATTTGACCCAGTGATTCCATTACTACGTCTATATCCTAAAGAAGTGACAATGAGGACAAGAACAGATATATGCACACCCATGTTCATCACAGTGGAGCTCTGGTGGCATAGTGCCTAAGGCATCTGACTGTTAACCAGAAGGCCGGCAGTTCAAACCCACCAGTCACGCCTCAGAAGGAAGATTGGGCAATCTACTTCTGTAGTGAAACTGCCTCGGAAAGCCAAGGAGGGGTCACTAGGAATCTGAGTCTGATCCGACTTGACAGCAGTGAGTTTGGGTACTTTTTTTTTGTTCATCATAGCACTATTTACAATGGCAAAAAGATGGAAGCAACCTAGATACCCATCAACAGGAGAATGGATAACCAAACTACAGTACATACACACAATGGAATAATATACATCCCTAAAGAATACTGCAGAATCTGCAAAACTCCACATAGCATGGATGAACTTGGAGGACATTATGCTGAATAAAATAAGTCAATCACAGAAGGACAAATATTGTATTAGTCCGTTATTGTAAAAAGTCAAGGAAAGGTTTATTTAGGGAAGGAAATTTTCTTTATTGGTTACCAGGAGTGGGAGGGGAGGGAAGGGAACACTGCTAGATAGGTAGTGGCAAGTATTGATTTTGGTGAAGGGAAGGGCAATGTACCAAAAGTGAGTGATCAACACAGTGGCATTGAGGTAGAAGAAGACAGAGTGGTGCATGAGAGGTGAAGAAAACAAAGATGAACCCTTTTGCACACACAATATTTTGTTGTCAGTGATGGCAAACATTGATATACAGGTAGATAAATGGGTGGACAGGCTGAATGATTAGCTATGTCTATGCAGGGGGGAGTGTCCCATGACCATGCATAGGGTTGGCAGACAATGTTTCTACAAGTGTATTTGTATGTTCTGTAAGAATTTCCAGGTATATAGTAGAGCTGACAAGGGACAAGGTTGTAGTCACTTCTTGGCCACAGCCAGCTACCCAGAGGGAGTGAGTGGACCTGTGGGCTCAGGACCATGGTTGCAGGGGACATCAAGCTCAATTGGCATAACATACTACACAAAAACATTGTTCCACATCCTACTTTGGTGAGTAGTGACTAGAATCTTAAAAGCTTGCAAGTGGCCATCTAGATGCAACAACGGGTCTCTCTTCAGGATGGGTCTCTTCTCATCCAGAGCAAAGAAGAAAAGAAAATCAAAGATGCATGGAAATAATTAGTCCAAAGGACTGGTACACCATGCAATCCTCAGGCTATACAACTATGAGACCAGAAGAACTAGATGGTGCTCAGCTTCCACTGTCAACTACTCAGAGAGGAATCTATGTAGGAGATCCTGAATAGGGTGGGAAAACAATGTGGAACAAAACTTAAAATCTTTAAAAAAATAAAAATAAAAGACCAGGTTTGCAGGTCTAATAGAGTCTGATGAAACCCCTGAGACTATGGCCCTTAGCTGCCCTTCAGGTCTGGAATTGAACCTATTCCTGTGGCTTCCAGCCAAACAAAAGACACATATATCAGCTGAACATTTACATTAGGTAGATATACTCCTTGAAGAGATCAATCATGGGAGAATAGAAGGGCTCCGAGGAGCTCTGGTAGCATAGTGCCTAAGGCATTTGACTGCTAACTGGTGGTTCAAACCCACCAGCCACTTCTCAGAAGGAAGGTTGGGCAATCTACTTCAGTAGTGATACTGCCTCGGCAACCTAAGGAGGGGTCGCCATGAGTTGAATACAACTCAACAGCAGTGGGTGGTTGGATTTAGATACATTCCTTGGAGAAATCAATCATGGGACAATAGAAGGACTGTGCAGGGAGACAGCTCAGGGAGCAGGAGCGTATGGGAGGGAAGGACACAGAGAAGAAATAACTATGGGGAGGGAGTGGGAAGAGAGCTGTTACATTGTGGGAAATTGCAGTCAATGTGATGAGACAAAATGTATGAACTGCTGTATGGAAAATGAATTTGCTCTGTAAACTTTCACCCAAATCACAATAAAAACTTTATATATATATATATATAAAACTCAAATACAAGATAGGATTGGATTTTCACCACAGGAGATATGCAAAGTGTTATGCATATTCAATGGAGGCAAAGAAACCATCTTGTTGGGCATGCTCTGGGGATATAGAGGGGTCTTATTGGAAGAGATCCCATTCCAGCTGAATTTTGAAGTGGTATCAACTCAGTGGGTCTAAGGAAGGCATTTCATATATAGAAAATCTTGTGAACCAAGTAATAAATATAGCAATGTATGTGTGTTAAGGGGTAAGTGATCATGTTGTTCTCAGGTGCCGTGTAATGGACTGAAGACAAAGGAAAGCAGAGTCAAGAGTTCCTGTCAAGGGGGGGGGATGTTATATTGTTTGGTGCCGTCAAGTCAGTTTCGACTCATACTGACCCTATGTATAACAGAATGAAACACTGTCCAGTTCTGAATCATCCTCACAATAGTTGCTATGCTTGAGCCCATTATCACAGCCACTGAGTCAATCCATCTTGTTGAGGGCTGTCCCCTTTTTTACTGACCCTTTACTATACCAAACACAATATCCTTCTCCAGGGAATGTTTCCTTCTGACAATATGACAAATTAGTGAGATAAAGTCTGGCCATTCTAGCTTCTAAGGAGCTTTCAGGCTGCACTTCTTACAAGACAGATTTATTTATTCTTCTGGCAGTTCACGGTCTTTTTGAATATCTTTGCCAACACTACAATTCAAATGTGGTTCAAATTTGTCAACACCACAGTTCAAATTCTTCTCTGGTATTCCTTATTCATTGTCCAGCTTTCACATGCATATGAGGTGCTTGAAAATACCATGACTTGGATTAGGTGCATCTAAGTCTTCAAAGTGACTTTTTGCTCTTAAACACTTTAAAGAAGTTTTTTGCAGCAGATTTGCCCAGTACAATACAATGTCTGATTTCTTGATTGCTTCTTCCATGGGTGTTGATTGTGGATCCAAGTAAAATGAAATATTCGACAACTTCAATCTTTTCTCCATTTATCACAATGTTGCTTACTGGTCCAGTTGTGAGGATTTTTGTTTCTTTATGTTCAGGTGTAATCCATACTGAAGCTCTGGTCTTCAATCTTCACCAGTAAGTAACCAAGAAAGGTTGTGTCATCTGCATATCGCAGGTTGTTAATGAATCTTTCTCCAATCTTGATTCTGTGTTCCTGTTCATCTAGTCAAGCTTCTTGGATTATCTGTTCAACATACAGATTGAATAAGTGTGGTGAAGGATAAAATGACTGTCTCTTGGTCTATGTACATGTTCCTCATGAGCACAAGTAAGTGTTCTGGAATTTCCATTTTCACAATGTTAGCCATAATTTGATATGATTCACACAGTCAAATGTCTTTGCACACTCGATAAAACACAGGTAAACATCCTTCTGGTATTCTTGGCTTTCAGTCAAGGTCCATCTAACATCAGTGATGAGTTTCCTTGCTCTGTTCTGATCTCCTGTTACTGCTGTGACTGTTTTAGAATTATCTTTAGCAAAATTTTACTTACATGTGATATAAATGATATTGTTTGATGATTTCCACATTCTGTTGGATCACTTTTCTTTGGAATGGGCACAAATATCAATCTCTTACAGTCATTTGGCCAGGTAGCTGTCTTCCAAATTTCTTGGCATAAATAATAAGCACCTCCAGCACTACATCCATTTGTTGAAATATCTCAATGGGTATTTCATCAATTTCTGAATCCTGGTTTTTCACTATTCCCTTCAGCGCAGCTTGGACTTCTTCCTTCAATACCACGGGTTCTTGATCATATGCCACCTTGTGAAATAATTGAGAATTGACCAATTATTTTTGGTACAGTGACTCTATGTATTCCTTCCATCTTCTTTTGAAGCTTCCTGCATTGTTCAATATTTTGCTCATAGAATCCTTCAATATTGCAATTTGAGGCTTGAATTTTTTCTTTCAGTTCTTTAAGACTAAAAAATGCCAAACATGTTTTTCCCTTTTGGTTTCCTGATTCCAGGTCTTTCTACATTTCATTATAATAATTTGTTTTGTCTTCTCTAGATGCCTTTGAAATTTTCAGTTCAGGTCTTTTATTTCATCATTTCTTCTATTCACTCTATTCTACAATCAAGAGCAAGTTTCAGAATTTCTTTTGACATTTCTTTGGTGTTTTCTTCCTTTCCTGTCTTTTTAATGACCTTCTGCTTTATTCATGTATAATATTCTTGATGCCATCCCACAGCTTGTCTGGTCTTCAGTCATTGGTGTTCAATGCATCAAATCTATTCTTCAGATGGTCTCTAAATTCCAGTGGGATATATTCAAAGTCATATTTTGGCTCTAATTGACTTATTTTTATTTTCTTCAGCTTCAATTTGAACTTTCATATGAGTAGTTGATGGTCTATTCTACAGTCAGCTCCCGGCCTTGTTTTGACTGATGATATTAACCCTCTCCATAGCCTCTTTCTGCAGATGTAGTCTATTTGATTCCTGCATATTCCAACTAATGAGGCCCACATGTAAAGGCACTGTTTATGTTGTTGAAAAAAAGGTATTTGCAGTTACTAAGTTGTGGGTTTGCAAAATTCTGTCATGAGATCTCCAGCATCATTTCTATCACCAACATCATTTTTCCAAGTACCAATTATTCTTCTTTATTTCCAAATTTTGCATTCCAAGCAGCAGTAATTATCACTGAACCTTGATTGCATGCTTGATCAATTTCAGACTGCAGAAGTTGGTGAAAATCTTCAATTTTTTCATCTTTGGCTTTAGTGGTTGGTGCGTAAATTTGAATAATAGTAGTAGTAACTTTTATTGCACCTCAATATACAGAAAACAAAAGTCCTCACAACTGGACCAATAAGCAGCATCATGATAAATGGAGAAAATATTGAAGTTGTCAAAGACTTCATATTACTTGGTTCTACAATCAACATCAATGGAAGCAGCAGTCAAGACACCAAAAGATGTATTACATTGGGCTAATCTTTTGCAGAGGAACTATTTCAAGTGCTGAAGAGCAAATATATCTCCTTGAAGACTAGGATGTGCCTAACTCAAGCCATGGTATTTTCAATTGCTTCATATGCATGTGAGAGCTGGACAATGAATAAGGAAGACCGAAGAAGAGTTGATGCTTTTGAGTTGTGATACTGGCGAAAAATGTTGAAAGTACTGTGTACTATTAAAAGGACTAACAGATCTGTCCTGGACAAAGTGCAGACAGAATGCTCCTTGGAAGTGAGAATGGTCAGACTTTGTCTCACCTACTTTGGTCATGTTGTCAGAAGGGATCATTCTCTGGAGGATGTCATGCTTGGTTAAATGGAGGGTCAATGAAAAAGAATAAGGCCCATAACAAGATGGATTGACACAGTGGCTACAGCAATGTGCTCAGGTATAGTAGGGATCATGAGGCTGGCACAAGACCAGGCAGTGTTTCATTCTGTTGTACATAAGGTAGCTATCAATGACTTGATTGCACATAACAGCAGTATTAACGGGTCTTCCTTGCAGGTGTATGGATATTATCCTTTCACTGACAGCATTGTATTTCAGGATAGACCTTGATATATTCTTTTTTGGTAATGAATGTGATGCCATGTCTCTTCAATTTTTCATTTCCAATATAGTAGACTATATGATTTTCTGATTCAAAATGGCCAATGCCAGTCTATTTCAGCTCACTAATGCCTAGGATATCAATCTTTACGCATTCCACTTCATTGTTGAGAACTTCTAATATTCCTAGATTCATACTTCAAGCATTCCACATTCTGATTATTAATGAATATTTGCAACTCTTTCTTCCCATTATGAGTCATGCCCCATCAGCAAATGAGGTCCTGAAAGCTTTACTCCATCCACATCAGTAAGGTTGACTCTACTTTCAGGAGGCAGCTTTTCCCCAGTCCTATTTTGAGTGCCTTCCAAACTATATCTGACAATGTTTCACTGCTATTCATAAAGTTTTCCATTAATATAGTAGACAGTATTTCACTACTCTTCATAAGGTTTTCAGTGTCCAATTTTTTCAGAAGTGGATGGCCTCATCCTCTTTCCCAGAAGTCTTTGTCTGAAAGCACTGCTGAAACCTGTCCACTATGGGTAACCCTGCTGGTATTTCAATACCTGTGGCATAGCTTCCCATCTCACAGCAACACACAATCCACTGTAGTATAACAAACTGACAGATGAGTGGTCATCCCAAGATGTAGGCTATAATAAAATATTTATAGGTCGCAATAATTGGGAAAAACCTGTATTAATTGCTGTAACAAATTGCCAAGCTCTTTGTGTGTAAAACAATAGACATTTATTCTCTTATAGTTTGAAGGTCAGAAGTCTGAAATTTATTTCACTGGAATGAAATTAAGTGGCCTTAGGGGAGAATTTGTTTCCTGGAAATTTCCAGCTTCTAGACTTTCATTCTTTGCAATCGTTGGCTAAGTCTCCTTCTTGAACAAGCATGTGGTTTTTTTTTTTTTTTTTTTTT
>NW_006921682.1:10294754-10297093 GCF_000298275.1 Orycteropus afer afer | reverse complement strand
TATTCAGTTTCCTCATCTTTGGCTTTGGTGGTTGGTGCATAAATTTGAATAATAGTAACATTAACTGGTCTTCCTCATAGATGTATGGATATTATCCTGTCACTGACAGCATTGTACTTCAGGATAGATCTTAAAACATTCCTTGTGATGATGAATGCCATGCCATTCCTCTTCAATTTGTTGTTCCTGGCATAGTAGATCATATGGTTGTCTGATTCAAAATGGCCCAAACCAGTCCATTTCAGCTCGCTGATGCCTAGGATATGCATTCCATTTCATTTTTGACAACTTCCAATTTTCCTAGATTCATACTTCATACATGACATGTTTCAATTATTAATGGATATTTGAAGCTGTTTCTTCTTATCTTTAGTTGTGCCACATCAGCAAAAGGAGGTCCTGAAAGTTTTATTACCTCCACATCATCAAGGTCAGCTCTATTCTGAGGAGGTAGCTCTTTCCTAGTCATATTTTGAGTACTTTCCAACCTGAGGGGCTCAGTCTCTGGCACTATATCAGAGAATATTTCAGGGCTATTTTTCAGTAATATATCAGACAGTGTTCCCCCACTATTCATAAGGTTTTCACTGGCCAATTCTTTGAAAAGTGGAGGGCTTTTCCTACTTCTGAGTCTGTCTTAGGCTGGAAGCTCTGCTGAAACCTGTCCACCATGGCTAACCCTGTTGTCACTTGAAACACTGGTGGTACAGCCTCCAGTCTCATAGCAACACACAAACCATCACAGGATGACAACCTGACAGATGAGTTCATCTCCCTTGTTGTTGTTGTTGTTGTTATGTGCCATCGAGTCAGACCAACTGACAGTAACCCTTCCTTGGGTTTCTGAGGCAGTATCACTACGGAAGTAGACTGCCCAGCCTTCCTTAGAAGGAAAGTCATCTCCTTTAGCTGTTCCAAACTGCTCCATTCCTGCTTCCTGACCTTCCCTCCTAGTTCCAGCCCTCCAAAAAGCCATCTGATGCCACCTCCTGGCCTTCCCTATCAGTTCTGGCCCTCCAAAAAGCCATCTGCCACCACTTCCCAGAATTTCCTACCAGTGCTGGCTCTCCAAAAAATGGATACTGTGATACTACTCAGAAACCCAAGGAGGGGTTGCTATGAGTTGGATCCGACTTGACAGCAGTGAGTTTGATTTTTGGAATGCTGTGCTCAGAAAGGACTGAGTCTTCCTTTTAGCATGATCAATTTGAAGTTGAGCAGCATCAGTGGATATGCTTAGAGGGCTAGGGTCTGATTTGGGGCAGCTGCCAATATGGCAGCTAAAGCCAGTTTTTCAAAAACACAAATGGTGGCTATACATGTGGACTTCACCAGATGGAGTACCCAAGAATCAGATTGAGTACATCTATGGCAAGAGGCGATGGATAAGTTCAATATCTTCAGCCAAAACCAGGCCAGGAGTTGATTGTGGAACAGACCATCAACTGCTCATATGCAAGTTCAAGTTGAAGTTGAAGACAATTAGAAGAAGTCCATGAGAGCCGAAGTATGACTTTGATTTTATCCCTTCTGAACTTAGAGACCATCTAAAGAATAGATTTGATGCATTGAACACAAATGACCGAAAACCAGAATTGTGGGATGAAATCAAGAACACCATCTATGCCTCTGGCTTGGGACCAGTCACAGAGGACATCAAGCTCAATTGCCATAACATACTACACAAAACATTGTTCCATATCCTATTTGGGTGAGTAGCAACTGGGATCTTAAAAGCTTGCAAGTAGCCATCTAGATGCAACGATGGTTCTCTCCTCATCCAGAACAAAGAAGAGTGAAGAAAATCAAAGATTCATGGAAACAATTAGTCCAAGCAGATTGTACACCATGCGATCCTCAACCTATAAGACTATGAGACCAGAAGTACTAGATGGTGGCCTCCTACCACTGTCAACCACTTGGAAGGGGATCTATGTAGGAGATCCTGGACAGAGTGGGAGAACAGTGTGGAACAAAACTCAAAATCATTTTTAAAAAAAAAAAAAGGGAAGAGAGGACAGAACCTGATGGAACCACTGAGACTGTGGCCCCTAGCTGCCCTTCAGGTCGGGAATTGAACCCACTCCTGTGGCTTCCAGCCAAAGAAAAGACATGCATATGAGGTGAACATTTAAACTAGGTAGATACATTCCTTAGAGAACAATCATGGGAGAATAGAAAGGCTGTGTATGCACAGGGAGACAGCTCAGGGGGAAAGAGTGCATGGATTGAGGGACACAGAGAAGAGATAACTATCGGGAGAAAATGGAAGGGGAGCTGTTGCATTGTGGTAAATTGTAGTCAATGTCATGAGACAATGTGTATGTGAACTACTATAT
>NW_006921682.1:10222044-10294431 GCF_000298275.1 Orycteropus afer afer | reverse complement strand
AAAAAATATAAGCCTCAAATTGAAATATTGAAAGATTCTAAGGGCAATATGTTGAATGATGCAGGAAATATCAAAAGAAGATGCATGGAATACACAGAGTGACTATACCAAAAAGAATTGGTAGATGATCATCCATTTCAGGCATGTGATCAAGGACCAATGGTATTGGAGGAAGAAGTCAAAGCTGTACTGAAGGAGTTGATGAAAAACAAGGCTCCGGGAATTGACGGAATACCCATTGAGATGTTTCAACAAATGGATGCCCCACTGGAGGCACCCACTTGGCTATGCCAAGAGATTTGGAAGACAGCTACCTGGCCATCTGACTGGAAGACATACATATTTGTACCATTCCAAAGAAAGGTGATCCCACAGGATGTGGAAATTATCAAACAATATCATTGATATCACATGCAAGTAATATTTTACAGAAGATAATTCAAAAACTGTTGCAGCAGTATATTGACAGAGAGCTTCCAGAAATACAAGCTGGATTCAGAAGGGGACTTGGAGCAGGGATATCATAGCTGATGTCAGATGGATCTTGGCTCAAAGCAAAGAATACCAGAAAGATGTTTACTTGTGTTTTATTGACTATGCAAAGGCATTTGTGTGGATCATAACAAATTATAGATAACTTTGACAGGAATGTGAATTCCAGAACACTTAATTGTACTCATGAGGAACCTGTACATAGACTAGGGGATACTGCATGGTTTAAAATCAGGAAAGGAGTACATCAGGATTGTATCCTTTCACCATACTTAACTCAACTTGTAGGCTGAGCAAATAATCCAAGAAGCTGGACTATATGAAGAAGAACATGACATCAGGATTGGAGGAAAGTTTATTAACAACCTGCGATATACAGACAACATAACTTTGCTCGCTGAAAGTAAGGATGACTTAGAGCACTTACTGATGGAAATTAAAGACTACAGTCTACAGTATGGATTACACCTCAACATAAAGAAAACAAAAATCCTCACAACTGGACCAATAAGCAGCATCATGATAAATGAAGAAAAGATTGAAGTTGTCAAAGATTTCCTATTACTTGGTTCTGCAATCAATGCCAATTGAAACAGCAGTCAAGACATCACAAGACATATTTCATTGGGCAAATCTGCTGCCAAAGACCTTTTTTAAGTGCTAAAGAGCAAAGATATCTCCCTGAAGACTAGGATGTGCCTAACCCAAGTCATGGTATTTTCAATTGCCTCATATGTATGTGAGAGCTGGACAATGAATAAGGAAGACCAAAGAAAAGTTGCTGTTTTTGAGTTGTAGTGTTGACGAAGAATGTTGAAAGTACTGCGGACTGTTAAAAGGACTAACAGATCTGTCCTGGAGGAAATGCAAATGGAATGCTCCTCAGAAGCAAGAATGGCCAGACTTTGTCTCACCTACTTTGGTCATGTTGTCAGAAGGGACTATTCTTTGGAGAAGGATGTCATCCTTGGTAAAGTGGAGAGTCAATGAAAGAGGGGAAGACCCTCAATGAGATGGATAGACATGGTGGCCACAGTGATGGGTTTAGGTATAGTAGGGGTAGTGAGGCCAGCCTAAGACTGGGCAGTGTTTCATTCTGTAGTATATAAAGTCACTATAAGTCAGAGACAACTCAATGGCACATAACATCAACAACAACAATCACTAGAAGGAAATCTTTTTTCAAAGAACTAAGATACTTTAGCAATTCTGAAATTTCACTTCAATGGGTCCTTTTCAGAATGCCCCAGCCTTGTTGTTGTTGTTGTTGTTGTTAGATACTGTAGAGTGGTTCTGACTCATAGTGACCCCATGTACAACAGAACAAAATACTGCCTGGTCCTGTGCCATCTTCACAATCATTTCTATGTTTGAGCCCAATGTTGCAGCCACTGTACTTGTAGCGTGGCACTAATGAGATGTGGCAATGATCTTGCTCTGGTTTTTTATCAGCATTGGTGCTGTACTTCTATAGGGAAATTGAATCTGCCACTCTGGAAATTCTACTAGCATTCTACTGGGAGGTAGAGGGAGGAAAAGAATAGTTTGCAGCTGTCTGTCTGAGACAAGACCATGGATCTTCCCTATCGCCAGGTTCTCTGTCTTCAAGTTTCCAGACCAGGTGAAACCTCCTATTCCCACCTCCTGTAGCCTTCCCTGCATCACTCTTTAGTGTGTGTGTCATGCAGGGTTGGGGGTGGGAACAGAGTAAAAAGGGTGTCCATTCCCAATCTCAGTGCAAGCCTCCTTTGCAAAAAGAGTACTAGATTGGAAAGCAAAAGTCTAGAGCATTCCATGATCATTAATTCTGCACAAAACTCACTGCCACCAAGTAGATTCTTACTCATAGTGATCCCCATTGGGTTTCCAAGGCTGTAAATGTTTACAGAAGCAGATTGCCTCATCTTTCTTCCATGAAGCAGCTGGTGAGTTCTAGCCACCAACTTTTGGGTTAGAAGCCAAATGCCTTAACCATTACACAACCAGAGCTCCTTAACTCTGCACAAGTAAACTTGAAAAAAGTTCTCTCTCCATGGTCCCTTAAAGTCCAGTGTTCTGGTCTCTGATTTAAAACCACTTCTCAAAGTGTACTTTGGTTGAATAATGCCCTTCAAATGTCCCTGAACCTTGTAAATGTGACCTTATTTGGAAAAGGGGGTCTTTGCAGATGTGATTAAGGATCTTGAGATGAAGATTATACTGGGTCCTTTTGATGAGTCTTAGATGTCATCATAAGTTTTCTTATAAGAAAGGGCAGGACACACACACATACACACATGAGAAAGTGGTGTGACGATGGAACAGAGATTCAAAGATGTTGGCCTTGAAAGCTGGTGTGAGATGACCACAAGCCAAGAAATGCAGGTAACCACCAGAAACTGGAAAAGGTGAGGTGCAAATTCTTCCCTACAGCCTTTGAAAGGAGCATGGTCCCACTGACACTTTGATTTCAGCCCAGAGATTCCAATTTTGAATTTCTGGTCTTCACAACAGTGAGAAAATAAATTTCTGATGTTTAAAACTACCAAATCCACTGCCATTGAGTCAAACCCTACTCATAGTGACCCTATAAGACAGAATAAAGCTGCCCCATAGGGTTTCCAAGGCTGTAAATCTATATGGTTTGCTACATTTTTTTCCTGTAGCTGGTGGGTTCAAACTGCTGACTTTTGGCTAGGAGCAAAATGCCTTAACTACTGCACCACCAGAGCTCCTCTTAAAATCACCAAGTTTGTGTGATTTGTAGCAGCAGTCACAGAAAACTAATACAGGGTGCAATGCCACCTTGCTCCTGTGCATCACAGAACAACACTAACTCACTCCTCGATACATCTTCATGACACACCCTGGCATTCTTGTCAGCCTGGCTCTGAGATCATGCTAATTGAAAGCCTGCTGCTCTCAGCACCCTACAGAAGTAAGAGCACTAATCTAGGAATTTAAGAAAAAATTCAGAAGATTCATGTGGTTCTGAGCAAGTCACTCTATTATGAGCAACAGCTTCCCAATCTGATGAGTGCAGGGACCAAATTTCATTCTCAGTCTGTCTCTTTGTGCTGAGAATAGTGCTAAATAATGATGGTTAGCACTCCAGAATCAGAATACTAACCATACAGAGCTGGTTGGAGTGCAATAGTTAGGGCTCAATGAACATTTGTTAAATTAATAACTTTATTCACTATTATACTTCCCTGCCTACCTCACAGAGTTATTCACTATGGGACCTAATTTGAAATGTAAAATATTTTGAAAGCTGAAATGCAATAAACAAAGCATATGTATTATTGATTAAGATGTGTCTCTCTCTGAACTACATTACCTGGAATGGGGCCTAGCTGTTCAGAAGTCAAATCTCCTGTGCACATCCATCCAGACAGAAATAACATTGCTCAGGGGGCTAAGCAGAATGGGTTCCCGGAGGCTGTTTCTATAAAGGCAAGAAGAACATCTTTTTAATAAGCTGAGCAGTTATGCAGTCTACACTTGAATCTGTTGAATTGCTCTACTCCTCCCGTGGGAGCGGAACATGAGAATCTAAAGAACTGCACTTTTATGAGTTTGGGAGGATATGGGTGCAGGATCCAATTCCTTGGGTTTCTCTTTTGAAAGCCAATGGCAAAGGAAATTACCATTACCTCTGGACAAGGAGGAGTATAGCAGTGTGGATCAAACACAGGCCATTGGGTTATAGCACCAATTCTACAATTAACCTTAGATCAATGCCACCCCCTCTCTGGCTCTCTCACCTACAAAATGCGATAACTTAGCTACACATCAGAATTACCCAAGAAGCTTTTGAAAACACTGATTCTCATAGCTCTACTCTTCAGAATCAAAATCTTTGAGAGTAGGTCCCAGGGATCAGTATTTGCTAAAAGTTTCTCCCAGAGATTGCAATGTAATTAAGGGGAAGCTGACCTACTCAGAATTTCCACAAGTTCCCTGATAGTAAGAACAGCTTGGCTTCATTGCACATCTAACAAATCACACTCTCCATGGGAAGGACCTGGAAAATAATGTTCCAGGTGATTTTTAGCATCACAGAAGATGGGGAGAAAGTGTTCCAGGTGATTTTTAGCATCACAGAAGATGGGGAGAAAGACTTAGAGCAGGGATTTTAAAAGTGTGATTTCAAGACCAACATCACCAGCACCATTTGGGAACTTGTTAGAGATGCAAATTATCTGGCTCCACCCTGGACCCACTAAATTCCAAACTCTGGGAGTGGGCCCCAGGACTCTTGAGATTTAACAAGCCTGCCAGGTGATTCTGATTCATGCTCAGTTTGCAAACCATTGACCTTGTTGTTTGTGTTGCTGTTAGGTGCTGTTGAGTCATCTTCGACTCATAGCTACCCTAGATACAGCCGAATGAAACACTGCCCAATCCTGTGCCAGCTCCATGATCTTTGCCATACCTGAGCCCATCGTTATAGCTACTGTGTCAATCTATCTTGTTGAGGGCCTTCCCCTCCTTCATTGACCCTCCACTTTACCAAGCATCATATCCTTCTCCAGGGAATGGCCCCATATGACCAAAGTAGGTCAGATGAAGCCTAGCTTCTTGCTTTCAAGGAGCATTCCAGCTGCACTTCTTCCAGGACAGATTTGTTAGTTCTTTTAGCATTCTTCACTGGCACCACAACTCAAAAGCATCAACTCTTCTTTGGTCTTCCTTATTCATTGTCCAGGTACCATTGACCTAGAGGGGCCCGACATAATCCAATCAGCACTAACCCACTCATTCTAAATCTTAGATGGGCAATTTCACTCCATATTCAGTATTTCCTCTGGACTCATTTCCCAGGAACCAGAAGACTCAGTCTCTCTGACAAGGTCAGAGGAGCTTCTCAATGTCAACCAAGCACCCTGAAGGAGAGAGTCACTGGGCCTGCAGGCTCAGGACCATGGTCTTGGTAGACATCAAGTTCAATTGTCACAACACAGTACATAAAAATCTTGTCCTACATCCTACTTTGGTGAGCAGCGACTGGGGTCTTAAAAGCTTTCAAGCAGCCATCTAATATGCAACTATTGGTCTTCCCTCATCTGGAGCAAAGAAGAGTGAAGAAAATCAAAGTCATATGGAAACAATTAGTGCAAAGACATGATGGACCTCAGGGACCTCAGCCTTCACCACCCTGAGACCAGAACTGGATGGTGCCCAGCTTCCAATGCCAAACACTCAGAAAGGGATCAAAATTGGAGATCCTACCTACAGTGGGAGGGAAAATGTGGAACAAAATTCAAAAGCACAAAAAAACAGAATTACTGCTTGGATAGAAACTGGTATAAACCCCAAGACTATGGCCCTGGGTTATCCTTTAGTCCTGGAAATTGATTAGTTCTCAGTCAAACAGTAGAAAGACTTATGAGCAGAACACCTACCCCAGGGAGATGCACCCACCTACCCAGGAAAGATGCATCCCCTAGATCAATCAACCATGTGACAACTGAAGGGCAGCATTGTATAGAGGGAGAGCTGGACAGATAGGAAAGCATAGATAGAAAGGGACAGGGAAAGGATAGTCACAGGGAGATGGGAGGAGAACTTTTTGCTGTTGGAACTGTAATCAGAGCCATGAAACCAAATGTACATGAAGTGTTGAGAGTAAAACAAATCTGCTTTGTAAATTTGCACCCAAATCACAATAAAAAAAATAATAATAATGACAGTAAAGACTCAGTCTCCCTGGAGGCTCTAATGAGCTCTCATTTTGACCCTGAGATCAGCCCTGAGATGATGGAGATTGACTGGGTGATTCATGCATTCTGTCCCCAAGAAGTCAGGATGGAGCCCTTTCCATTATTAATTGCAAAACAAACAGCTTTCCAGAAGAAAAAATATGTCCATTCTCTTCATGGACCCCTCCTCATTGCAGAAGCTGCTTGACAATATTATCACTGTATTTGCAGGTGTGTTTGATTTTATGTCTATAGGCTCTTGAAAGCTCATACTGATGTTGTTAGCTATCAATGAATCAGTCCAACTCATGACAACCTTATGCACACTGGAATGCAGTTTGTCTGGTCCTGTGCCATCTCAATGATCAGTTGAGGACAGGACTATTCTGATCCATAGGGTTTTCCACTGACTGATTTTTGGAAGTACATCACCAGGCCTTTCTTCCTAGTCCATCTTAGTCTGGAAGCTGCACTAGAACTTGTTCAGCATCACAGCAACACATAGCCTCTACTGGTAAACAGGTGGTGGCTGCATATAAATGAACCCAGGTCTTCCGCATGAGAGATGAGAATTCAACCACTGAACCACTGGTCAAAGTATTGGAAGAGAACTGAAAGTTCATCTAGTCTAAGCCCATTTTACCCATTAAGAAACTGAGGGGCCCAACACTGGTTAATAACTTTTCCAGGTTACACAGTTAATAACACCTGTAGTTTGTGGAAAACCTGAACTCAGACCTTCAGACTCATTTCACTGCCCCACACTGCTTCACTTGCTCTCAGAAAAGCATGGAAGTAACAGGTACCTGGTTTTCTAAATTTTAAGACTCTGCAACTTCAGTGTAGCTTTTATGACCACCTATGCAAATTCAGGAATTCAGGGTCCAAGAATGGTATGGATTTGGATTCCTAATGGGACGAGGAAGGTAAATAAGTGAAACAAGGGAGAAAATTGTTTTTACAGGCAGAGTTATAATAGCTGTTGCTATAGAATTCCCTCCTGTAACAGATGTTTCTTTTCCTCAAAATAACTCTGAAAGGTGGATATTATTATCCCAACTTTACTGATGAAGGAATGTTACACAGAGAAGGCAAGTACATTGAACAAGTCCAAACAGCTGGCAGCTAGTAGAGGCATTATTAAAATCTTAAAACTCCAGAGTCTGTACTTGTCCCATTCATCCTATGAAATCATACTGCCTCCCAGTGAGTTGCTTTGAACTGGTGGTTGATTTCTTTCAGTCTGTAAATCAGTGAATGTTAACCTTGACTGCAGGTTAAAATGGGAGGGTTCTTAAAAATATGAATGCCTTCTGCCTGCCACCCCCCATTAAAACAGAATCTCTGGGGGTGGAACCAGGATATTGATATTTTTTAATGGTGCCCAGATAAAGTGTACACATAGTTGGGAATCATTTTTCTAAATGCTTCATTTGCTTCAAAATAATTTAATCAACCAGGAATAGATACTGTTCTTTAAGCTAGCAGTGGTAATTTAATTAAATTATGTAGACCTATGCTTGAATTATATTTAGAATTACATATGAGGGTTAAAGGGAAAAGGAGAAGGGAGAGTTGAATTCTTGTTAAATAATTTATTTATGGGCAAGCATGTGGAACCGTTGCTATCATCAGACATAACAGCACATCTCAGGACTCTTTCTGCCCCCAGGACTCCCCAGGGCACAGGGTTATCTTGGCATTTGAAAATGTATAAGTACTTAAAAATAATAAAAGCAAATTGAAAGTTAGTTATTCTGAACATTATTTTACCCAGTGAAAATTCTCTTTAAATTAAACAAGTTTTCTATTTAAAGCATTTTGTGCCACGCTCCTAGGTTAAACATAGAAAAGTCCAATCTCAAGGTATGCCCTTGGGTCTTTTCCAAAGACCTTCTTATTTATTTATTTATTTATTTATGTATGTATGTATGTATGTATGTATGTATGTTTAAGTAATAGTGTATTCATTAAGGTTGAAAATAGATCTTTAACATAGGTCTTTCTTTAAGGAAATCTATACCTTCCCCTCTTTAACTAAGGCTTCCTAGTATGAGACACATTCCCAAAAATTCTAGCGCCTTTGACTTGATTATCTAAATGCTATTTCCACAGAGCCTGGCTGCAATCAAGCCTCTGTTTATAAGCCTGACAATTCAGGCTGTGACGAGTCCCTTCTGCTGCCACCTTGTACACAGCAAAGGTTCCCTTACACTGTTCTTCACACTGACTACATGCTGAGGGAATGGCCAACCCCCATCCTTAACTACATCTCTAGAATCCCTGAGTGGTACAAACGGTTGATGACCAACAAAAGCTACTAACCAGAAGGTTTGTGGTTCAAGTCCACGCAGAGATATCTAGGAAGAAAGGCCTGGTGATCTACTTCTAAAAATCGTCCATTGAAAGCCTTATGGAGCACAGTTCTCCTCTGACACATATGGGATCACCATGAGTTGGAAACCACTCAACAGCAACAGGTTAACTAAATCTCCAAAAAATTACTGACTTTTCCATTATTTCCAACTGAACCAAAGGGATTTATCTATATACATATTATATATTCTTTTCTTCCTGAAACTTTTCATACCTTGTTTACTTCAGTGAAACTTACTTCATCTTTAATTTTCAGTAATAGAATTTTTTTATGGTTGGAGTAATTTTTTTTTTTCAATAAAGACCTTTACACATATTTCTTAATCCTCTCCTCCTCCAGCTCACCATATCAAATGAGAAGGTCCAAAGGACTGCAATTCAGAAATTCTGGGCAAAGAATCTTTGAGGAAAGGCTTAAATTACTAGATTTTCTTAGCCTGTAGGAAATGAATTTAGAGGTAACTCATTAATTGTCTAAATGCATAAAAAGATTACTCTATGGGAGAACAATGTGGAACAAAACTCAAAATCATTTGGAAAAAAGAAAAAAAAAGAGGGACCAGGTTTGCTGGTCTGATATTGCCTAATAGAACCACTGAGACTATGGCCCCTAGCTGCCCTTCGGGACTGGAATTGAACTCACTCCTGTGGCTTGCAGCCAGACAAAAGACAGGCATACAAGCTGAACATTTACATTAGGTAGATACACTCCTTGGAGAGATCAATCATGGGAGAATAGAAGGGCTGTGTATGCCAGGGAGACAGCTCATGGGGCAGGAGTGCACAGAGGGATGGACACAGGGAAGAAGTAACTATTGGGAGGAAGTGGGAGGGGAGCTGTTGCACTGTGGGAAATTGTAGTCAATATCATGAGACAAATTGTATATGAGCTGCTGTATGGAAAGTGAATTTTCTCTGTAAACTTTCACCCAAATCACAACTGAAAAAAAAAGTTCAAAAAAAAAAAATTTATTGGGGAAAAAAATTACTCTATGGACTATGGTAACCAGCTCTTTTACAACTTGATAGGAAAAGAACAAATGAATTCTACTTAATTTGCCACAGTTGGTACTTAGAGGGATATATAAGGATCTACTGAAATAAATGAAATATCAAGGATTCTCTTCTTTGAAGCCTTAAAGAAAGAGATGCAACATACCCCATGGTGTTGATTGAAATTCATTCTTTAGAGCTGAACATTAGTCAAGAGCTTTTTACCTTACAGTGACAGAAACCCAACCCAACTCTCTCTTTTCAATAGAGGAAACCATTGATTCACATAAAAGAAAATCTAATGGGTAAACTACAGGCATTGCTGGATTCAGAGGTTCACAAAGTAACATCAGCTCTCTGTCTCTTTCCATCTTGTACTCTTTGGCTCTTTTGTCTGAAAGTCTTTCTCCTTGTGGCAGCAGGATGGCTTCGCATCTTTGAGCTTACTTAGTTCTTGAAGGTGCTCTCACACTTCTACATCAATTGCTGATTATAGATTCTGATTAGCCATGTATCTGCCCCTGAACCACTCACTGGTTGCAAAAGAATCTGATCAGTGAGACTGGGTCATGTCCCAGGCACCATGGCAGAGGCCGTGAGAACCCTCAATTTGAAGAATCCACAAATCATAGAGTGCAGGAAAGAGTATTCCAAAACGAAAAGATGTAAGGAAGACAGAAAAAGTAACATGTCTACTGTAATGGATAAACTTGGGCATAATTTCTCTTGTTCTCCCATAATCACATGTTGACAACTGAAAACTAAAATGTTAACAAACTACACTAATGTCCTAAGCCTCAAAGCTGAACACTAAGTAAATTTTTGACTGAGCCTTAAGCTTTGGCTATTTTTTCATTGCTTTTGTTTTCTGGTTTGGTTGTTTTATGTTGTTTGGAGGTGACAGGGGGCAGATGTCAAAATTATAAGCTTCTGATGAACTAGTTAGAATAGGAAACCATTTATCTTTTTCCCAATTGCAGTGAAGTGAATTACTTAATATGGCCCTTCTAGCCATAGTCTTGTAACTCCCACCAAATGACTAGGTTGTTGTTCATAGGTGCCATTGAGTCGACTTTGACTCATAACAACCCTATGAACAACAGAATGAAACACTGCCTGGTCTTGTGCCATCCCCACAATCATTGCTATCCTTGAGCACATCATTGCAGCCACTGTGTCAATCCAGCTCTTGAGGGTCTTCCTGTTTTCTGCTGGCCCTCCACTTTACCAAGCATGGTATCCTTCTCCAGAGAATGGTCCCTTCTAGCAACATGACCAACGTAAGCAAGACGATGTCTGGCCATTCTCACTTCTAAGGAGCATTCTGGCTGCACTTCTTCCAGGACAGATTTGTTCACTCTTCTGGCAGTCCATGGTATTTTCAGTCTTCACCAACAGCACAATTCAAATGCATCAATTCTTCTTAAGTTTCCTTATTCATTGTCCAGCTGTCACATGCATATAAGGTGATAGAAAATACCATAAGTTGGGTTAGGTACACTTTAGTCTTCAAAATGACACCTTTGCTCCTTAATGACTGGGAAGGACTATGCAAATGTGAGCTGCTTATGACCAACCAAGGGAATTGGGTAGCTTGCTAATAATGCAAATAAGGTGCATGGCACTCTTGTGGGGGTGGCAGCATACAAATAAGGTGTATGAAACCCTAACATGAGGATTGGTCAGTTTTGCCATCTTGTTGTTGTTGTTGTTGTTATGTGCCATCGAGTCAAACCCGACTCATAGCAACCCCTCCTTGGGTTTCCGAGGCAGTATCACTACAGAAGTAGGATTGACCAAACTTCTTTCCAAGGAGTGGCTGGTGGGTTTGAACCACCAGCCGTCTGGTTAGCAGGCAAGTGTCTTAGTCACTATGCTACCAGAGCTCCTTTTACTAGGCTTAAAATAAGCCATTTCAAAGGCAGAAAAGGGTGCTGTCACTAGCATCAGCAAAGAAGAGCCAGAAGTAGAGCACATCCTTGGGACTCAAGAACTTTGCACTGAACCTCCTCAACCTAGGAGAGAGGAAAGAGCTGTAACACCTTGCTGAGATGGTGAGAGACAGCAAGAAGAAGCAACAGAGAAATGGCAGCAAAGAAGTAGTGGCAACAGAAGCAAGAGACCCAGCAGAAGACCCAACAGGACACAGCACAGTGGGCTTTTTGACACATGGAGCAGGAAAACTGAGTGCCTTCAGGCAGGAGACTAGCTGGCAGAGTAGGGTCCCTCTGAGCATATATTGTCAGAGTTAAAAGAGTTTTGTAATACTTGTACAAGCAGAGCAGAGACCAAGGAACCCCAGGACTGAGATGCCAAGGACCAGAGAGAGGCCTGCCTACAGCACAGCTGAGAAAAGGCTGTCCTGATTAAAGAACTATATTCTGAGTTGTTTCTGATCCTGAATTGTAATCAGTTTCTTTCCTAATAAAACCCATAATCATGACTATTGTGTGGCCATTGCAACAAAATATTGAACCCAGCAGAGAAGTAGAGAATGCCAGGGGAGGGATGGTTGGTGTCAGAACTGGTAAAAGCTTGAAGGATAGAGGAGTGTCTGACCTCTGCCTCATAGGAATCAGCCTTGGGCTATTGATGTTGATCTTGATCCTCTTTTCCCCTTGTGAAATCAGAGGAGGTCAGATGCCACCCCCATATCATTTTCAGCACCAATTTTTGACTCCTATAAACCAATCTGAGCCTGATTTGGTTTGAGTCCATAGGCTATGACCCTCCACAGAGAATTTCCTATTGGCCTTTTCCAGCCTTAGTATCTCCTTCCACTTGTCATTTTGTTGTAGAGACTAGATAGTGGCCCTCTAATCTAACCCTGGCCTTCTTCCTCAGAGTCTAGAGCTCAAACCTTCCCTAGCTCTAAAGAGAAGCAAGTCCAAGACCCTCATCCCTTAAACCCTAAGATGGCTGACAGTGATCCTGCTTCCAGAGCCCAAGAAGACTATCAAAACTATTCATAGTACGTTTGCCAAGTGTGAGTTGCTTGCTTAACTAAAACCATGCCTATCATTTAGGCTTCTGAGAGGGCACAGAATTCATTTCAAGTGGTTCAAAGGAAGAGCTTTTAAAATGAATACCCATCTACAGATATGTGGGCGGGATTAAGACAAAAATTTAGAAATCGAAAGTACCCAGAGGCTAGTAAAGTTTGGAAACCATTATAACCCCTAAGACTAGAGAAACAATGAGAGGAAATAGAGTTATAAGAACTCCATCAGAGTTGGAAGGTATAGAAGGGGCCAGCCAATTGGTAGGAGCTGAAGTTATGGAGGAAGTTGCCCATTTATCCCCTACCTCCACTCTCTAAACTCTTGCCATTGTCTCCCTCAACCAAATCCACCTAGAAGCCAGCCAGTAAGGGACACTCATAGAAGCAATGTACAGAGATGTCTCCAGGGCACACAGCAGAGTAGAAAAGGGCAGAGAATGAATTCAGTGAGAGGGGGCGAAAGGAAGGATAACGAGAACACCATGTGGACCACCAATAGACTCATCTAATTGCAATGTGCAAACCTAGCATGATTCATTTTTAAAATCTTTTCTTGAGCATCAGTAAGGAGCTCTGGTGGTGCTGTGGTTAAGGCATTAGGTTGCTAATCAAAAGATCAGCAGTTCAAACCTACCAGCTGCTCCATGGGAGAAAGATGAGGCAGTGTGCTTCTGCAAAGATTTAAAAACCGAAAAACCAAACTCATTGCTGTCAAATTGGATCCCACTCATAGCAACTCCTCCTTGGGTTTCCGAGGTAGTATCACTACAGAAGTAGATTGCCCAATCTTCCTTCTAAGGAGTGGTTGGTAGATTTGAACCACCAGCCTTCTAGTTAGCTGTCAAATGCCTTAGGCATTATGCCACCAGAACTCCTCTGTAAAGATTTACAGCCTTGAAAATCCTGTGGGGCAGTTCTACTTCACCATGTAGGGTCTCTATGGGTAAGAATCCACTTGATGGCAATGGGTTCGTCTAGCATCAGTAAAAAGAAAGCTGAATCTGCTTCTCTTTCTTGACCTGTGTGTGTACATGTGTGTGCATATGTGACAGTAGTTTCAGACTCTGAAATCAGACTGAGCTTCAATCTTAGATAGCAACTTGCTAGTCACATGATTGGACAAATTATTTAATCTCACCAAGTGTTAGTTTCTGTGAGGATAATAGTACCTACCTTTAAAGTGTCTGTGCCATTTAAATAAAATAATCTATGTAAAGTGCTCAACACAGTGCATGACAAAAGAATGAGGACACACAGAAGGTGCATAATAGGGGCTTGGGATCCCCTCAGAGCCTAAAAAAGAGCTTCGCCCATCTCCCAGGAACAAGTAATTTGCAGGGCCAGTCCACTCTAAATTCAAACTTAGCAGAGAAGACAGACAAGAATCTCAAGCCTGTGAAGACTCAGATCTGCTAAAACTGCACGGAACCCACACCTCTTGTGCAGCATCTGCAGTGAAGTAATGGTCGTAGCATCTTGTTTCACATCTATGTGACAGTTCTCTCCTGACATGCATGGGCCACCATGAGTCAGAGATGACTCAATGGAAATTGGTTTTCATGTGATTTTATTAATGTAAATTTCAAGGTTAGGCAAAAAATAATTTGGTAGGCCACAGTCATGCAAAGGGATTGGTTAGTTTACTATGCAAACAAGTTATGTAAAATCCTTGCAGAGACTGGTCAATTACTATGCAATTTAAGTGTCTGGGGCCCACTGAGGGAATTCCTCAGTGGTTGCGGTGGTATGAGTAGGTGGTAGGAGGTAGACCTCACTACCATCAAGAAGAAGAGTCAGGATGTTCCTTGGACCTGGGGTCCCTGCACTGAGAACCTCCTAGATCTGGGAGACAGAAAGCTGTAACACTGGAAATGGCATTTGACAGCATGAGACAGTTCAAGATAGTATAACAAGAACCAGACAACCAGTGCAAGACAGCTATAGTGGGCTTCCTGTTCTACAGAGTGGGATAACTGAGTGCCTTCAGGCAGAAAGCTTGCTAGTAGAGTGGGGAGCTCTGGACACTTGACAGCAGAGCCAAAAGAGCTGTACCACTTGCCCAAGTGAGGACCAGCAACAGAACCCTGAGCACAGCCTGCCCGCTACCATGGCCAACAAAGAAAGATCTCAGTTGGAAGTTGTCCTGACTGAGGAACAGTCTCCTGTGTCTTGAATTGTCCCTGTTACTTCCAAGTTGATCTTCATTCTAAATTGTAAGTTGCTCCTTTCCTAAGAAATCTTGTAACTGTGGCTTTTATCTGTGGGTTCCACATGGCCACTGTAACAAATTACTGAACCCAGCAGAGAAGTAGAGAATGCTGTTGAGAGGACAGCTGGATTCAGAATTAGTAAAAAGGTTGGAGAGTATATCTGACCTGCACCTCATAAAAATCAACTTGGAGCTGATGGTGGTTCACATTCCCCTTCCTGAAATTACAGAATTTCTGATGTTGCTGGCTTAAGGGATGCAAAAAAAAAAAAAAGAACCTCACTGTCGTGGAGTCTGACCCACTATTTCCAAGGCAGTATCACTACAGTAGTAGATTGCCCAACCTTCCTTCTGAGGAGTGGCTGGTGTGTTTAAACCGCCAGCCTTCTAGTTAGCAGTCAAATGCCTTAGGCACTATGCCACCAGAGCTCCTAAGGGGTGGAGAAGGCTCTGGATTTTAGTAATGTTCTAATATTTTATTTCTTGGTATGGGTGCTGGTTAAGCAAATGTGCTTAAGTTGTGAACACTCACTGAGCACTTAGGGTTTCTCCATTGCTCTGTATGTATGTTATACTTCATAAAATTTGCTTTAACAAAGCCATGAATCCCTTAAGGTCTAACATTTGATTCTGGGAACATCCAGCTTCCTGGTCCTCCACATGTGTCCACAATTGGCTGCCTCCATGTGTTTTTGTAGAATAAGGTTATTCTTGTCTTTCCCAGCTTCTGTTAGCCCCAGGGAATCCTTGGTTTTCAGCTGCAGCATAACTCAGTACTTACATAACCATTTTCCTTCTATCTGTCTGTTTCTTTTTATCTTTTATAGGTCACCATTCAAATTGGAGTAGGATGCATGCTACTCCAGTAGGACCTAATGCTCACTGATAACATCTTCAAAGACCCTATTTCCAAACAAAGTCACATTTTGCAGGGGGTTAGGGCTGCAATGTAAATTTTGGGGTGACACAATGCAATCCATAACATAAGGCAACACATCAGGAAGAACACAAAGAAAACTGTGAAAATCCACAGGGAACAAAAAGCACTCGAGTGAGCTGGGACATAGAGTAAAGCCAGAGTAGACTCACTGGCTGAGGGGAACTTTAGCAATGAAGGCAAAAAGTTAAGCAATATAGAGAAAGAATGTTCTTTTGTGTGATAGATTTACAAAGGCGGATAATATGGACAAAGTAGAAAAGGAAAGAAATTACTTTGGCAGAACCATTTTAGTATCGTATCTGCACATAATGTGAGTCTGGGAGGGAAACATCAGGTTCACTGAGAGCAAATGCAAATAAGTACCTGCTGGATCTGTGCTCATTTGCATTTGAATCCTTGGAACATTTCCTGTGAAACAAGATGTGCCGAACACTCCACAATCTCACCCATCAGATAACGCTGATGTTTTCGCTGTCACCAATAAGTTTGTTCGCAATACTATCAACTTTTAAAACTAAGGGAAGTGAATAGTTAGTTATTCCATGTAGTCAGTTTCTGCAGTACTTTTATGGTTGAACTGACAAGATTCTGCCTGCCCCTCATGCCCCAAAATCTTTTAAGATTTCAGATGTATAAACATTGTTAATATCTTTATGTTCACAGGACAGGGGAAGTACAGGTATGCTTTTTACAAAAATGAAAGTGAGAGTAGAGGTGAGCAAAAATGGAGTGTGGGATCTTTCCTCTAAAAGCTACCTAAGAAAAAGGTCACCTGAGAAAAGTATCACCCCCAAGGAGCACTGGGGATTTAGGATCATCACCATTTCATTGTTGTTGTTGTTGTTATGTGCTGTCGAGTCAAACCTGACTCATAGCGACCCCTCCTCGGGTCAAACCTGACCATTTCATAATCAACTACTAACCATCAGGCACTGTTTTATGAAATTTTCATACATCATGTCCAATTCTCACCACTGTTATTATTATTCCTATCCTGTTGATATGGAAGCTAATGCCCAGAGATGTTGAATAATTTATCCAAGGTCATGCAACCAAGAAATGAGATACTAGACTTTTCAGACCTATTTGACTTCTAAATTTTGGCTCTTTGCACTCTGATTGACTATCTCTTAGAATGATTGAAATTTTGAAGAGATTGGGAAAATCAAAGGGAGTCTGAAAACTAGTAAACATCCAAAAACTGGGAGAAAAGAAAATTTCTGTTAAAACAAACAAGCAGATATAAAAGTAAGGCTTAGGATATTCTGTTCAAAGATCTTTCTGTTTTTATTCCCTGTTAAGGCACTTAGGAAGCTATATTTTATGAAATTCAGTGTTATTTGCTAAATAGACTTATAGGTAAGTAGTGACTAACAGAAAGGGAGGTTCTGACTTAAAGCAGCTTTATAAGGATCCCCTACATATTCAGGATCCCAAACATATGCCGTAGCAGGTTATTGGAACCATACCTGAAGGCTCTAGCTGGATCCATAGGAGATAAAGCCACAGAGGAACCATGCTAGTGTCTGGCAGGCAGGTTCTGTGCTGCTGGTCACTGTGCCCAAGACATTCACAATTAAGGGTTATTCTGGAGAAGATGAAAATTTTGAGGGGTGCTCATAATGTTCTGGATCACTAGAGAGAATGAGAGGATCCTAGACAGGATGGGAAAAATAATCCAAGAGGAGCATCACAAAGAAATGAGTCCAAGGAGGCAGAGATGCAATTCAGTGCTAAAAATTTGCTAAGAGTAACAAAGGTCAACCACCAGGAGAAAGAAGATATGAAACTGTGCACCATCAGACACTGTAATGGCTAATTTTATAGTGTCAACGGTGGTTTGGCCAAACACTAGACTAGCTGCTGTTTCATAATATAATCTAATTCAATGTAATATAATCAGCTTCCATAATGCAATCTAGTGTAATGTAGTCAATCGATGAGTTGAAAGGGATGTTCCTTAGGGTGTAGTCTGCCTTCAGACTGTAAATAGATATTTTGGCAAAGTTCACTCTCTCTTTCCACTCTGCATTTTTTTCACTGCCAGACCTCTAGATCTTGGAGCACAAGCCTCCAGAAGTCTTCATCCACTTGTCACCTGACCAACAGATTTTGGACTTGCCAGCCCTCCATGATTCCATGAGCCAGTAGGAGCCTGGAGCCTGTTGCCTGACCTAAGGATTTTGAGCTTGTTGGCCTCCACAATCACGTGCACCAATCCCTTAAAGCAAACATATCACATATATTTCGTTGGTTCTCTTTCTCTAGCAAACCAAACTAAGACAGATATTACAGATAAACAG
Organism: Orycteropus afer afer; assembly: GCF_000298275.1. Taxonomy (NCBI): domain Eukaryota; kingdom Metazoa; phylum Chordata; class Mammalia; order Tubulidentata; family Orycteropodidae; genus Orycteropus; species Orycteropus afer. The sequence continues at coordinate 10,276,433 of NW_006921682.1, read as the reverse complement.
TGGAATATGTACTGTCAGGGTTAAGCTTGAAGGTCTGTCTCTCTCAATGACCCCTTTACAAGGGGCTAAGAATGCACAGTGTGTTCACATGATCATATGATTTATAAAATTAGGGAGAAAAAAAAGATGGTTTAATTGAAGTTAGTTAAGATGTCTAGTATATCTTTTAATTTCAACTTTCTCTCTATCCTACTTCCTTTATTATCAGGTGATCCTGGAGTCTCCATGGACATTTTTGGGATCTAGCAAATGAGAATTTGAGTTGGGATACATTTGCTGTTGCTGTTAGGTGTTGTCAAGTCAGCTCCAACTCAGAGAAACTTTATATACAACAGAACAAAACAGTGCCTGCTTCTGTGCCAGCCTCACAATTCTTCTATACCTGAGCCTATCACTGCAGCTGCTGTGTCAATCCATCTCATTGAGGGCCTTCCCCTTTTTCATTGGCCCTCTACTTTAGTAAACATGATATCCTTCTCTAGGGAATGATTCCTTCTGACAACATAACCAAAGTACGTGAGAAGTCTGGCCATTCTCACTTCCAAGGAGCATTACAGCTGCACTTCCTCCAGGACAAATTTCTTAGTTCTCCTGGCAGTGTGTGGTACTTTCAGTATTCTTCACCAATATCACAACTCAAAAGCATCAACTTTTCTTTGGTCTTCCTTATTCATTGTCCAGCTCTCACATGCTTTGGGCTTGGAGGCTGCTTTTCACTTGGTTGTGGTTCTATATCAAGACCAGGGCCTGAAGTAGGGAGGCCAGGGCTTGGAGGCTGTTTTTCACTTGGTGGTGGCTCTCTATTAAGGCATGGGTCAGAGGTGGGCAGCCTGGGGCTGGGGGCTGCTTTTCACTTGGGGGTGGCTCTATATTAAGGCAGGGGCCTGAGGTAGGCAGGCCGAGGGCTCAGAGGCTGCTTTCCACTTGGGTGTTGCCCTATATTGCGGCCAGGGCCTGAGGTAGGCAGGCCACGGGCTTGGAGGCTGCTTTTTGCTTCACTGTGGCTCTATATTAAGGCAGGGGCCTGAGGTAGGCAAGCCCAGGACTTGGAGACTGCTTTTTGTTTGGGTGTGGCTCTTTATTCAGGCTGGGGACTGAGTTAGGTGAGTATGGGGCTTGGAGGCTGCTTTTTGCTTGAGTGTGGCTCTATATTAAGGCCAGAGCCTGAGATAGGCAAGCCCAGGGCTTGGAGGCTTTTTGCTTGGGTGTGGCTCTGTATTAAGACCAGGGCCTGACCTAGGCAGTTGCAGAAAGGTTAGGAACAACTAAGGGAAACAAACTTGTCTGTCAGTTTGTCATCCTGTGGTGGCTTACATGTTGCTGTGAGGCTGGAGGCTATGCCACCATGTTGCAAAATGCCAACAGGGTTACCTGTGGTGGAGAGATTTCAGCAGAGCTTCAGGGCTTAGACAGACTTGGAAGAAGGAAGAGGCCTTCTACTTCTGAAAGAATTGGCCAGTGAAAAGCTTATGAATAGCAGTGAAACACTGTCTGGTATATTACTAGACAACTATGGACAGTCCTGAAACATTGTCTGATATAGTGCCAGAAGATGAGCCCATCAGGTCAGAAGGCAGTCAAAATTTGACTGAGAAAAAGCTGACTCCTCAGAGTAGAGATAACTTTAACAAAGGATAAAGTAAAACTTCCAGGACCTCCATTTGTTGATGTGGCACGACTCACAATGAGTAGAAACAGATGTAAACATCCATTAATAATTGGAACAAGGAATGTACAAAGTATGAATCTAGGAAAATTGTAAGTTGTCAAAAATGAAATGGAATGTGTACAGATTGATATCTTAGGCATTAGTGAACTGAAATGGACTGATTTTGGCCATTTTTAATCAGACAGCCATACGATCTACTATGCCAGGAATGACAATTTGAAGAAAGGTGTGGCATTCATCATCACAAAGAGCATTTCAAGATCTGTCCTGAAGTACAACGCTGCCAGTGATAGGATAATAACCATACACCTACAAGGAAGACCAGTAAATACAACTATTATCCAAATTTACACACCAACCACCAAAGCCAAAGATGAGAAAATTGAAGATTTCTACCAACTTCTGCAGTTTGAAATTGACCAAAAGTGCAATCAAGAAATGTTAATTATCCCTGGTGACTGGAATACAAAAGTTGGAAACAAAGAAGAGTCACCAGTAGTTGGAAAATATGGCCTTGGAGATAGAAATAACGCTGGAGATTGCATGATAGAATTTTGCAAGACCAACAACTTATTTCTTGCAAATACCTCTTTTCAACAATATAAGTGATGACTATACACATGGACTTCACAAGATGGAATACACAGGAATGAGATTGACTACATCTGTGGCAAGAGGCAATGGAGTTCAATACCTTTGGCCAAAGCAAGGCCAGGAGCTGATTGTAGAACAGACCATCAACTGCTCATTTGCACGTTCAAGTTGAAGTTAAAGACGATTAAAACAAGTCCAAGAGAGCCAAAATATGATCTTGAATATATCCCTCCTGAATTTAGAGATCATCTAAAGAATAGATTTGATGCATTGAACACCAGTGACTGAAAACCAGAGGAATTGTGGGATAACATCAAGAGCATCATCCAAACGTCATCTTGCTTGAAGAAAGCAAGAGGTCATTAAAAAGACAAGAAAGGAAGCAAAGACTAAAATGGATGTCACAAGAAACTCTGAAACTTGCCCTTGACTGGAGAGTAGCTAAAGCAAATGGAAGAAATGACAAAATAAAAGAGCTGAACAGAAGATATCAAAGAGCAGCTTGAGCAGACAAACCCAATTACTATAATGAAACATGCAAAAACCTGGAATTAGAGAACCAAAAGGAAAGAACATGCTCAGAATTTCTCAAGCTGAAAGAACTGAGGAAAAGACTTAAGCCAAGTTGCAATATTGAAAGATTCTATGGGAAAAGTATTGAATGATCCAGGAAGCATCGAAAAAGGACAGAAGGAGTACACAGAGTCACTGTATCAAAAATAATTAGTTGAGGTTCATCCATTTCAGGAGGTGGCATGTGATCAAGAGCAAATGGTATTGAAGGAAGAAGTCGAAGCTGCACTGAAAGAATTGGCAAAGAACAAGGCTTCAGAAATTGAAGGAATATCCATTGAGATGTTTCAACAAATGGATGCCCCACTGGAGATTCAGAAGACAGCTACCGGCCCAACTGACTAGAAGATATCCATATTTGTACCCATTCCAAAGAAAGGCGATCCCACAGAATGTGGAAATTATCAGTCAATATCATTAATATCACATGCAAGTAAAATCTTACTGAAGATAATTCAAAAACGGTTGCAGCAGTCTATTGACAGAAAACTTCCAGAAATGCAGGATGGATTCCAAAGAGAATGTGGAACAAGGGACATCATTGCCAATGTCAGATGGATCTCAGCTGAAAGCAAAGAATACAAGAAAGATATTTACTTCTATTTTACTGACTATGAAAAAGTATTTGATTGTGTGGCTCATGACAAATTGTGGATAACATTGAGAAGAATGGAAATTCCAGAACACTTGATTGTACTCATGAGGAACCTGTACATAGATCAGGAGGCTGTTGTTCAAACAGAACAAGGGGATACTGCATGGTTTAAAATCAAGAAGGGAGAGTGTCAGGGTTATATCCTTTTACCATATTTATTCAACTTGTATGCTGAGCAAATAATCCGAGAAACTGGATTATATGAAGAAGAAGATGGCATCAAGATTGGTGGAAAACTCATTAATAACCAGCAATATGCAGATGACACAACATTGCTTCCTGAAAATGAGGATGAGTTGAAGCACTTATTGATGAAGATTAAAGACTTTCGTCTGCAGTAGGGATTACTCCTCAATAAAAAGAAAACAAAAATCCTCACAACTGGTCCAATAAACAGCTTGATGGTGAATGGAGAAAAGATTGAAGTTGTCAAGGATTTCATATTACTTGTTTCTGCAAACACTAATGGAAGCAGCAGTCGAGACATCAGACTATGTATTGCATTGGGCAAATCTACTGCAAAAGACCTCTTTCAAGTGATGAGGAGCAAGGATGTCTCCTCGAAGACTAAGGTGCACCTATCCCAAGCCATGTTATTTTCAATTGTCTCATATGCATGTGAGAACCGGACAATGTATAAGGAAGACCAAAGAAGAGTTGATGCTTTTGAGTTGTGGTGTTGGAGAAGAATGCTAAGAGCACCATGGTCTGCTAAAAAGATTAACAAATCTCTCCTGGAAGAAGTGCAGCCAGATTGCTCCTTGAAAGCGAGAATGGCCAGACTTCGTCTCACCCACATTGGTCATGTTGTCAGAAGGAACCATTCCCTGGAAGATATCATGCTTGGTAAAGTGGAGGTTCACCGAAGAAGAGAAAGTCCCACAACAAGATGGATAGACACAGTGGCTGCAAAAATGGGTTCAGGTATAGCAAAGATCGTGAGGCTGACACAGTACTGGACAGTTTGTTCTACTATGCATAGGGTTGCTATGAGTTGGAGACGACTCAGCAGCACCTAACAACAACAACAACACATGCAAATGAAGTGATTGAAAATATCATGGCTTGGGTTAGTCTTCACAGTGATATCTTTGCTCTTCAGCACTTTAAACAAGTTTTTTTGCAGCAGATTGCCCAGTGCAATAAGTTATCTGATGTTTTGACTGTTGCTTCCAGTGTTGTTGATTGTGGAACCAAGTAATACGAAGTCTTTGACAACTTCAATCATTTTTCCATTTATCATGATGCTGCTTTTTAGTCCAGTTGTGATCATTTTTGTTTTCTTTATTTTGAGATGTAATCCATACTGAAGACTATATAGTCTTTGATCTTTATCAGTAAGGGCTTCAAATCATCATCACTTTCAGCAAGCAAAGTGGTGTCATCTGCATATCGCAGGTTGTTAATGAGTCTTCCTTCAATCTTGATGTCATGCTCTTCTTCATATAGCCAGCTTCTCAAATTATTTGCTCAGCATACAGATTGAATAAGTATGACGAAAGGATACAACACTGACACATCCCCTTCCTGATTTTAAACCATGTAGCATCTCCTTGTTCTGTTCAAATGATAGCCTCCTGGACTATGTACAGGTTATTCATGAGTACAGTTAAGTGTTCTGGAATTTCCATTCTTCTCAAAGTTATCCATAATTTGCTATGATCGACAAATCAAATGTTTTTGCAGTCAATAAAACACAAGTAAACATCTTTCTGGTTTTCTTTGCTTTCTGCCAAGATCCATCTGACATTGGCAATGATATCCCTTGTTCCATCCATGTCCTCTTCTGAATCCGGCTTGCATTTCTGGAACTTCTCTGTCAATACATTGCTGCAACCATTTTTGAATTATCTTCAGCAAGATTTTACTTGGATGTGATATTAATGATATTGTTTGATAATTTCCACATTCTATAGGACCACATTTGTTTGGAATAGGTAAAAATATGGATCTCTTCTTGTCCACCACTTGTCTATCAGTTTGTCATACTGTCATGGCTGGCATGTTGCTGTGAAGCTGGAAGCTATGCCACTGGTATTTCAAATACCAGCAGGGTCACCCATGATGGACTGGTTTCAGTGGAGCTTCCAGACTAATATAGACTCAGAAGAAGGAAGGGGTCATGTACTTAAAAAATTGGCCAGTGATAACCTTATGAATAGCAGAGAAATACTGTCTGAAGTTTTACTTAAAAACTTTATGAATAGCTCTGAAACACTGTCCAATGTAGTGCTGGAAGATGAACCCCTCAGGTTGGAAGGTACTCAAAATATGACTGGGGAAGAATTGCCTCCTCAGAGTACAGCAGGCCTTAATGATGTGGATAGAGTAAAGCTTTCAGGACCTCCATTTGCTGATGTGGCAAGACTCAAAGTGAGAAGAATCACCTGTAAACATCCATCAATAATCAGAACATGGAACGTGCAAAGTATGAATCTAGGAAAATTGGAAGTTGTCAAAAATAAAATGGAATGCATAAAGATCAGTGTTCTAGGCAATAGTGAGCTAAAGTGGACTGATTTTGGCCATTTTGAATCAGACAACCATATGATCTACTATGTCAGTAATGACAAATTAAAGAGGAATGGCATGGCATTCATCATCACAAACAATATTTCAAGATCCATCTTGAAGTACAATGCTGTCAGTGATAGGATAATATCTATATGCCTACAAAGAAGACCAGTTAATACTGCTATTTTTCAAATTTACGCACCAATCACCAAAGCCAAATATGAGGAAACCGAAGATTTTTACCAACTTCTGCAGTCTGAATTTGACCAAACATGCAATCAAGATGTGTTGATTACCACTGGTGACTGGAATATAAAAGTTGGAAACAAAGACCACCAGTAGTTGTAAAATATGGCCTTGGTAATAGAAATGATGCTGGAGATTGCCTAATAGAATTTTGCAAGACCAGACTTATTCACTGCAAATACTTTTTTCAACAATGTAAATGGTAGCTATACACATGGACTTCACCAGACAGAGTACACAGGAATCATATCGACTACATCTGTGGAAAGAGGTGGTGGAGAAGCACAGTATCTTCAGTCAAAACAAGGCCATGAGCTGACTGTGGAACCGACCATCAACTGCTCATATGTAAGTTCAAGTTGAAGCTGAAGACAATGAAAACAAGTCCACAAGAGCCAAAATATGACCTGATTATGTTGTTGTTGTTAGGTGCTGCTGAGTCATCTCTGACTCATAGTGACCCTATACACGTCAGAACGAAACACAGCCCAGTCCTGTGCCAGTCCCAGGATCCCTGCTATACCTGAGCCCATTGTTGCAACAACTGTGTCCATCCATCTTGTTGAGAGACTTCCTCCTTTTCATTGACCCTTTACTTTACCAAGCATGATATCCCTATCTAGAGAATGGTCTCTTCTGACAACACAACCAAAGTAGGTGAGAAAAAGTCTGGCCATTCTTGCTTCCAAGTAGCCTTCCTGCTGTACTCATTCCAAGACAGATTTGACAGTTCTATTAGCAGGTAGCATAGTGGCTAAGGCACTTGACTGCTAACCAGAAGCCTGGTGGTTCAAACCCACCAGCCATTCCTCAGAAGGAAGATGGGGCAATTTACTTCCGTAGTGATACTGCCTCGGAAACTCAAGGAGGGGTCAATATGAGTCGGGTCCAACCCAACGGCACATAACAACAACAACATTAGCAGTCCACGGTACTTTCAGCATTCTTTGCCAACATCATAATTCAAAAGCATCAAGTCTTCTTCGGTCTTCCTTATTCATTGTCCAGCTCTCACATGTATATGAGGCAATTGAGAATATTATGGCTTGGGTTAGGAGCACCTTTGTCTTCAAGGCAACATCTTTGCTCTTCAGCACTTGAAAGAGGTCTTTCGCAGTAGATTTTCCCAGTGCAATAAATTATCTGATGTCTTGACTGCTGTTTCCATCGGTGTTGATTATAGAACCAAGTAATATGAAGTCTTTGACATTTTCAATCTTTTCTCCACTTATCATGCTGCTGCTTATTGGTCCAGTTGTGAGGATTTTTTTTTTCTTTATATTGAAGTGTAATCCATATTGCAGACAGTAGTCTTCAATCTTTATCAGTAAGTGCTTCAAGTCATCCTCACTTTCAGCAAGCAAAGTTGTGTCATTTGCATATCACAGGTTGTTAATGATTCTTCCTCCAATCCTAATGCCGCTCTCCATTCAAGGGTAAATTGATTATATCCCTCCTGAATTTAGAGACCATCTAAAGAATAGATTTGATGCATTGAACACTAATGACCGAAAACCAGAGGAATTGTGGGATGACATCAAGAACATCATCCATGAAGAAAGCAAAAGGTCACTAAAAAGACTGGGAAGGGAGAAAAGACCAAAATGCATGTCAGCAGAGACTCTGACACTTGCCCTTCAATGAAGAGGAGCTAAAGTAAATGGAAGAAATGACAAGATAAAAGAGCTGAACAGAAGATTTCAAAGAGCAGCTCGAGAAGACAAAGTCAAATATCTTAATGAAATGTGCAAAGATCTGGAGTTAGAAAACCAAAAGGAAAGAACATGAACAACATTTGTCAAGCTAAAATAACTGAAGAAAATATTCAAGCCTTGAGTTGCAATATTGAGAGATTCTATGGGCAAAATATTGAGTGATGCAGGAAACATCAAAAGAAGATGGAGGGAATACATGGAGTCACTGTACAAAAAAGAATTAGTCAATGTTCAAGAACCAATGCTATTGAAGGAAGAAGTTGGAGTGGCACTGAAGGAATTGGTGAAGAACAAGGCTGTAGGAATTAAAGGAACATCCAATGAGATGTTTCAACAAACAGATGTCATGCAGGAGACACTCACTCATCTATGTCAAGAAATTTGGCAGACAGCTACCTGGGATACATTTAGCCTAGATTTAATGGGGTATATTTGTTTGCTTTTGAGCCATTTCTATGTGTAGTTATAGTTTCCAATGTAGAAATGGCTTCCAGAAATGTGCCTCCCACTCACTGTGCTGACTTACTTAGCATCATAACATTTGGATACAGATACAGGACCAAAGGTCACATCAAAATGTGAATGAATGCTTCACTCACTAGAAGGAAAGTATGTGGATAGTGGAGAAGAAATGAGATTTGAAATGTTTGACGTAAGAATTGGTCTTGAAAAATTCTAATATCAAATGTGTAAAATTGAAGCAGAGAATTTGGTTCTCGTCAATGCACAGTCAAAATTGAAGTTCTCTCTTGTTAGGAATGCACTTGATAATGCAACATATACAACTATAAACTCACCTCAGATAGTATTTTTCTTTTACTATGGAATTTGCATGAAAAAGAATTCATCAGAACCTGTATACAGGTCTCAAGTTAGAAGTAGAATTATAAACAGCAAATATGCCTGTGTGTAAAGTTCTATCTTTTATTCAGCCTAATTATCAATAATAGGAAATATATTGAGGTGATCCATGGCAGAGGAAAAACTGAATTATCTCCCTATTCTCTCTATAGAAAACAATAATACAAAATCATCATCATCGTATGAAAAGTAAGTAACCAAACATTAGTTGTTGTTATGTGCCGTCGAGTCAAACCCAACTCATAGTGACCCCTCCTTGGGTTTCTGAAGCAGTATCACTACGGAAGTAGGATTGCCCAACCTTCCTTCTGAGGAGTGGCTGGTGGGTTTGAACCGCCAGTTGTCTGGTTAGCAGGCAAGTGTCTTAGCCACTATGCTACCAGAGCTCCCAACGAAACATTTGGGGAAAATATATTATAAAGGTGTGTCAAGTAATTGTTGTTGTTGCTGTTGTTATGTGCCGACGAGTCAATCCCGACTCATAGCGACCCCTCCTTGGGTTTCCGAGGCAGTATCACTACGGAAGTAGGATTGCCCAACCTTCCTTCTGAGGAGTGGCTGGTGGGTTTGAACCGCCAGCCATCTGGTTAGCAGGCAAGTGTCTTAGCCACTATGCTACTAGAACTGTCAAGTAATTAGATAAGAAAAATATTATTTTATGACATTTATGATGTTTATACTATTAACATTTTAAAATTTGTGATTGTGATTTCTTCTTTCACTATAAATGTTGGTGTCTAATTTTAAATGTATATTTTATATCTCTTAAAGAAGTCCCAGGAGCTTTGGTGGCATAGTGCCTAAGGCATTTGACTGCTAACCAGAAGGCTGGAGGTTCAAACCCATGAGCCACTCCTCAGGAGGAAGGTTGGGCAATCTACTTCTGTAGTGATACCACCTCAGAAACCCAAGGAGGGGTCACTATGAGTGGAGTCTGACTTGGCGGCACATAACAACAAAAGAAGTCCCACAAAATTTTATAAGCTTCAAGTGCCACATCACCTGAATCTGTGCCCCTCCCTTGACTAGGAGTGAGTCAGATGTTTCAGAAGTGGTACCAGCAGCCAGTCAATGTCCCACCAATCACTGCTAAGGATTCAATGGACCAGTTATGAGAGGAGTCCTCTATCAACCCTGGAGGAAAGAGTTACAAGGCTGGTGGTTGAGTCCCCTTGGAGAATAGAAGTGGTAATCAGTGGATGTGCTCATGTGTATGGAATGGATGGAGTTGTAGAAGTATCTGACATGGTCTTTCTTGGCCTGCAACTTTCAGAAAATGGGTGAGTGTTCTATGTGAATCAGCAAGTCTATCCCAGACCTGGCTTCCCAACATGGGAAGTATTATCTCTGAGAAATTCAAGGAAGAGGAAGATTATGTCAATAAATCATACCTCCTGATATTTTAGAGAAAGAATAGCTCTAATCCCATGATGCATTGGGCTCTTCAATGGCCCTGAGGACCTTTTGCTCTCAAAGCTTTGAGATTTGTTTCTTCCAGTTTTTATCATGGGCAAGCACACAGTGACATCCATAATAGGATTCCATTACACCTTGCCTTCCCTGAGAACTAGAGCTTAGAAACCAATTCAAATTAATTATCTGGTAACATGATGGTAGGATTAACCTTTAAAATGGACGCAATGACCATGATTTACATAATCTATTTAATCATTTCTCAATAGAATTAATATTTAGAAGGCAAATGGGGAGAAATAAATTGTGTCTTATAGCTTTTTGCGAATACCAGGCTCAGCTCACAAAAGAATAAAATGAACATTATCTAAAGCATAGAACATATCAGGTGCCTGAAGCAATAAATTAGATGACAGGGATAATTAACAACACTTCCAGAGTCTTCTTGCAATACGAATTAATCCAGAGAGTAAACAAACAGGGACACACACAAAGAGCTCGTCTCATCTATCACTCCTCTTAGAATCCAAGCAGAGATACCCTGATCTGTTAAGACCTTATGAGATATTTGACAAGGGTGTGTAATAAATATTGAGGCCATTTGTTTAAGGATATACTAGGTGTGTATCTAAAAGGAACAGGCTGAAAGGGGCCAAATAAAATTTAATTTAAATCTGGGTATATTTCTTATCTGATCATTTTTTTAAATTTAGGTTCCATTATGGATAGTATGGGTGGTTTTAATCAGTCTTTTTTAAAGAGACAGAGGTTTAACAACTGAGCAACTAGAATGGACTATTCTTTAGTCCCAGGGCAACCTAGCACCTCAGAGCTATTATTTAAGGAGTCCAGAAGAATTCTTGGGAAAGTATTTAGAAAGTGATACTTTATTCAAAGTGAACTTTCTCAATTTAAAAATCTGCAATTTAGATTGTCCCAAGTGAGTAAGACTGCAAGAGCAGGAATGGAAAACAGTGGTTGTGTCATCTTAAAAAGTATTTAATATAAAAATTAGATTAATATAAAAAGTAGACTGTCCAATCTTGCTTCCACAGAGTGGCTGGTGGGTTTGAACTACCAACTTTCTTGTGGCAGTCAGAGGCCTTAGATACTGTACTACCAGAGTTTGTTACATAAAAATTAATTTTCAATAAATAAACATGCTCTCACTGTGAATTGTGCAAACACAGAAAAGGGGAGGGGCATATTCCAAAGGATGCAGGAGCATCCTTTGGTATGAGAGGTAGAATGAGCTATTAAGTGAAAGAAGCAGGAATTTGAGAGTTAAGAGCACTGGGATCCAGCCCTGACTGCTACTAATTAAATGGATGCCTCCAAACAAAAAATTACTCCTCTGGGTGTCCGGTATCCTTATCTGAAAAATAAGGACCATTATGATACCTAGGTCATAACACAGTGGGTAAGCATGGCTTTAGACTTGGTTCCAACTTGTGTTTCAGTTCCAGCTCTACTAGTTGCATAGTACTCTTAGTATCAGTTTTCTTATCTGTAAAAATGAGAGATTAATGAGATCAATATAGAAATACTGGGTTGGATAAAATTTTAATTTAATTAAGTCAACATTTCCTGGCACATAGTAAGGGTTTGAGAAACAACTGGCTTTTAATAGGTATCACGTACCTCTAAGATTTTTCCAGCTATATCATTCTAGTTCTATGATATAAGGATAGAAAACCCAGAGTTAAACAACACTATGAATGATGACTCTGTAAGTTTTGTCAACTCATGAAAACATGTATACATAATAATATTACATAGAAGAAGGAAGTTGGAAATGGTTGTACTCAGCATATACATGTTATGTAAAAATAAGGGGAACATTGATAAGCAAAGGAAGGAGATTATCATTGAACAGTTGAAATACTATATTACCTTTTTCTCTAAAGTTGTTTGAGAATTCAATACAGGCCCAATAAGAAGCTAAAACCCTATGATGAGTGATTCTCCCTCTCTTTTTCTATCATATTGTCCCATAGGAGTAGAGATTGCCATTTAAGGTTACAGTTATTGCTCAAGAGCCCTTGGAAAACCACCCTGCCAAAGTGATGGATTTGGTTGTTTTGTGGCTCATCTGCAGCTCCTCACAAAAAGCTTTTCAAAAGAGAATGATGGTCCAATCCCTTCTAGTGAGGCTTGCTGAATATCTTTCCTCAGAAAATATTCCTATTAGCTTTTTTTTTCCAACTCAGCCCCAAGCATTTCAAGAAAAGCCCATAATGGTAGCCTACTCCATAAATTAACTGGAAATACTCTTCATCGAACTTTGAGTTCCATTTTTCACTTCTTGAATTATAGTGAGGAGGGAGGACGCATAGCTCTTTGCCATTTTAATACCACTGGAGAATGAGAAATAGTATGTGAAATCAGTGACCAGCACAACCACCTTCTGAATACTTTAAATGAAGGTTCTCAGATTTCTGGCTCCTAATCAAATAATCTTTTATTCCACCAGAAAGCTTCAGAATTACTTTGTAAAAGTAACAACAATTGCTCAATTATTGAGTGTCCTCTGTGTGTCGGGCAGTGTTCTAAGCACTTTACACATTTATATCATTTCATTAATATAATAGCTCTGTGAGGTAAGTAGTAATATTGTTTCAACTTTACAAGTGAAGATATGAAGGCCTAGAAAATGTAAGCAATTCATTCAAGATTACAGTGTTGGTGAATATTGGAGATAGGAGTAAAATTGTCTTCTGTTTTGTTCCAAAGCTGATGATCAAAACAAAACAGTCACTCAATGTGGTCTATCTGTTTAATAAGTGTCCTCCATCTGCCACCCTTAAAACAAGGAGTTCTGGTGGCACAAAGTGCCTAAGGCATTTGACTGCTGGTATAGTGGATGAGGTACTTGTCTGTTAACCAGAATGTCAATGGTTCAAACCCACCATCAGTTCTGCAGAAGGAAGAAAAGATCTATAGCCTTGGAAACCCAGTGGGAGTTGTTATGAGTGAGAACTGACTCAATGGCAGTGAGTTGTTTTGTTTTGTTTTGTTTTTTGGTTCATCTCCCACCATTAACCAAAAAGGAAAAGAAAAACCAAACCCATTGCTATTTATGTAGTTAATTCCAACTCATGGCAATCCAGTGTGTAACAGAGTAGAACTGCTTCATTAGATTTTGTTGGCTATAACCTTTATGGAGACACTGTCAGGTGGATTTGAATCACCAACCTTTAGTTTAGCAGTTAATCACAAACCACTTTCACCATGAAGGGACTTTCCATCCTTAACAGACTTCCCCAAATTACTGTGATGTCTTCTCTCCTTTAGAAATAAGACCTCCTATTTTATTGCACACTGCTTAGGGGAATTTCCCCCACCCTGCGCCCAGACACCCCAAACCAAATCCACTGCCATAGAATTGTTTTTGACTCATAGAAACCCTATAGGTCAGAGTAGACCTGGGTTTCCAAGGTTGTAAATCTTTACAGAAGTAGCCTGCCTCATTTTTCTCCCAAAGAGAGGCTGCTGGGTTTGAACTGATAAACTTTTGGTTAGCAGTGGAATGCTTTAACTAACACTTCACCTGAGCTCCTCCTCCAACCAGCATTAGTCAATAGTTTGAGTGCCTGTTTTATGCCCAGCACAGGAAAAAAAAAAAAAAAAAATTACCTGCAGTCCTCTCATTTTCAAAAAAAGAATGTATTTGAGAAGGGTTAATAGATCTTGTGGTGGTTGTTACATGCCCCAATTTAGTTCCAACTCATAGTGACCTCATGTACAGCAGAATGAAACAGGTAAGTGAGGTCTGAAAAAATTAAAGTCCATCCTTAGGTAAAACCACTTGCTATCGAGTTGGATGATAACCCCATGTGTGTCAGTGTAGAACTGTGCACCACAGGTTTTCAGTGGCTGTTTTTTCAGAAGCAGATTTCTAGGACTTTCTTCCAAGACTCCTTTGGGTGGACTCGAACCACCAACATTTAACAGCTGAGCATGTTAACCATTTGCATTACCCAAGGATTCTATCCTTAAATAAGGATTTTTCTAAAAAGAAGGCTAAAGGACAAAATATTCTAAACCAAAATGTGTGTGTGTGTGTGTGCTATCTGTGAAAGGGAGTAGAAGTGAGATGTTGCCCATTTAGTTCACAAAATGCTAACAGAAAATATAAGAAATATTAAGGCAAGAAAAGACTATAGCTATTTATCCCCAAAAGAAGAGCATTTGAAGAGATTCATAGGCATGACATTAGCAATCCTCCAAACCATTTATACATGAATTCTTGAAGGCGAGAAAAGGACAAATCAATCAGGCACATGCCATTTGAAACTATCACATTATACAGTTCTGTAATACATCATCATCTGTGAATGTAGAGTCACTCACTTCCCTTCCACTTGGCTTCCTAATCTTCCATTACAAGTATGAAAATATCACTTGAAATCAGCCAAATCAAGGTAACTACACATGTACTCCTTGGGGTCAATCCACGGGAAACGAAGGACAAAGCTCACTTTTAAATCAACATGTTTATTCTCCAGATGAGGCAGCTCATCTCCTCCAGGACATGAATGCAGCACCCCACAGAGCAGGGACAGGAATAAATTTTTCTTTTTTCTGTTTTCCAAGGTTCAATTCTTTTGTTGTCATTCACAGTACAGAATGTTATTATCAAATTGGAGGAGACATTCTCTTGTCCGTCTATGTCACTAATAGACATTTCTTTCAGAGCACGAAGCTGGAGGGAGAAAATGACTGCACTAATTAAGCATGAAGGAGGAATAAAATTAGTCTCGAGCAACCTTAAAATGAGTTACCCAACACTCCAGAATTGCAACTCTGCCAGGTTCTTTGGGAATATCCTTGACCTCAGATTAGCTCTGTGGATGCAGGAAGAATGTTTCATTTTCTTCACAGAAAATCACTCATTTACATAAATCTCCCATAGTGGGATCTGGCACACTGGTTCTCAGGCAAAAAGTCTCATGCCCCACATCACAGTGGGGGGCAGTAGAGTCTGACCATATAATCTTGGAAACCAAAGGCATGCAGACATGAATTCAAGTTCTCAATTTCTTCTAAGCTTCAAGATCTACTGTATTACAAGGAAAGAGAATTAAGGAATCAAGTTCAGAACTTCTGATTTATATGACAAATTACAAATCTTTGGAAATTATTGTCAACATTTGTGGGAAGGAGGAGATTGTAAGACATGAAGAAGGAGAATTTTCACATCAATGTTTTAAGGTTTTATTATGCAACAATGGTAGAGAAAATGTTCTTCTAGAGCCAGTGCTCTGAATTTGGACTTCTAGTCAAACTGTGAGAAAATAAATTTGTTTGCTAAAGCCCCCCAAAATAAAAAAAGATGTGGCAATGGTTAAGCACTGAGCTGCTAACCGAAAGATTGGCAGTTCGAACACAACCACCAGGTCCATGGAACAAAGGCTTCGTGATCTGTTCCCATAAAGATCACTGTTGTTGTTTGGTGCCCTTTAGTCAGCTCTGACTCTTCACCACCCTATGTACAACAGAAGGAAACACTGCCCAGTCCTGCACCAGCCTTACAATCCTTGCCATACAAGTATGTATGTACTTTGTAAACCCATTGTTGTACCCACTGTGTCAGTCCTTCTTGTTAAGGGTCTTCCCCTTTATCTCCGACCCTCCACTTTACCAAGCATGATATCTTTCTCCAGGGAGTGGTCCCTTCTGACAACATTCACAAAGTAGGGGAGATGAAGTCTGGCCATTCTTGCTTCCAAGGAGCATTCCAGCTGCACTTCGTCCAGGATGGATTTGTTCATTCATTTGGCAGTCCATGGTACTTTCAGTATTCTTCGCCAACACCCCAATTCAAAAGCACCAACTCTTCTTTAATCTTCCTTATTCATTATCCAGGTTTCACATGCATATGAGGCAATTGAAAAGATCATAGTTGGGTCAGGTGGACCTGAGTCTTCAAAATGACATCTTTGCTTCTTAACACTTTCAAGAGGTCTTTTGCAGAGAGTTGCCCATTGCAGTATGTTATCTGCTTTCTTGACTGCTGCTTCCATGGACATTGATTGTGGATCCAAGTAAAACTAAATTCATGACAACTTCAGTCTTTTCATTATGTATCATGATGTTGCTTATTGCTCCAGTTGTAAGGATTTTGTGTTCTTTATGTTGAGATATAGTCTATATTGGAGGCTGTAATCTTTGATCTTCATTACTAAGTGCCTTAAGTCATCTTCACTTTAAGCAAGTATGGTTGTGTGATCTGCATATTGCAAATTGTCTTCTTCCAATCCAGATGCCACATTGTTCTTCATATAATCCAGCCTGTTGGATTATTTGCTCAGCATGTAGCTTGAGTAAGTATGGTGAAAAGATACAACTCTGATGCACACCTTTCTGATTTTAAACCACACAGTATCCCTTTGTTGTGTTTGAATGACTGTCTCTTGCTCTTTGTACAGGTTCCATATGAGCACAATTAAGTGTTCCTGAATTCCAATTCTTCGCAATGCTATCCAAAATTTGTTATGATCCACATAGTCGTATGTCTTTGCATAGTCAAGAAAACACAGGTAAACATCTTTCTCTTTGAAGACTAAGGTGTGCCTAACCGAAGCCATGGTATTTTCAACAACTTCATGTACATGTAAAAGCTGAACAATGAATAAGGAAGACTGAAGAAGAGTTGATGCTCTTGACTTGTGGTGCTGGCAAAGAATACTGAAACTACCATGGACTGCCAGAAGAACTAACAAATCTGTCCTGGAGGGAATGCAGCCAGAATGCTCATTGGAAGCAAGAATGGCCAGACTTCATCTCACCTACTTTGATCATGTTGTCAGAAGAGACCATTCCCTGGAGAAGAATATCATGCTTGGTAAAGTGGAGGGTCAGTGAAAAAGGGGAAGACACTCAACACGATGGACTGACACAGTGGCTGCAACAATGGGCTCAGGTATAGCAAGGATTGTTAGGATGGCACACACCTGGGCAGTATTTCATTCTGTTGTACATAGGGTCGCTAGGAGTCGGAGCCTACTCAACA
Source organism: Orycteropus afer afer (assembly GCF_000298275.1). Lineage (NCBI taxonomy): Eukaryota > Metazoa > Chordata > Mammalia > Tubulidentata > Orycteropodidae > Orycteropus > Orycteropus afer. Next base: position 10,259,178 of record NW_006921682.1, on the reverse strand, counting down.
GTGCCGAACAACAAACTAATAAATATTTCTAGTATTCTTTGCTTTCAGCCAAGTTCTATCTGACATCAGCAATGATATCCCTCATTCTACCCCTTCTTCTGAATCTGGCTTGAATTTCTGGCAGTTCCCTACACTGCTGCAACCATTTTTGAATTATCTTCAGAAAAATTTTACTTGCATATGATATTGTCCAATAATTTCCACATTCTGTTGGACCACTTTTTTTTGGAATAGACATAAATATTCTTCTCTTCCAATCAGTTATCCAGATACCTGTCTTCTAAATTTCTTGGCATAAATGAGTGAGTGCCTCCAGTGTTGCATCCATTTGTTGAAACATCTCAATGGGTATTCAATTAATTCCTGGACCCTTGTTTTTCGTCAGTTCCTCCAGTGAAGCTTGGACTTCTTCTTCATTACCATTGGTTCTTGATGATATGCTACCTCATGAAATGGTTGAATATCAACCATTTCTTTTTGCTACAGTGACTGTGTATTTTTTCCATCTTCTTTTGATGCTTCCTGCATCATTCAATATTTTGCCCTTAGCATCATTCAATATTGCAACTTGAAGCTTGAATTTTTTTTTCTTCAGTTCTTTCAGCTCAAGAAATACCAAGCATGTTCTTCCCTTTTGGTTTTCTAACTCCAAGTTTCTTTACATTTCATTAAAGTACTATACTTACTCTTCTCAAGCCACCCTTTGAAATCTGTTCGGTTCTTTTACTTCATCACTTGTTCCATTCATTTTAAGTACTCAGCATTCAAGAACAGGTTTCAGAATCTCTTCCAACATCCATTTTGGTCTTTTTTTCCTTTCCTGTCTTTTTAATGACCTAGTGCTTTCTTCATGTATGATGTTCTTAATGTCATCTTAATTCTTATCTGATCTTCAGTCATTGGTTTTCAGTGTATCAAATATATTCTTCAAATGGTCTCTAAATTCAAGTGAGATATAATCAAGGTCATCATATTTTGGCTTTTGTAGATGTGTGTAAATTTTCTTCAGCTTAAACGTGAACTTTCATATGAGCAATTGATGGTCTGCTCCATAGTCAGCTCCTGGCCTTGTTCTGACTGATGAGATTGAGCGTCTCCATCACCTTTTTCCACAAATGTAGTCAAATTGATTCCTGTGTATTCCATCTAATGAGGTCCATGTGTATAGTCACCATTTATGCTGTTGAAAAAAAAAAGGTATTTGCAATAAATAAGTCACTGGTTTTGCAAAAGACCAATATAAAGATTACATTTAAAAAAAAAAAATCCATAGAGATTACAGCTGAAAGAATCCTATGGGCAGTTCTCTGTTACCTGGTGTTGCTATGAGTCACAGTCAATTTCACAGCACCTAACTACATCAACAACAATGAGAAATTTCCCAAGTTTCTCTAAAATTTTGTTTCTTCATTTGTAAAATAGAAATATTACCTCTGCTTACCATATATGAATAACCCACTGGAATAAGAATTGCTTGGGAAGAAGGATCATGCCCCCAAAAAATTTTATCTCAAATCTCTGAACCATGTCTGGCATAGAGAAAATGCTAAAAAAAAAAAAAAAAAAAAAAAAAATTGTTGAACGCATGAGTAAATGGGATAATGGGTACATTGGTGGATTGACAGCAAGAAAATATGACAAATGCATGAACTCCTATATACTATTTGAAAGAACAGACATTTCCAAATGCAATAAAGTATAGGGCACTTCCTTTTGCTTGGCTCAACAGTTATAAAATATCTGAACTTTTGATTTGAAGTTTTTTTAATTATCTACTTTTAAATTCTGTTTTATCTTTGGCAAATCAGCACTAGTGTATATATGGCTTTTCCTGTAGTGTCTCACCTGTGCTCTAATCTAATATCTACACAGGTCTCTGAGTAGCTGGAGATGCTCTCATTTGCCTTTGTGGTGGCTCAGTGGGAGACCTGTGAAGTCACATTCTTCTTGCCATAATCCCTCCAGCCCTTCCCTGAGCTGCACTTCTAGAAACTAATTACCCTCCAAATATTGGTAAGAAAATTATGATTTTAGTAGAAAATAATAATGAAATTTGAAGCCCCAGTCTCAAAAGCTCTGGCTTTCCTCAGAAAGTATGCAGGAAAGGGCTGGTCTCTGAAGCTAGCTGGGTTCTACCATACAGATCCTGGTCTTCACGTCTAACACATGTCAGCTCAGTTCATACCCCTTGTCACAATCCTAGGAGAGGTGTTATCCATCAATCAGATTTGAAAATGGGCCAGACCCTGCAGGAGTCTTTATGAGTGCAATGATGAATATGTCATGGCTCCTGTCCTCAAGAAGAGATAGACATGAACACACACAAGATATCTAGCAGTGCAAGGCAGTCAATCTTCAGGGTCACCTAAGCAGGCCAGAGTGGTCAACACTGAGAGAGTTAAAAAGAGTACCAGCATCTTCAGAAAAGACTTCATGAATTTGAATTGGGAATTGAGGGAGATAAAAGATTCACCCAGCCATGCAGAGAGAGTTGAGAATTCCATGTGGAGTCAAAGACACAAGTGAATGAATAAAGGAGGGGAGAGCTATGGAAAATCCCTAGATAATGGTTGGAAGAGCCATCTTCAAGTGTGGCTCTGCATGGACCTTGGACAAAACCAATAACCTGTTGTGGCCCTGGGTTTACTTTTCTTTATAACACTTTCTTCTTACATTATGTGGTAAGGGTCAAACTAAATAGTGAAAGTTATTTGAAAAGTGCTACACAAGCACAACGTGTCATCATTATCATTGTTATTTAGGAAAAATAAGGTCAGAAAAGCAGGTTGGGCAAAGATCAGAAAAGATATTGTCAGGCTAAGGAGCTGTTCTTGATAAAATTGAACTTAATAAGCAAGGAGGGAGCAATAAAGCACCCTTGGCAGGCCCACTCTGCTCCCCTTTCCCTCCTAGCTTTCCCTCACTCCAAGCCACCGACCCAACCATCTAGGTCTCCTTACAGATGTACTGGGGCAAACAAACACTTATCTCTAAGACTATTGATGAAGTATTAACTTACCCCATTTCAGCTCTTTCCTTGGAGTCCCTTACATAAATTAAAACTACAACAAAAAAGGGTATATCTTAGAATTTTAGCAACAATTGAAAATCTGAGGCAGTGCTGCCCAGCAACAAAAGTGAAGATACAGATTTTATCTGAGTTCTGATTGGAGTTGTGCCCAAAGTTCACTGCTTAATTTTACTTTCCTTGTCTGAACCATGGTTTTCTCATCTATGAAATGGAGGTGCAGGGGTGGAGTTTACATGTTCCTTAAGGACTTATCAAATCTCTTTTAAGGACACTTCAGGACCTGAGGACAGAAAGGGTCTCCAGACAGGGCACAAAGTGACCTAGGGGAGGCAGATGAAGTATATGGAGGACGTCTTGATAACAACACATCATATCTAGACACTGGTTGACATCTGATCTATTAATTCAATAGAAACCGACCACCAAGAGCTGATCATGTGCCAGGTAGATCTGCTGAAGAATGATACCAATCCTCTGCATCCCAGAGATCACCATCTAGTGGAAAAGTCAGACAAATAAAGAGACTATTACTAGGAGGCATGACAATAGTCAGATGGGATAGTGCAGGGAGCTATGGAAGACAGATGACAGCTGCCTACACCAGACTGTTTTTCAACATTTTTATCCCATGCACCCTGCAATGCTTTCTCACTTTTATCCCCTGGGTATCACCACCAAACAGGTGGATTTGACCCATTTGATCTTCTATTTTTAAGACCATTGCAACAGTACAATGATAGTATAAAGTCCCTGGGTAGTACAAATGGGTAACACATTCAGCTGCTAACTAAAATGGTGGGGGCTCAAGTACACCCAGAGATGCCTCAGGAGAAAGACCTGGAGATCTACTTTCAAAAAATAAGCCATTGAAAACCTCTTATGGAGGGAGAAGTAAAATCCACTTTGAGGGGAGGCCCTGCCCATCAGGGTAAGATGACTGCCACTTGCTCCCAGGTCCAAGGCTTGGGCAGAGGCACAGAAAAAAAAGAAGAAAGAAAACTCCAAGGAATACAGCTCTATTCTGATATGCATAGGCTCTCCATGTGTCAGAATCCTTTTTAGGTCAACTGGTGGTAACAATGACAGTAAGTATGTATATCAAATATCAACTATTGTTATAGTTCAAAAAACCATCAAGGGAGATGCTCTCCCTCTCTGTGGAGATCACCTAAGGACTTTTTCCTGTGCCAACATCATGTTATTCTCTCTTGTTCTATGCTAGCTGCTTCTGAATGTGTGTTTATTGAGCCCACTTCCAGAAACTGTCCTTTCTTTTTCTTGCTCTGCACAGCAACTACTTAGCTGTGTTTACTTTTACCAGGTGTCCAAATCTTGTTAGGCAAATGTTCAAAGCCAGATTCTAGGATATAGACTCTGACAGGGAGACAAATTAGCAACCACCTGCTCAGATTTAGTCAGAAGAACCTGTGCCTAAGGCCAATGAAATCTTTTGGGTGATGAATACGTGGTGTTTAGAGGATCCATCAACCCATCACTCAATCAGTAATTATTTACTGACTTGCCTAGATGTATTTATCATCATGTTATATGTTTTTGGACACATAAAGGTGTATAAGGCTTGGTCCTTGTCCTCCAAAAGCAGTGAACAGTCTCACTGGGGAGACTGAAATATCAAGAATCATATATCCATAAAATATTAGGGTTGAAAATGACCTTAAAATTCATCTATTCTAATTTCTATACCAATGTAGTTTCTCAAAACATTTATTTTTTAATGGGGGTAAATCTTGACACATTCATAGCACCTAAAGTCTAAATTATAAGGCACAAAACCAGTTAGTTGGAGATAATTCAAAAACAGATGCAGTGTGATGGCAAGCATTGATCTATGGATGGACAGATGTGTGGACAGACTGGATGATCAAGTATCCATGCAGGGAAGAGTGTGCCCATAACCATGTATATGTTTGGCAGATGGTGTTTCTACAAGCATATTTTATGTGCTGTAAGAATGCCCAGGTGTATAGTAGATCTGACAAGGGACAAGGTTGTGGTGACTTCTTGGTCACAGCCAGCAACCCAGAGGGAGAAAGTAGCTGGACTTGTGGGCTCAAGACCATGGTTACAGGGGACATTAAGCTCAACTGGTATAACATACTACACAAAAACATTGTTCCACATCCTACTTTGGCAAGTAGCAACCGGAATCTTGCTAAAGGGGCAGGGAGGCACCATCTTCTGACCTCCTCTAACCCCACAAGAGGAAGACAGAATCACCATGAGTAGCCCAAGTCCTATCCCTGCAAGGACAAAGATGCTGCCTCCCTCCAGCCCTTTCATCAACCATTCTTCCCGCAGCACCAACCCTGACATCAACCATACCTCTTGCAGCACCCACAACCTCTCTGCTGGGTTCAATAATTCACTGCAGTGGCCACACAGAACTCACAGATTATAGGGTTTATTAGGGAAGCAAAGGCTACAATTCAAGTTCAGGGACACACTCAGTCTCTCTGAGCCTGCCATCTCTCAGCCAACAGTCTCTCTCAGTCTCGGTCTCAGCAGTACATGTCTCTCAGCCTCTCTTCCAGCAGTGTGTGTCTCTCATGTCTCTCAGCAATGTGTGTCTCTCGCATCTCCCAACTGGCAGTGAGAGATTTCTTCTGCCACTAGGAGGGCTTCTTTTGAGCCTGATAGAGTGACAAACTAACCAATCCCAACATCAGAATTCTATTCAAATGAGAGAGAGAGCGCAAACTTCCCAGAAAACTACTTTGTGCTGCTCCCAACAGAAATACTCCAGGTGGATAACTTTAACAATCAGGAGCTACTCAGTTGCTCACAGCAAATTCACTATGGAGTTTACAAAGACCTATGGCTAGAAAAGCCACACTATGTAATTTACTACCCTGCAGATCTTAAAAGCTTACAAGCAGCCATCTAGATGCAATGATGGGTCTCTCCTCATCCAGAGTAAAGAATGAAGAAAACCAAAGATACATGGAAACAATTGGTCCACGGAACTGGTAAACCATGCAATCTCACCCAATATGACCATGAGACAAGAACCATATGGTGCCCAGCTACCACTGTTAACCACTTGAAGAGGGATCAGTGCAGGAGATCCTGGATAGAGTGGGAGAACAATGTGGAACAAAACCCAAAGTCATAAAAAAAAGATCAGATTTGCTAGTCTGATAGAGCCTAGTGAGACCCCTGAGACTATGACCCCTAGCTGCCCTTCAGGTCTGGAAATGAATTTATTCCTGTGGCTTCCAGCCGAATAATAGACAGGCATATAGGCTGAACATTTACATCAGGTAAGGACGCTACTTGGAGCGATCAATCATGGGAGAAGAGAAGGGCAGAGTTTGCACAGGGAGATGGCTCAGAGGGCAGGAGTGCATGGGAGGGAAGGACACAAGGAAGAGGTAGGAAGGACCACAAGGAAGAGGACACAGGAAGGAAGTAGGAAAAGAGCTGTTACATTGTAGGGAATTGCAGTCAATGTCATGAGACAAAATCTGTATGAAATGTTGTATGGAAAATGAACTTTCTCTGTAAACTTTCACCCAAATCACAATAAAAATTAAAACAAACAAACAAACAACAACACCAACTGCAACAAAACAGATGCAGCAGTATATTGACCTGGAATGTCCAGAAATTCTAGCTAATTCAGAAGAGGACATGGAATGAAGGATATCATTTCTAATGTCAGATGGATATTTGCTGAAAGCAAAGAATACCAGAGAGATATTTACCTGTATTTTATTGACTACGCAAAGGCAGTTGACTATGTGAATCATAACAAATTGTGGAAAGCATTGCAAAGAATGGGAATTCCACAACACTTGTTCTTGTGAGGAACCTGTGCATACACCAAGAGGTTGTTGTTCAGACAGAACAAGGTAATATTTCGTATTTTAAAATCAGGAAGGGTATGTGTCAGAGTTATATCCTTTCAACATAGTTATTCAATCTGTATGCTGAGCAGATAATCCAAGAAGCTGGACTTTATGAAGAAGAAAGCAGCATCAGGATTGGTGGCTCATTCGTTAATAATCTGTGATATGTATATGACACAACCTTGCTTGCTGAAAGTGAAGATGACTTGAAGCACTTAGTGATGAAAATCAAACACCACAGTCTTCAGAATGGATTACACCTCAGCATAAAGAAAACAAAAATCATTGCAACTCGACTAATAAGCAATATCCCAGTAAATGGAGAAAAGGTTGAAGTTCTCAAAGATTTCATGTTACTTAGTTCCACAATCAACACCCATGAAAGCAGCAGTCGAGAAATCAGACAGTGTATTGCACTGGGCAAATGTGTTGCAAAGGACCCCTTTAAAGTGTTAAAAAGCAAAGATGTCACTTTGAAGAATAAGGTGTGCCTAAACCAAGCCATGATATTTCCACCCTGCATGGGTCAATGCTTTTTTTTTTTTTTTGCAGTAGTCCTCCCCTCCCTCCCACCCCTGGAAACCAACAAAGAAACTTTCCCTCCACAACAACGAACTAATACTATACTTGTCCTTCTGTGATTGACTTATTTCACTCAGCATAATGTCCTCCAAGTTCATCCATATTATTCAGTGTTTTGCAGACTCTACATTATTCTTTAGTGGTGTATAGCATTCCATTCCATTATGTGTATGTACCATAGTTTGGTCATCCACTCTTCTGCTATAAATCTTAGAGATAAGTCCCTTGCCATATATGTAATTATTGGCAAATATGAATTTGTTGCTGTCATTTTTGCTATGTGTTTTTTCATGGTATTGATTTCTTTGTTCCATATAATTTTTGATGTTGAGCTCATTTTGTTTATGAATCATGTTATCACTTCCTTCATTGCTATCGTTTTAGTATTTGCTGAATATTTATGCTGGTTCTCTTTTTTGATGTGAAGGTTTATCATTTTTCTTTAAGGTTACCTGTGATTTATAGTTTTCTTCCCATGTTTAGAACAGTCCATTCTATCTTGTAGTTGTCTTGACTTCCCAACCATCTAGAAGTTCTGTAACAACACAATTTTTTCTCTCTTTTTGGTTTAGGTGTCCTCCTTTGTTAATTGATGTCTCTGGTTCCCTGTTCAGTCTTATAAGCTTATTTACTTTGGATACTCTCATAGCTGGGTTGATTTCTGGGTTATGTTATAATGTGTGTTAAAGTCAGTTGTTGTTGAATGTTGTTGCTTCTCTGTCCAAAGGGTTCCCTTTTAGCATCTCTTGTAAGGTTGGTCTGTTTTTAACAAATTCCCTTAATTTCTGCTTATCTGGAAATGCCCTAATTTCACCATCATATTTGAGGAACAATTTTGCTGGGTACATAATTCTTGGTTGAAAATTTTTCTCTTTCAGGGTTTTATATATACTATTCCATTGTCTTCTCGCCTGCATGGTTTCTGTCAAGAAATCCAAGCTTAGTCTTATTGGTTGCTCCTTATAGGTAACTTCATTTTTTCCATGCTGCTCTCATGATTCTTTTTTTGTCTTCGGTTTTGGTGAGTTTGATGATGATATGTCTTGGTGTTTTTCTTTCGAAGTCTATCCTGTTTGGTGTTCATTGGACTTCCTGAATGGATATATTCTCATCTTTCATCATTTCAGGGAAGTTCTCCTCCAACAAATCTTGGGCAATTTTCTCAGGGGTTTTATTTTTCTCTTCCTGTTCTGGAATTCCAATGACACTTAGGTTATTCCTTTTGATGGTATCCCATATGAACTTTAGTCTTTCTTCATTTTCTTTTATCTTTTTTCTGATTTATCCCTTTCTAAAGAAGTGTATTTGCCTTCAGTTTCCCTAATTCGGTCTTCCATTGATTCAATTCTGCTCCTTTGCCCATTCAATGTCTTATCTATTTCTGAAAATTTAGTGTTAATCTTCTAGATTTCTGTGTGCAGATTTTGTATCATTTCTAATTTTTCATTTGTTTTGTCATTTTGTTCTTGTATTGTCTTTCAAAGTTGTTATAGGGTTTTTTCTGTGTTTTCCTTGATCTATCTCTCAATTCGTTGAAGATACCTAAACATAATTCTTTTGAATTCCTTATTAGGGAGTTCCAATGCTGCATCTTCCTCAGGGATGTGTTTTGGGTCTGTATCCTGGTCCCTTGTTTCTCCTGCTTTATCTTACTTCTTTGTGTGGACTGTTATGGTCTGTTATCTCCAAAGTATTGTGACATTTTTGTGTTTATATTTAATTGGTCATTGTATGTTGGAGAGACTTACTCATGATTTTTTGTTTTCTTTGTTTTGTTTGTATGTTATCTATGCAAGAAGGATACTGTGCTCCTCTATTCTCTAGTTGACAGCACTAGCTTACCACCTATCTCCTTTCTTTTTGTCAGCCTCTGGTATGTCCCTGCTGACCTTGGCAAACAGAGTCTATTCTTAGGTCTCTGGAATCTGAATGAGAATGCTATCACTTAAAAATCCAAAATGGTTGCCACTTGTAAAGATTCAAAATGGCTGTGCCCTCAGTCACTTTAAATATCCAAAATGGCCACTGCTTATAAACATTCAAAATGGCTGCACTCTCGGTTGCTTTAACTATCCAGAGTGGCCGCCACTTGTAAACATTCAAAATGGCTGTGCCCTCAGTCACTTTAAATATCCAGAATGGCCACTGTGTGTAAACAATTAAAATGGCTGCACCTTCTGAACAGTGGAAAGTCAACAGCTCAGGTTGTCTCGCTCCTTGCTGTTTCCCTTCCTAGTCCTAGGCCACCAGCGCAGTTGTCCCTGCAGCCCTTGGTGACCAGGGCTGATCTTTAGGTCAATCCTCAGGCCCCAACACCACTTGGAAATATTCAGGCTGTTGGTATTCCCATCAGTGTAGCTGACAGTCCACAGCTCCCGCCGTCTCTGTGCTGACTGTTTTTGTTCAAGGTTTTCCACTAGTTGGTGCCTAATCCACTTCTGTATAATTCCTTTCAAAGCTCAGGGTTTCAGGATTATCTTCTGTATCTTTGTTAACTGGTTTTTCTTTTCTTTGTTGAAGAGGGTCTGTGTCACTTGTCTGCCTATTCCTCCATCTTACCCCCCAAGCCATGGTATTTTCAATTGCTTCATATGCATGTGAGAGCTGGACAATGAATAAGGAAGACCAAAGAAGAATTGATGCACTTGAATTGTGGTGTTTGCAACGGATATTGAATATACTACAGACTGCTAGAAGAATGAACAAATCTGTTTTAGAGGAAGTGTCGCCAAAACGCTTCTTAGAAGGAAGAATGGCCAGACATTTTAGAAGGGAGCAGTCTTTTGCTTGTTAAACTAGAGGGTCAGTGCAAAAAAAGGAAGACCTCCAATGAAACAGATTGACACAGCATCCATGACAAAGGAGTTAACCATGTCAATGATTGTTAGGATGGTGCAGCACCAAGCAGTGTTTTGTTCTGTTGTAGATTGTGTTGCTATGAGTCAGAACCTTCTCAAAAGCACATAAGTACAACATCAAACCAGTTATTGTTGAGTTGATTCCAATTCACGCTGACCCCTTGTGTGCAGAGCAGAACTCCCTAGAGTTTGGAAGGCTGTGAACTTTCAAAGCACATCACCAGGTCTGTCTTCCAAGGCACCTCTTAGTGGGTTTGACTGCTAACATTTTGAGTAGTAATCAAGTACTTAACTATTTATGCCACTCAGAGACTCCTATAAGACAGTAAGAATAAATCCAACAGAGTTCAGAAAAAGACAAATCAGTAAAGGTTCAACTTGTCAGAGAAACAGTTGTGAAGAGACTTAGGCTGGGTCTTGAGAAGACGGGAATGAAATAATAATATGAGTAAAAATATTGAGGTAGCAATGAATAAGGCATGTGTGAGGATGATACTGATTAATGCGGAAGCTGTTTTCCAATTGATGTTGCTGTTGTTGTTGTTAGGTGCCGTCAAGTCAGCTCCAACTCATAACAACCCTATATACAAAAGAACACAATCACTGGAGTTGGTTCTCTGACAACAATTCATGCCTTCTTTTATGTACATTAGGATTATTCTAAGCAATAACAGTTGTCTCATTTTCCTTACCAATGAATGGTTTAGGGTAACTGTATAACCCAATTCTGGCCAGATATTTAAAAAAAAAAAAAAAAAAAAAAAGTCTGCTAAGGGGCTTTTGAGAAATAATAATAATAATAATAATATTTTGTAAAAAGCACACAAGAAAGAAATAGTCCTTTTATTTCTGTAGACACTGGTGTGTGAGGATGTGATGCCTGGAGTTGCTGTGGCTTTGTGTGAGCATGAGGGGAGCTAGCCAACAAGCTAAGAATGGTAGACAAGAAAGATGGATGGACCCTTGTCCTTAATGGTGCTTAGCCATTAACTAAAGCAGCTTTGGATATTCTTTACTTCTAGGCTTCTCTTTATGGGGGAGTGGGAGAGAAACTCATCATCTTTATTGTTCAAGTTATTTTGAGTTGAGTTTTCTATTACTTTGAACTGTAAGCCTCCTAAATAATACTGAAAATTTCAAAGTCAATCACAGGCATTTCATAAAGTAGAAAATTGTAGGAAAGAGGAAGGAGAATGAGATGAAGAGAAGAGTCAGCAGTTGCTGGGAATCAGTAAGAGCAGATGTGAGAGCTTGGGGTCAGGAGTTGGTTGATTTGACTTCCAATCCTAACTCTTTTTTTGGCCAAGTACTTGATCTCTCTAGGCTCAAGTTCCTCTCTGGTAAATGGAGTTAGTAGTAGTTGCTACCTCATACAGCTGTGAGAATTAAATGTAATGAAACAAGGAAACCACACAGCAGAGTGCTCAGCACATAAAAACCTATGGCCATAGAGTTAATTCCAACTCAAAGTTACCCTACAGGACAGAGTAGAACTGGAACATGTGGTTTCCAAGCCTGTAAACCTTTACAGAAACAGACTGCTTCATCTCTCTCTTGCAGAGCGGCTGGTGAGCTCAAACCACCGACTTTTTGGTTAATAACCAAATGCCTTAATCACTGTACCACTAGAGCTCCTTTTTAACACACAGTAGGAGTCATTAAGAATTAACTCTTAGTAAAGATGACTCCTTCCCTTTTCTAGGTACTGACCATGCTCTTCTCACACTTTCTCTTCTTTATGTCATGGAATTGTCTGACAGCTATTTTAGGATCCTGAGTAGAACAAAATATGATAAAAGTGGTAACAGAAAGGAAAGTACTCTCAACGTGTTGCAGAATAGACTGGAATAAAAAATAATAACAAATAACAATTGGGTAAGGTCGACTGCATTTGAATTATGTGTCCATATCCAGTCCAATTGGCCATGGGACCTGGAAAGGGAAATTAACAACTAGCCAGTTATGCAGCAAGACCCTGAGAAGGACAATCTCCTCCAGTGAAAGAGGAAGCCAGTCTGGTACACAAAAATAAATTTGTCTTTACCCTTCCTTAATATATTTATATTTTTAGCATAAATCATTGTATGGATTTTTAATCAGTTTATCTAAAAACTTCGTCAGTCTACTGTTCAATATAAAATTAATGCACCATTTCTTTTTTCCTAAAATGACCTTTCTAGAACCTCAAGAGCTCTGATATCCAAAACTTGTGTGTCCAAGTCCATATTCTCCACCCTTCCCCCCCCCTTTTTTTTTTTTTTGCTTCAGAGATCTGTTCCATCCCGTCTCTTCCTTTGCCTCTTAAAATTCCCAATATTTCCTATCTTCCTTGTCCTCCATCCCCTTCATCATTTCATTGGTCCATTCAATGGCAATGGCATCTGCAGTTCCATTATGTCCATCTTGGCTTACAGGGATACGAAACACACACAGCACTACTTGGGTGGAAAGTGAATACCTTGTTATTTGTTATCAAAGCTCCTTCTGGAGACACCAGCCTTCTCCTGACCATTCTGACCACATTAACCCTTGTCCTGTGATAAGCCAAACGATAACTTCTTGTCTTTCTTCTCTTGCCCCTTCTCTAAAGGACTGACACCTCCCCAAGGCCCTCTGAAAATGACTCCTAGCCAGACAATTGCAACTTCTCCTAGCTGTGCTGCTGTTCTCTGCCAGACACAAAAGTCCATCAGAAGCAAAGCCACTTTGCAGCCAAGAGAATTCTAATCCTGGGATAAGCATGTTCACATCTCCAAATGCATGCAGGGCATGGATTCTGACAAATGAATGACACAGCCACAGTTGTGGAAACAGGCCTGTTCACAATCTGCTGGCTTCATCCTCGAGCTATGGCAAGAAGCTTTCCATCAATGCCAGTCCCTCTGATTACACCCCTGAAGCATAGCTGCAGTGTGCAATTTCCTCCTAAACAGCATGAGCTTAAATCTACGTGAAATGAACTGGATTGTGTTCATCAAAATAGCTCCAGCAACTATATGAGCCATTCCATTTCTTATGTTCTAATACAAGACTTTTCAAGGTTTAGGCTGAAAATTCTAACCTAGCATTTACTTTTCTTTTCCCTGGAGACACACAAATGGGTATGAGTGTATAGGCACATGTCTGCTTTCCTTCACGTACACTCTCTCTCCTCTTCTCTCCCGCCTCATGCAATTTTGCTACCCTTTCTTCCCTCGCACTCTTCCTCCTTCTCTCTTACTTCCCTCCCTCCCTTCTCTTTGCTTTCTTTTTCTGTTTGTGTTTCTCTCCCCACATCTCTGCTAATTCTCTGATGCCTAAAGTTGAGCAAACAAACAAGTTCAGACTGCATCCCTGAAATTATAAGGTATTGAGTTTAGCCAAATTGATAATAGTGTTGGCCTTTCACTGTCCCTCACCATGTCCTGTTAGCAAAAACGGGGAAGACCCTCAAAGGGGTGGATTGACACAGTGGCACCAGTGATGGGCTTAGGTATAGCAACAACTGTGAAGGTTGTGCAGGAAGAGGCGGTGTTTTTGTTCAGTTGTAGATAGGGTAGCTATGAGTCAGAGCCAATTTAACAACACCTAACAACAACAACACTATCTCTCAATGTTTCACCTTACAGACTTTCACTAATGCATACCTGAGAAGTACCAACAAAAGAAATACAGTAGAAAAAGTAAAAAGAAAAAGAAGAACAACACAGAGCTTAACTCTTCTGTGCTTATTAAAATTGTTGATATCACAGATTCTATTAGCCTGAGTTATCACACCTACATGTGGTATCATCTTTACTGTGATAATGAAGAGCACTGAAGTGTGCTTTCTAAATCATGAAAAATAAAATGTTCAGGGATTTTTTTGGTATTTTATTACACTTTTATTTTGTAGAAAATTGGTCATTTGTATATGGTTGGGTAGTTAAATTTGTATGTCAACTTGGATGGGCCTGATTGAGTGGCTGGGCAGCTGGTGGTAGTTATTCCCCATGATGAGACTGGCAATCAGTTCCATGGTGGGATCTACCACAAGCAGCTGAGTAGCTGCCTTTGGGATATGGTCTGCTTCCTGTATATAAGGAGAAGCCTTGGGGATAGTAGCTACCTTATGGCATGCTTGAACCCTGCATGTGGCTGTGTCATTGTTCAGCAGCCTGCCATGCTCTGTTGATCTTGGGATTTTCAATGGACTTGAATGAATGGCCTTCCAGGACTGTGTCTCTTTACTTGTCAACCTTGGGCTTGTCAGCCTCAGCTGCCAGCAGCTGTCTGAGTGAAGAAAAGCCTCTAGCTCCAGTGGGCCGGGAGCAGGAGGCAGAGCTGAAGCCCAAGGCTGAGGGGCTTTCACCCAGCCCCTCGAGACTGGCCTTTTGAATTTGTACTTAAAGCCTCCAAATTGTAAGAATAAACTCCTATTTGTTCAAGTCATCCCATTTGTGGTATTTCCAGTCAGAGCAGCACTAGGTAATCAGAACAATGGTATAATTTATAGATAATCTATAATTAACCAGAGCACCTGAACAACCCAAACATCCTTTTCCCTAATTTTGCCATGTGTCAGAGAGTTACCAAGCAAATAGTTGTATAAATTGTTTGTGTAACATGTTAGAAGATAATGCAGAAATATGTGTAAATGCCTCTGGGTGTCATACTGTACTATAACCCAGAAATGAGTATAAATGTCAACAGACCTCAAATGACATTCATTTCTACCCTTTGGGCTCAGATGGCAATGGTGGCTGCCACTGATAAACCCTGATTGTGAATCTGCCCCATTGACCTTTGCCATTTAATGTCTTTGTTCTGGGAAAGGTCACCTCACTCTTGTTTCCTTTATCTGCCTGGTTTCTCAGCCTTGTGTGACACTGGTTTGGGTTTCTTAGTTGCATATGATTCCCATTTCAACTTGCCCAAGTGCAGAAAAAGCCTAAACAACCCTGTCCTGCATGCATTTGGAATGAGAACATATTTTGCATTTTCCTGAGTGGTTATGAATTATAGAATCATAAATCTGAAAAGGACCTCATAGTTTCTACTCCAGTCACTCATTTGACTAATGCATAGGGTGATCAGTTTGTCCAGGACAGTCTCAATTTATGCCTCTAGTCCTGACATAGTTATTAATAGCTTCCTCTTTTACTCTCAGATATGTTCTGTGGTGGATGATAAATTATATGCTCTCCTTAATACTGAGAGAAGAAACTTAGCTGAGGCCAGGGCCTGCATCAGGCATCCAGTGTCTTAGTTTTTATTAAGTACTGCACTATACTGCCACTTTCAGTTTAGATTTTCCTTTGGAGAAATGCTTCTTAAAATCTCCAAGAGAACCATTTCAAGACAAATTCCATGACTGTAGTAAATTCTGGAGGTGGCTCTGGACTCTAATAACAAAGTTTAAAGTTCCAAGGTGATCCTGATGTACATCTTTGATTCAGAACCACTGCTTAGAGAAAAGAGGTCCTTACGAGAAGTTGTTAACTCCTAGAACTATGTGTACAACTTCAGCTCCAACAAATGTGGCCAGCCATTCGCCAGATTCTAATACCTCATCATTGATGATTCTATTTTGATTTTGATGTGGCATCTAACTGTGCAATAAGCTGAAGAAAGAAACTGAAAAAAAAAAAAAAAAAAACTAGAGGTGACCTCTTGTGAGTTCAACTCTAGAAGATATATACAAACACTTCTTTGACCTAATGCCACGTGGAAACCCACGGAGGTTTTCTTTAGTTCAACTTTCTGCTTCCTATGCAATCAGAGGTCAAAGAACTATATGAGGATAGATTTTCTTCATGCCATAATGGATAATGTTTACAGTCTAAGGGTGGTTTTGAGATAAGCCAATAAATAATGTTGACCACCAGTAATGTGGAGCCAATGACCAGAAAAGATTTAATAAAAGAAGGTGTGCTTCTGACATTTTGCCAGGAAGGAAAGAAACCAATGACTCCATGCCAGGAAGAAGAAAGTGAACCACAGCTGGAAATCTAAGTGACGGAAGAAGAGTGATTAATCAGTGCTTGAAAACCATCTGCTTTCATTGGCTGTGGAACCTGTGCCAGCAATCCTGACTACAGATGCTTGAAAGTGGGCTGGGTAAAGGAGAAGGCATGGTGTTTTCCTGTTCAGTAAAGGTGTAAAGATTCATCTTCTGGAAGACTGGAGCTGCGAAAGGGCATGCCATTTGGGGCAACATTGGTAAGGTTTTTTCCCCCATCTGGAGTGTTTGTAAGTTGAATTTCTTTTGTTTTTGAGTTTTTGTGTTATGGCTTTTGTTTTACAAGTTCAAATCTTCTACCTGGACATAGAGTTATACATGGACAAATGATGAATCATGTTTATCTTTTCTCCCTGCTAAAACTCTAATTTAACAAATAGTAATAATGATAATAATAATAACCTTTTAACCCATGGGAGAAAAGAGAATGGAAATGTAGAAAACAGGAGCTAATAGATTTGCATAAATTGGGAAGAACTAGAAAGCAGATAGGTGATTTATTTAGCTTGGAAAAGGAAGGTAGATTGTGAGAGACTGCAGATTGGAGGTGGGTGCTGGTACAGTATGGAGAACAGATGAGTTGATAGTTTCTTTGTTGAACCAAAAGTACCTTCCCCACTATGAAGAGTCAGGTAACCACCCTTCTACTCATCCTCCCAGGAAAAATGGGAGGTTTTAGTTTTGGTTTCTGGAGAAATTAAACCGGCAATTAGGGCACAAGGCACAGCTAAGGGTGGAAGAGGTTTCCAGCTGCAGGCAGGGTGATTACGGGCCACAATCTAAACTGTGAGGCCCTAAGTCCTCTACTTTGACCCTGTTCCCACAATGCAGCAGTCAGGGAAAAGAGCAGAGGATTCTTCTTTGAGAAAATGGAATGGTCTCAGAGAAATAATCTCTGCAAAATGACACCCTACAGAAAAGCCTACAACTTGACAAACTCTGCCTACTTACACCAAGATTATAATTATCTTTTTAGTTCTTCAATTTTAAGTTTGAATGGACAGACAGCTTTTAAGTTCAAGGGTATAATCAAGACATTTGCAAACACACAGAACTCAAAAAATTTATCTCCTATGCACTGTTTTTTAAACCCCTGGAGCTTCTGCAAAATGAGAAAACTTACAAAGAGAAGGATGTGAGATCCAGAAAGCAGGAGTTCTGATATAAGAAAATGGTGAATGGAAGTCCTGAGACGGTAACTGTGCATCAAGCCTAGAAAGGAACTAGTCCAGATGCAGCAGAATACAAAAAGGAGATATCTGTAGGGGAAATAATGGAGGTAAGAAATTACCTGATGTCTTTTAGCATTTGGAAAGTTATCCATGAGTGTTTGGAAGATGAAGCACTGGGGGGAAAAACAGGGAATTAAAGCGTAGAAAACCCAACCAAACCAAACTAACTACCTTGAGTCTATTCCAATTCATAGCAACCCCCACTGGGTTTCCAAGGCTGTAATCTTTATGGAAGCAAGCTGCCTCATCTTTCTACAGAGTCACTGGTGGGTTTGAATCACCAACCTCCCTGTTAACAGCCAAATGCCTTAACCACTATACCACCAGAGCTCCTTTAATGGATAGAAAACTGAACAAATAAGCAAATAAGACAATTATTAATTACAGTAAAAAAAAAAATTGAGAAAAAATAGTATAGCTAGTCTCCAAGAGGAGGAGCTCTGGTAGCATAGTGGCTAAGACACTTGCCTGCTAACCAGACGGCTGGCGGTTCAAACCCACCAGCCACTCCTCGGAAGGAAGGTTGGGCAATCCTACTTCCATAGTGATACTGCCTCGGAAACCCAAGGAGGGGTCGCTATGAGTCAGGTTTGACTCGACGGCACATAACAACAACAACAGCAACAAGTCTCCAAGATGGTCCCCCATGTTCCCTGCTTCCTGGTTTCCATGCCTTGTGTAGGCCTCTTCCATATTAAATAGGGCTGGCTATGTTACAACTAGAATTTTGAAGAAATTATAGCATGTGACTTTTAAGGCTAGATTATAAAAGAACTGGGGCTTTAGCTTACTCTCTTGGATCAGTTACTCTATGATATGAGGACACTCAAGCAGGCATAGGTCCAAGAGCCCATCAACAGTCAGCATAACTTGCTAATCATGTGAGTGAGATATGTTTGCAGTAAATCCTCTGAATTCAGTCAAGCCACTAGATGACTATAACCCCTGGTCAACACCTTGACAGCAAGTCTATAGGAGACCCCAGTCCAGAAACACCTAGTTAAACCACTCCTGAATTCTGACCCACAGAAACTACAGAAGAGGATAAATTTATATTGTTGCTTTAAGACACTAAATGTCTGGATAAATATGGATGTGTGGGATTTTGCACCTGGAAATGGAATAATTCTGTGACAAGAACCTAAATATGTTGCTGTGGGTCTGGACTGAGCAGTTGGCAGAAACTGGAAGGACACTGAGGAGAGTGTTAGTGACAGCCTAAAGTATATACCAAAGATTCTGTTAGTAGAAAGGTGATGGCTTTGGAGGAGGCTGCCAGAGAAAACCTAAAAGAAAGTGAGGAAAATATTATTGGAAATTGGAAGAAAGAAGACCCTTGTTACACAGTAACAGAAAGTTTAACAATACTGCTATCTGCAGTAGCATGGGAAACAGAAAATATACCTAATGAACTGAGTAATCTAATTCAGGAGATTTCCAGGCAGAATGTTGAAGGTGCTATGTAGTTTTGTTTTTGTTTTTGTTTTTGTTTTGCTGCTTATAGTAAAATGCAAAAGTAGAAAAATAAGCCACAAGAAAGAGTGTTAAACAGAAAGGAGATAGGATTTAATAGTTTGAAAATTCCTAGCCTCTCCAGATGGCAAATGACCCTAAAATTAAGAAATGGCTCACAGATAAAGATCAAATCTAAGGCACTATCAGGAAAATAGGATATAAAGGTGAACCGAGGTTGTGGTTGTCAAAAATGATAATAATAATAATTAAATAAAACTTCAAAAATATCTAAGGCAATGCTTCAGAGAACTATTCAATCAACCAACAATGCTTCTAAAACGCTTAAAGATATTGTTCCTCGGTAGAAGCCCAAGTTAGAGAAGAGCTTATCTCAAAGACATTTCTGTGTATGGCTTTTGTATAACAGAGTGAAGTCCAGTAAGATTCACCCACAACCACTGCAATTGAATGATATTGACTCATACCATACCTACAGGGCAGAATAGAACTACCCCCATAGGGTTTCCAAGACCATAAATCTTAACAGAAGCAGACTGCCTCGTTTTTTCCCACTCAACAGCTGGTGGGTTCAAACCACAAACTTTTTGGTTAGCAACTGAATGTCTTAACCACTGTGCCACCAGAGTTCCTTAGTAAGATTCACAGAAGACCTATAAAGACCTACGTGAAAATAGTATTGGAAAAAAATATTTCCAGCCTATACTAAAACAGAACAAACTGTGAAAAAGACTTTGGCCTTCCAAACTTCTGCAGGCAGAAAGAAGGCTGAGAAAAGCACTCAGCTGCAAACACAGACTACCTTTCATGAAAATGAAAGAATGATTTAAAGGATAAAAATAAGAGCTTAGAAGGAATAACCAAGAGCCATGGAGAATTATTCCCAAGTCTTGAGTCTTAATCAAAGAACTGTCAACTATGTTCTGCTACATTTAAGAATTTTTATGGACCAGTGACTCCTGTGTGTCTCCTGTTTTCTCTCTTTTTGATGGGTTTCCAGAAGTTATCATATGCCTGTACAACTGATGCATGTTGGGTGAGTGGGTTGAAGGTAACTTGTTTCTTTAGTTCAGAAGTCTTCAGATTAAGAGGAAATGTGTTTGAAGAGCTATTCTCAAGGAACTGCTCCTGAAGAGCTTTCTCCTTCCCTGGGCCTGATTTACACAATGAGATTCTAAACTTCAGGTGATGATGTAATGGGATAAGACTTTTAGGAACCTTGAGAGGGGGTGAGTGAATTTTTCATGTGGAAGAGATATGAATCATCAACATTTTTATTGAAGCCTCATGAAAACTCCAAGCCAGAACCACCCAGCTACATTGCTCTCAAATTCAAATTTGCTCTCAAATATTATAATCTCAAATGCAAAATTATAATTGTTATAAATTACTAAGTTTGAGAGTAATTTTTTTGTAGCAACAGATAAGCAATACAAAATTAAATCACAGTGCTTGGCTCAGCAATAAACTTTCCTCATAAACCCACTGCCATCAAGTCTATTCCAACTCAAAGCAACCCCCATTGGGTTTCTGAGGCTATAAATCTTTACAGAAGAAAACTGTCTCATCTTTCTTCTGTGGAGTAGCTGGTAGGTTCGAACCACCAACCTTTTGGTTAGGAGTCAAATGCCTTAGGCACTATGCCACCAGAGCTCCCTCATATAATTATAATAAAGTAAAAAAGATACGTATCATATAATCATATTAGAGAAGGGGAAGAGAAAGCAGGTGACAATGCAGATATAAGAAAGCTAAATACCTACCTCCACAAAGTTAATAGACACCATCTGAAATTGACTCAATTAGAAATAGCAGAAAATACATGTTATATATGTAAAAAAAATACAGAGATAGAGTATCAAAAGAATTCAAAGATGTCAGATATTGATATATATCAGAAGAGTTGAAAGGGGTCATTTGTAGGAAAGAAAACTGAACATGGGGAAGGGTGCAGCAAAGAACTGGTGTGCCCCCTTTTAAGGAACATTTGATTTTTAAAAATAAGCCTATGATAATTTAATAAAAATACATTTTTATTTTTTAAAAATACTCTCCCTATATCTCAGAGACTTTGAGTGATATTTGTGAGGCTAGGGTGGAATAAGATACAGGAATGAGTAAAAAAGAAGAATATTTGTTTGGGATCTGAGGTGTAATCAGTTTCTAAAGCCAAGTGAGTATGGGGACCATTGGGATACAGGGAGCAGCTTTTAGGCTGCTGGTTGTGGGGAGCAAACAAATAAAGGATTGACCATAATCTCTTTCAGTTTCATGATTTTACCTTTTCATTGGGAGCTCAGTGGCATAATGCCTAAGGTACTTGACTGCTAACCAGAAGGCTGGCAGTTCAAACTCACCAGCCACTCCTTGGAAGGAAGGTTGAGCAATCTACTTCCATAGTGATACCACCTCAGAAATCCAAAGAGGGGTGGCTATGGGTCAGATCTGACTGGAGGGCAGTGATCATCATGCCAACATGTCACCCTAAAAAAAGCAAAGGAGACTTTACAGGAGGACACTGCTTTTGGTTAGCATGCTTCACAGAATCACTCCTTGGAAAACTTGGTTTCAAGTCCCACTCACAAGCCGAGGCCCCATCAAAGTCATCCCCATCAAAGTCATCCAGCGTATCTACCCTTTTCTACTCTTTTCTCATGTTTTCAGTACCTTTTACCCTTTTCTTATCTATAAAATAGGAAGACTTCATGGGTTGCTATGAGAGTGAAATACAAAATGAGAAAGCACTTTTAAATTATTAAGTCCTATTATGCAACTATAGGGACCCCTGGGTAACTGAAACTGTTAAAAGTGTGGTAGTAACCAAAAAAAGTTTGATGGTTCAAACCCACCTAGAGGCACCATGAAAGAAAGGCCTGACAATTTGCTTCCAAAAGATCACAGTCTTGAAAATCCTATGGAGCAGTTCTACTTTTCACACTTGGAGTTGCCAAGAGTCAGAATCCTCTCAATGGCAACTGGTTAATACAACTATAGGTCACTTCCCCACCCCTCTACTATAGCAACTGTAACTCCATCTCCTCTCAAGATGTTTACTAGAGGAAGACAATGCCACTTTCTGAACTATGGAGAAAAATGGTCCATTATTACCATGACCTAAAAATTCTTCCTGAAAATGTTATGGAGCACAGGTGTACACAGCAGGAGTTGAGTAACATCATAATAAATAGAGAAAATATTGAAGTTGTCAATGATTTTACTTGGACCCACAATCAACATCCATGAAAATGGCAGCCAAGAAATCAAATGATGTGTTGGATTGGCAGTTTCACTGCAAAGGGCCTCTTTGAAGTGTTAAAAAGCAAAGATGTCACTTTGCAGACTAAGATATGCCTTACCAAAACCATGGTATTATCAATCTCTTCATATGCATGTGAAAGCTAGCCAATGAATAAGGAAGGCTGAAGAAGAATTGATGCATTTGAACTCTAGTGTTGGGAAAGAATGTTGAATATATCATGAACTGCCAGAAGAACAAACAAATCTGTTTTGGAAGAAGTACAGCCAGAATGCCCATTAGAAGCAAAGATGGCAAGACTCCATCTCAGGTACTTTGGACATGTTATCAGGAGGAACAATCCTTGGAGAAGGACATAATGGTTGGTAAGGTAGAGTATCAGTGAAAAAGAGGAAGACCCTCATTGAGATGGATTGACACAGTGGCTGCAACAATGGGTTCTAATATAGCAATGATTGTGAATATGGTACAGCACTGGGTTGTGTTTTATTCTACTGTACATAGGGTCACTGGGTGTTGGAACTAGATGGCACCTAACAACGACACCTTTTTCACCTTACCACTTTTCCAAATAGCACTGGATGACACAATCTCTTTGCTTTACCTGCTTTATATTCTTTCTGCTATATTTCCAGGGTAGGAGGGATAGATATCTTTCTTCTTTCTTTCTCTTTTTTTGGGGGTTTGGGGATACCACATAGAACATTCAGGATTAAGAATAGATTCCATGCCTTCTTATCTTTGCTCTTTTAAAGAATGAAATGTCCTGATACAACATTGACTTGTACACATGTATGCAGTCTGCCAGCACAGATGTCATTTGTAGGCAGAGAGAGTAGGAAGACAGTGACAGACGTGGAGCCCTAAAATGTTTCTCCCCAATTATTTCAGTGAGTCAGGTGGCTCCAGGACTTCCTTGAATGTGTTTAAAATTTTGAGATGCTTTCTTCATTGCTACAGCAAATGTTGGAATTGCTAGTTTACAGCAGATGTCTAATGCTTCGTGCAGTCATACATTTGGGCAAAATTTGGCAGGAACTCTTCAGAGGTGCTTTAACCACCTCATTCCTAAAACAAAGAGAGGACCATCCAAAGAGAGCCCACAGATTAGCCCACTTGTAAATGAGCTCAAAGTTCCAGTTTTTTATTGCTTCCCAAATTCATCCTTAGAATCTGCCTAAAGAACAAAGAAGTACATTTATAAGCATGAAAGACCCACAATACAGTTCTCAGAGCTGGGATTCCATTAGCAATTCTGCATCTGCTATTGTGCATGACCTGCATTTTTGCAAAATGGATGCCTTGTGGTTTGGAGGGGAAAAATTCCTTTCAGTATGCCACAGAACACAAAAAGCCACATGTGTGGGTCTATCTGCTGATTTCAGGAGAGGTAGAATTCAACATATTTTCATTCCATCTGTGCATTGCTCCTGATTGTTTTGAACCTTCTGTAAAAGATTAATATAAGAACAGAGCCCTAGACATTATACTCAGCTGTATTAATCAATATGACAAAGCAGAAAATGAGCTAAAACAGATACAGTTTCTCAGTGATTAAAAAAACAAAACAGAAAACAATTGCCACAGATTTGGAGAGGTCATTGGAATACAACAGGTGAGTATTCTTTTCTGCACCTCCCCCATGTTGTTTTAAAAAATGTGTGTTACAGAAACAGAAAGTCATAATGCAAAGAATAGTCTGATGTCTAAAAACAAGAGGAGGATGTGTTTGGTGTGATAGTTACTGATTCATCCATTCCACAAGTATTTTTAAGAATTTGATAGGTTCCAATATACAGAGATTTTTAAGGCCTTATATGATGGTACAATCTCTGCCTCTTGGTGGTAGAAAGGAGAGAGAAGAGGGAAAAGGAGAAAGAGAGAGAGATGAAAGAAAGATAGAGAGAGAGATATGTTTTGACACTAAGAACTGACCAGGGAGAGAGATCTAGTATGAGCTGCTGACTGATTGCCATGTGATATTGTCTACTCATTTAGACATCTTTGTTTCCTGTCTGTTAAAAGCTATTTTTCTTAATGAAGCAGAGAAACAATATAATTATATGTTATTTGATAGAGTTTCACCAAGTACTGTCACTCTCTCAAGTTCTGTACACACAAAAGTTTGACATACACGTGAGTTCCTTTAGGGGAGTTTGTTGATTCAACAAATATGAGCAGCTACAAATACTAAGCAATTATTGAGGCCCTATGCATTGTATATTGAAGATAATTGTAAGAAAAAACACACATCATCACTGAGCTTATGGGGCTCACAATATCATGAATGTACTCAAAAATGGGTCTAGCTAGGAGATCTTCTGATGGGATTTTTGTAGGGGAAATCCAAATACGGTGTTCAGGAGGAACTACAGAGTCAGACCAGGACTTGATTTCAGCTCTTTCACTTAACAGCTGTGAGATTTAGGGCACGTATTTCTCTAAGCCTTAGTTTCCATATCTTTGAGAATGGACCAAATATACTAACTTTGTAGAGTAATTCTGAGACTCAAAGGAGATATTGCATTACATTAAATGAGATATAGCTTAGCACAATGAACAGAATATAGTAAGCACTCAGTAAATAACTTCTCTTACACTGACCACCACCCATCTGTCAGTTTATCCTCTTGGGGTAGCTTGTATGTTGCTATGATGTTGGAAGCTATGTCAATGGTATTTCAAATATCACTTTTAGCAGAGCTTGCAGACACACTGGAAAGAACAACCAGGCAATTTACTTCTAAAACAATTGGCCAGTGAAAACCTTATGAATAGCAGCAGAACATTGTCTGATATAGTACCAGAAGATGAGCCCCTCTCAAGTTGGAAGACACTCAAACTATGACTAGGAAGAAATGCCTCCTTAAAGTAAGTCAACTTTCATGATGTGGACGGAATAAAACTTTTGGAATGGTTGATCCCCTGATGTAGTATGACTCAAATTGAAAAGAAACAGCTGCAAATATTCATTAATAATCAGAATGTGGAAAATATAAAATATTAGTCTAGGAAAATTGCAAGTTGTAAAAAATGAAATGGAATGCACAAAGATCAATATCCTAGGCATTACTGAGCTGAAATGGACTTATATTGGCCATTTTAAATCAGGCAAACGTACCATCTACTATGCCAGGAATAAAAAATTGAAGAGGAATGGCATTGCATTCATTGCCAGAAAGGACATTTCAAGACCTATCCTGAAGTGCAATGCTGTCAGTGACAGAACAATATCCATGCACCTACCACTCCTCAGAAGGAAGATGGAGCAATCTACTTCTGTAGTGATATCATCTCAGAAACCCAAGAAGGGGTTGCTATGAGTCAGATCCGAATCAATGGCAGTGAGTTTAGTTTCATTTACAAGGAAGACCAGTTAATACTACTATTATTGAAATTTATGCACTACCACTAAAGACAACAATGAAGAAATTAAAGATTCTTCCCAACTTCTGCAGTCTGAAACTGATCAAACATGCTATCAAGATGCATTGATAATTACTGGTTATTGGAATGCAAAAGTTGGAAACAAAGAAGAAAGATCAGTACTTGGAAAATATGGCCTTGATAATAGAGATGATGCCAGACCAAATGATAAAATTTTGCAAAACCAATGACCTATTCATCAGAAATAATTTTATCAACAGCATAAACAGTGACTATATACATGGACTTTTCCAGATGGAATACACAGGAAACAAATCAACTACATTTGTGAAAAGAGGCAATAAAGAAGCTCAGTATTCATCAGTCAAAACAAGGCCACGGGCTGACTGTGGAACAGACCATCAATTGTTCATATGTGAGTTCTAGTGGAAACTGAATATTTAAGACACCATCTCAAGAACAGATTTGACATATTGAACACTAATGACAAAAGAGCAAATGACTTGTGGGATGAAATCAAGTATATCATATATGAAGAAAGCAAAAGGTCATTGAAAGACAAGAAAGAAAGAAAACATCAAAATGGATATCAGATGAGACTCTGAAACTTGAATGGAAGAAACAATGTAATAAAAGAGGTGAACAGAAGATTTCAAAAGGCAGCTCAAGAAGACTAAGTAAAGTATTATAATGAAATGTGCAAAACAAAAAGGAAGAATACACTTGGCATTTCTCAAGCTGAAAGAACTGAAGAAAAG
This sequence comes from Orycteropus afer afer, assembly GCF_000298275.1. Classification (NCBI taxonomy): domain Eukaryota; kingdom Metazoa; phylum Chordata; class Mammalia; order Tubulidentata; family Orycteropodidae; genus Orycteropus; species Orycteropus afer. The sequence goes on along the minus strand of NW_006921682.1, from coordinate 10,232,752 downwards.
TTTCAAGTTTTGTTTGCCTTATTGAAAGATTCGATGGCCCAAATATTGAATGACTCGGAAGCATCAAAAGAAGATGGAAAGAATACACTGAGTCATTGTACCAAAAAGAATTCATCAACATTCCACCATTTCAGGAGGTAGCATGTGATTAAGAACTGATGGCACTGAGAGAAATCCAAGCTGCAATGAAGGCAATGGCAAAATAACAAGGCTCCAGGAATTGACAGAATACCAACTGAAATGCTTCAACAAACAGGTGCAACACTGGAAGTGCTCATTCATCTATGCTAAGAAATGTAGAAGACAGCTACCTGACCAACCACTGGAAGAGATCCATATTTGTGCCCCTCCCAAAGAAAGGTAATGCAACAGAAACCAAAACAGTATCATTAATACTGCTGAAAGTAAAATTATGCTGAAGATAATTCTAAATTTTACAGCAGTGCATTGACACTGCCAGAAATTCAAGCTGGATTCAGAAGATGTGGAATGAGGGATATCATTGTTGATTTCAGATGGATCTTTGCTGAAGCAGAGAAAACTAGAAAGATGTTTACCTGTTTTATTCAACTGTGGGATCATAACAAATTGTGGATAACATTATGAAGAATGTTGTTGTTGTTGTTAGGTGCCATCAAGTCATCTCCACCTCATAGCGATCCTATGCATAGCAGAATGAAACACTGCCCTGTCACTGCAGCCTCACTATACCTGAGCCCATCTTTGTAGCCACTGTGTCTATACATCTCATTGAGGGCCTTCCCCTTCTTCGTTTACCCTCCACTTTACCAAGCATGATATCCTTCTCCGGGGAGTGGTTCCTTCTGACATGACCAAAGTAGGTGAAACAAAGTCTGGCCATTCTTGCTTCCAAGGAGCATTCCAGCTGCACTTCTTCCGGGACAGATTTGCTAGTCCTTTTAGCAGACCATGGTACTATTAGCATTCTTCTCCAACACCACAACTCAAAAGCATCAACTCTTCTTCAGTCTTCCTTATGTATTGTCCAGCTCTCAAATGCATAAGAGACGATTAAAAAATACCATGGCTTGGGTTAGGTGCACCTTAGTCTTCAAGGAGACATCTTTGCTCTTCATCACTTGAAAGAGGTCTTTTGCAGCCAATCTGCCCAATGCAATGTCTGGACTGTTGTTTCCATTGGTGTTGATTGTAGAACAAAGTAATATGAAATACTTGATAACTTCAATCTTTTCTCCATACATCGTGAAGCTGTTTATTGGACCAGTTGTGAGAATTTTTGTTTACTTTATATTGAGGTGTAATCCATACTGCAGACTGCAGTCTTTAATCTTCATCAGTAAGTGCTTCCAGTCATCCTCACTGTCAACAAGCCAAGTTGTGTCATCCACATATCACAGGTTGTTAATGAGTCTTCCTCCAATCCTGATGCCACATTCTTCTTCATATAATTGAGCTTCTCAGATTATTTGCTCAGCGTAGATTGAATAAGTATGGTGAAAAGATACAACCTTTACGCCTTCCTTCTTGATTTTGAACCATGCAGTATCCCCTTGTTCTGTTCAAATGACAACCTCCTGGTCTATGCACAGGTTCCTCATGAGTACAATCAAGTGTTCTGGAATTCCCATTCTTCTCAATGTTATCCATAATTTGTCATGATCCACACAATTGAATGTTTTACATAGTCAATAAAACATAAGTAAACATCTTTCTGGTTTTCTTTGCTTTCAGCTAAGATCCATCTGACTTCAGCAATGATATCCCTCATTCTATGTCCTCTTCTGAATACAGCTTGTATTTCTGGAAGCTCTCTGTCACTATACTACTGCAACCATTTTTGAATTATCTTCAGTAGGATTTTACTTGCATATGATATTAATGATGTTGTTTGATAATTTCCACATTCTCTAGGATCACCTTTCTTTAGAATGGGTAAAAATATGGATCTCTTCCAGTCAGTTGGCCAGGTAGCTGTCTTTCAAATCTCTTGGCATAACCTGGTTAGTGCTTCCAGTAGGGCATCCATTTGTTGAAACATCTCAATGGGTATTCCATTAATTCCTGAAGCTTTGTTCTTCACCAGTTCCTTCAATGCAACTTCAACTTCTTCCTTCAATACCATTGGTTCTTAATCATATGCCACTTCCTGAAATGGATAAACATCAAGCAATTCTTTTTGGTACAGTGACTCTGTGTTTTCCTTCAATCTTCTTTTGATGCTTCCTGCATCATTCAATATTTTCCCCATAGAATTTTTCAATATTGCAACTCGAGGCTTAATTTTTTTCTTCTGTTCTTTCACCTTGAGAAATGCTGAGCATGTTCTTCCCTTTTGGTTCTCTAACTCCAGCTCTTTGCACAAGTCATTATAATAATTGGCTTTGTCTGATCGAGCTGCTCTTTGAAATCTTCTGTTCAGCTCTTTTATCCTATCATTTCTTCCATGTGCTTTACCTACTCTCTGCTCAAGGGCAAGTTTCAGAGTCTCTTCTGACATCCATTTTGGTCTTTTCTTCCTTTCTTGTCTTTTTAATGACCTCTTGTTTTCTTCATGTATGATGTTCTTAATGTCATTCCACAATTCCTCTGGTTTTCAGTCATTGGTGTTCAATGCATCAAATCTAATCTTTACATGGTCTCTAAATTCAGGAGAGATATATTCAAGGTCATATTTTGACTCTTGTAGACTTGTTTTAATTGTATTCAACTTCAACTTGAATGTGCATATGCGTAGTTGATGGTCTGTTCCACAATCAGCTCCTGGCCTTGTTTTGGATGAAGATATTGAACTTCTCCATCATCTCTTGCCACAGATGTAGTCAATCTGATTCCTGTGTATTCCATCTGGTGAAGTCCACATGTATAGTTGTCACTTATGTTGTTGAAAAAAAATATTTGCAATGAATAAGTCTTGCAAAATTCTATCATGCAATCTCCAGCATTATTTCTATCTCTAAGACCATATTTTCCAACTACCAGTAACAATTCTTTATTCCCACCTTCTGCATTCCAATCACCAATGATAATCAACAATTCTTGATTGCATGTTTGGTCAATTTCAGACTGCAGATGTTGGTAGAAATCTTCAATTTCTTCATCTTTGGCTTTGGTAGTTGGTGCATAAATTTGGATAATAGTAGTAGTAACTGGTCTTCCTTGTTAAAAAAAAAAAAAAAAAAAAACTCACTGCCATTGAGTCAATTTTGACTCATAGTGACCCCTCCTTGGGTTTCCAAGGCAATATCACTACAAAATTTCACTGACAGAGTTGTACTTCAGGACAGATCTTGAAACATTCTTTGTGACAATGAATGCCACACCATTCCTCTTTAATTTGTCATTCCCGGCATAGTAGATCATATGCTTGTCTGATTCAAGATGGCCAAAACCAGTTCATTTCAGCTCACTAATGCTTAGTATATCGATCTTTATGCATTCCATTTCATGTTTGACAAGTTCCAATTTTCCTGGATTCATACTTCTTACATTCCCTGTTCCAATTATTAATGGATGTTTCTGCTCATTGTGAGTCATGCCACATCAGCCAATGGAGGTCCCAAAAGCTTTACTCTATCCACATCATTAAGGTTGTCTCCACTCTGAGGAGTTAGCTCTTCCCCAGTCAAATTTGGAGTGCCTTCTGACCTGATGGGCTCATCGTCCAGCACTATATCGGACAATGTTTCAGTGTTATTCATAAAGTTTTCCAGTAATATATCAGACAGTGTTTCACTGCTATTCATAAGCTTTTCACTGACCAATTGTTTGAGAAGTGGATGGCCTCTTCGTTGTTCTGAGTCTGCCTTAGCCCAGAAGCTCCACTGAAACCTGTCCACCTGCTGGCATTTTGCAACAGGGTGGCATGGCCTCAGCCTCATAGCAACACATAAACCATCATAAAACAACAAACTGACAGACAAGTTTGTCTCCCTTAATTGTTCCTAACCTCTCTGCAGCTGTCTGCCTCAGGCAACAGCCTTAAAATAGAGCCACCCACAAGCGAGAGGCAACCCCCGAGCCCTAGCCCACCTACTTGTGGCCCCAGCCTTAATACAGAGCCATTCCAAGTGAAAAACAGCCTCCAAGCCCCAGGCCCACCTACCTCAGACCCTGGCCTTAATATAGAACCACCCCCAAGTGAAAAGCAGCCTCCAAGCCCCAGACCTGCCTACCTCAGGCCCCAGCCTTAATATGAAGAATGCTTTGCCTTTGAGTCGGATCCAACTCATAGCGAATCCTCCTTGGGTTTCCGAGGCAATATCACTATGGAAGTAGATTGCCCAACCTTCCTTCCAAGGAGTGGCTGGTGGGTTTGAACTGCCAGCCTTCTGGTTAGTAGTCAAATGCCTTAGGCACTATGCCACCAGAGCTCCCAATAGGAAGAATGGGAATTCTAAAACACTGAATTGTGCTGATGAGACACCTGTACATAGAACAAGAGGCAGTAGTTAGAACAGAGCAAGAGGAAACTGGATGGTTTAAAATAAAGAAAGGTGTTCCTCAGTATTGTATCTTTTCACCACATTTATCAATCTGAGCAAAATAATATGCTGAGCAAATAATCCAAGAATCTGGACTATATGAAGAAGAACATGGCATCAGGATTGGAGGAAGAATCATTAACAACTTGCAATATGTAGATAACACAATCTCACTTGCTGAAATTGAAGCAGACTTGAAGCACTTACTGATGAAGATCTGTGGTGGTTATGTTTTTGTGTCAACTTGGCTGGGCCTGGTTGAGTGGCTGGGCAGCTGGTGGTAGTTATTCCCCATGATGAGACTGGCAATCAACTCCATGGTGGGATCTACTACAAGCAGCTGCCTTTGGGATATGGTCTGCTTCCTGTATATAAAGAGAAGCCTTGGGAATGGTATCTAGCATATGGCATACTTGGACCCTGCATGTAGCCGTGTCGTTGTTCAGCAGCCTGCTATGCTCTGCCCACCTTGGCACTTAAAATGGACTTGAATTAATGCCCTGCCATGTGGTTTGGTAACACTGGGACTGTGCCTTTTTTGCTTGTCAACCTTGGGCTTGGCAGCCTCAGCAGTCACCAGCTGTCTGCTTCAGTGGGCTGGGAGCTAGAGGCAGAGCTGAAGCCCAAGGCTGAGGGGCTTTCACCCAGAGCCTAGAGCCTGGCACTTTGAACTTGGACTAAAAGCCTCCATATTGTAAGAATAAGCTCCTGTTTTTAAGGCCATCCCATTTGTGGTATATTTCTTGTCAGAGTAGCACTAGGTAATCAGAACAAGATCAAAGACTGTAGCCTTCAGTATGGATCTCTCTGTCTGCAGTCTGAAATTGACCAAACATGCAATCAAGAATTGTTGATTATCATTGGTGACTGGAATGCAAAAGGTGGGAATAAAGAATTGTTACTGGTAGCTGGAAAATACGGTCTTGGAGATAGAAATAATGCTGGAGATTGCATGATAGAATTTTGCAAGACTAATGACTTATTCATTGCAAATACTTTTTTTCATGAAGAAAATAAGCATCCTCACAACAGGATTGATCAATAAGCAACATCATGACAAATGGAGAAAAGGTTGATGCTGTCAAGGATTTCATTTTATTTGTATCAAAAATCAACACACATGGAAGCAGCAGTCAAGAAATCAAACAATATATTGCCTTGGGCAAATGTGCTACAAAAGACTTCTTTAAAGTGTTAAAGATTAAAGATGTCACTTTGAAAGCTAAGGTATGTCTGACCCAAGCCATGGTCCTTTCAATAGCCTTATAGGCATGTGAAAGCTGAACAATGAATAAAGAAGGGCAGACTACAGAAGAATTCATGCATTTGATTATGGTGTTGGTGAAGAATATTAAATACACCATGGACTGACAGAAGAAAAAACAAATCTGACTTGAAGGAAGTACAGCTGGAATGCTCTTTAGTAGCAAGAATGGCCAGACTTGGTATCTTGCACTTGGGTCATGTTATCAAGTGTGACCAGTCTCCGGAGAAGGATGTCATGCTTGGTAAAGCAGAAGGTCAGCAAAAAAGGGGAAAAGTCTCAAGGAGATGAATTGACACAGTGGCTGCAAAAATGCTCAAGCATGCCAATGATTATGAGGAAAGCATAAGACCAGGTAGTATTTGGTTCTGTTGTACATAGTGTCAGGATGAGTCAGAACCTACCTGACAGCACCTAACACTAACAAATAAAACAGTAATGCTAACAAATAAAACAATAAATGGCTACTCTTATAATGACCCTTAAAATTCCAGGCAAGGATGCCCACTATCACCTTTTCTATTCAACATTGTGTTGGAAGTCCTAGCCAGGGCAATAAGGCAAGAAAGAAATAAAAGGCATGCAAATTAGTCAGGTAGAAGTAAAACTATCCCTATTTGCAGATAATATGATCCTATACATAGAAAACCCAAGAGACTCAGCAAGAAAACTACTAGAATTAATTGAAGATTTAACATAGTGTCAGGATACAAGATCAACATACAAAAATCTGTTTGCTTCCTCTACATCAGCAAAGAGATTGCTGAAAAGGAAATAAGGAAATCAATACCATTTACAACAGCTACCAAAAAGATAAAATACTTGGGAACAAATCTTACCAGGGACACAAAAGATTTATACAAAGAAAACTACAAAACACTACTAAAAAGAACAAAGTAGGAGGTCTCACACTCCCAGGTTTCAAAACCTACTATACAGCCACAGTAGTCAAAACTGTCTGGTATAGGTACAACGACAGACACATAGACCAATGGAATAGAATTGAGAATCCAGAAACAGATCCATCAACCTATGGTCAGTTAATCTTTGACAAAGGGCTGAAATCCATTAAATGGAGAAGAGATTGTCTGTTTAATAAATGGTGCTGGCAAAACTAGATATCCATTTAAAGAAAAATGAAACAAGATTTTTAATTTGTACCTCATACCATACACAAAAACTAACTCCAGATGGATCAAAGACTTAAATGTGAAAACTAAAACTATAAAGTTCCTCAAGGAAAACATAGGGGAAAATTTAGGGGCTTCTGGTGGCATAGTATCTAAGGCATTTGACTGCTAAACAGAAGGTTGGCTGTTCAAACCCACCAGCCACTCCTCAAAAGGGAGACTGTGCAATCTACTTCTGTAGAGATACCACCTCAGAGATCCAAGGAGGGGTCGCTATGAGTCGAAACCAACTTGACAGCAGTGAGTAGTCTTTAAATATGGCATAAATAGACTATCTAGCATAACCCAAAATGCACAAACAGCAAAAGATAAACTATATGAATGGGGCCTTCTAAAAACTAAATTTTTATGTGCTTCCAAAGACTTCTTGAAAAGAGTAAAAAGAGAACCTGCAGATTGGGAACAAATATTTGACAATGACATATCTGACAAAGGACTTATCTCTAAAATTTATAGAAAACTTGAACATCTCAACAACAAAAATTAAAATTATCTAATAAAAAAATGGGCAGAAGACATGAATAGACACTTCACCAAAGAGGATATTCAGATGGCCAACAAACACATGAAGAAATGTTCATGATCATTAGCCATTAACTCAAAAGAAAACCAAATTCACTGCCATCAAGTCGGATCTGACTCATAGTAACCCCTCCTTGAGTTTCCAAGGCACTATCGCTATGGAAGCAGATTACTCAATCTTCCTTCCAAGGGTGGCTGGTGGGTTTGAACTGTCAGCCTTCTGGTTAGCAGGCAAATGCCTTAGGCACTACACCACCAGAGCTCCCCATTAGCCATTAGAGAGATGCAAAGCAAAACAATAATGATTTACCATCTTGCCCCAGCACTAGTAGCAAAGTTCAACAAGACAGAAAATAATAAATGCTGGCGAGGATGTGGAGAGTTTGAGACTCATGCATTGCTCCTGGGACTGTCAAAAGATACAACCACTGTGAAAATCAGTATGGTGATTCTTTGAAAAGTTGGAATTAGAAATATCGTTTGACCAAGCCATTCCATTACTAGGCATATATCCTAAAGAAGTGAGCACCAGGACAAGAACAGATATATGCACACTCATGTTCATCACAGAACTATTTACAATAGCAAAAATGTGGAAACAACCTAGGTACCCATCAACAGAAGAATTGATAACCAAACTATGATACATACAAACAATGGAATACTATGTAACCCGAAAGAATAATGGAGAATCTGCAAAACACTGCATAATGTGGATAAAGTTGGAGGACATTATGCTAAGTGAAATAAGTCAATTATAGAAGGACAAATATTGTATTAGTCTGTATTTGTACAAAGTCAAGAAAAAGTTTATATAGGGAAGGAAATTGTCTTTATTGGTTACCAGGAATGGGAGGGGAGGAGAGGGAACACTGTTATATAGGTAGAGAAAAGTACTGATTTGGGTGAAGGGAAAGGCAATGTACCAAATGTGAGTGATCAATACTGTGGCGTTAAGGAAGAGGAAGACATAGAGAGGTGCATGGGAGGTACAGACAACAAAGATGAACCCTTTTGCACATACAGTACTGCTTTGTCAGTGATTACAAACATTGATATACAGGTGGATAGATGGGTGGAGGGGCTGAACAATTAGATATGTCTAAGTAGGTGGAATGTGCCCATGACCATGCATAAGGTTGGCAGACAGTGTCTCTACAAGTGTATTTGTATGTTCTGTAAGAATTTCCAAGTATATAGTAGAGCTGACAAGAGACAAGGCTGTAGTCACTTCTTGGCCACAGCCAGCTACCCAGAGGGTGCAAGTAGTTGGACTTGTGGGCTCAGGACTATGGTCACAGGGGACATCAAGCTCAATTGCCATAATGTACTACACAAAAATATTGTTCCATGTTCTACTTTGGAGAGTAGCAACTTAGATCTTAAAATTTGCAACCGGCCACCAAGATGCAAAGATGGGTCTCTCCTTGTCCAGAGCAAAGAAGAATGAAGAAAACCAAAGATGCATGGAAACAATTAGTCCAAGGGACTGGTACACCACGCGATCCTCCATTTATATGACTATGAGACCAGAACTAGATGGTGCCTGGCTACCACTGTCAAGCACTCAGAGGGGGATCTATGTAAGAGATCCTGGATAGAGTGGGAGAACAATGTAGAACAAAACTCAAAATCATAAAAAAAAAAAAAAAAGTGGGGGAGGGGACCAGCTTTGATGGTCTGATAGAGCCTGATGGAACCCTTGAGACTATGTCCCCTAGCTGCCCTTCTGGTCTGGAATTGAACCCACTCCTGTGGCTCCCAGCCAAACAAAAGACAGGCATATTAGCTGAACATTTACATTACGTAGATATATACCTTGAAGAGATCAATCATGGGAGAATAGAAGGGCTGTGTATGCACAGGAAGACAGCTTGGGGGACAGGAGTGCATGGGAGGGAAAGACTCAGGGAAGAGGTAACTATGGGGAGGAAGTGGGAAGAGAACTGTTGCATTGTGGGAAATTATAGTCAATGACATGAGAGAAAGTGTATGTGAACTACTGTATGAAGATGAATTTGCTCTGTAAACATTCACCCAAATCACAATAAAAAATTTTTAAAAAAGAAAAACAACACTACTCCAAGAACCCATAAGAAATCTACATAAATGGAAGAACATACAATGTTCATAGATAGGAAGATTCAACATTGTGAAAATGTCAGTACTACACAAAGAAATCTATACATTCGATGTAATCCAGATTACATCAACATTCTTTAAGGATATGGAAAAACCAATCACTAATTTTATATGGAAAGGAAAGGGACCACAGATAAACAAAGCACTATTGAAGAAGAACAAAGTAGGAGGTCTCATACTCCCAGATCTCAAAACATACTATATAGCCACTGTACAGTCAAAGCAGCCTGGTATTGGTACAATGACAGACACATAGACCAGTGGAACAGAATTGAGAACCCAGAAACAGATCCACCAACCTATGGTCAGCTGATCATTGACAAAGGGCCAAAATCAATTAAATGGGAAAAAGATAGTCTCTTTAACAAACAGTTTTGGCAAAACTGGTTATATATTTGCAGAAAAATGAAACAAGATCAAGACCTCACACCATACACAAAAACTAACTCCAGATAGATCAAAGACCTAAATGTGAAACCTAAAACTAAAAAGTTCATCAAAGAAAAAATAGGGGCAAACTTAAGGGCCATAATTTATGACATAAATAGACTATCAAACATAACCCAAAATGCACAAACAGCAGAAGATGAATTAGATGATTGGGACCTTATAGAAATTAAATTTTTATGTGCATCAAAAGACTTCTACAAAAGAGTAAAAAGAGAACCTACACAGATTGGGAAAAAATATTCAGCAACGACATATCTAACAAGGGTCTTATCCCCAAAATTATAGAAAACTCCAACCCGTCAACAACAAAAAGTCAAATAGTTCAATTGAAAAATGGACAGAAGGCATGAACAGACACTTCACCAAAGAAGATAGTCAAGTGGCCAACAAACCCATGAAGAAATGCTCATGATCATTAGCCATTGTTGCTGTTGTTGTTAAGTGCCATCGAGTTGTTTCCAACTCATAGCGACCCCATGCACAGCAGAACAAAACATTGCCCGATCCCGCGCCAGCCCCACAAACCCTGCTATACTTGAGCCCATCATTGCAGCCACCGTGTCAATCCATCTCATTGAAGGTCTCCCCCTCTTTCATTGATCCTTTCTTTGGAATGGGCACAAATATGGATCTCTTCCAGTCAGTTGGCCAGGTAGCTGTCTTCCAAATCTCTTGGC
>NW_006921682.1:10217992-10221164 GCF_000298275.1 Orycteropus afer afer | reverse complement strand
ACACGTGGACTTCACCAGATGGAACACACAGGAATCAGATTGACTACATCTGTGGCAAGAGGCGGTGGAAAAGCTCAATATCTTCAGCCAAAACCAGACCAGGAGCTAATTGTGGAAAAAACCATCAAGTGCTCATATGCAAATTCAACTTGAAGTTTAAGGACAATTAAAACAAGTCATTAGCCATTAGAGAAATGCAAATCAAAACAACAATGAAATACCATCTTGCCCCAGCACTGGTAGCAAAGTTCAACCAGACAGAAAATAACAAATGCTAGTGAAGATATGGAGAGATTGGGATTCTCATGCACTGCTGGTGGGACTGTCAAATGATACAACCGTTGTTGAAAGCAGTATGATGATTCCTTAAAAAGTTGGAATTAGAAATACCACTTGACCCAGCCATTCCATTACTACGTATATATCCTAAAGAAGTGAGAGCTAGGACAAGAAGAGATACATGTACACTCATGTTCATTGCAGCACTATTCACAATAGGATAGACATGGAAATACCTTAGTTGCCCATCAACAAACAGATAACCAAACTATGGTACATAGACACAGTAGAATACTATGCAACTCTAAAGAATAATGTAGAATCTGCAAAACACTGCATAACATGGATGAACTTGGAGGACATTATGCTGATTGGAATAAGTCAATCACAGAAGGACAAATATTGGATTAGTTCAGTATTATATAAAGTCAAGGGAAGGTTTATATATGGAAGGAAACTTTCTTTGTTGGTTACCCAGCATGGGAAGGGGTGGGAGGAAACACTGCTAGGGAGGTAGAGATAAGTGCTGATTTGGGTGAAGGGAAAGGCAGTATGCCAAAAGTGACTGACCACCACAATAGCATTAAGGAAAAGGAAGACACACAGAGGTGCAGAAGAGGTACAGACAACAAAGATATACCCTTTTACATATATAATAATGTGTTTTTAGTGATAACAAACATTAATCTACAGATAGACAGGCTGAATGATCAGGTATGTCTAGGCAAAGCAGAATATGCCCATGACCATATATATAATGTTGGTAGATAATATTTGTACATATATATTTGTATGTACTCTAAGAATGTCCATATAACTAGAACTGACAGTGGGCAATGTTATTATAACTTCTTAGGTACAGTCAACCACCCTGAGGGAGCAAGTTGTTGGACCTGTAGGCTCGGGACCATGGTTGCAGGGAACATCAAGGTCATTTGGCATAACATACCATACAAAAACATTGTTCTACATCCTATTTGGTAGCTCTGGTTGCTTAGTGTCTAAGGCATTTGACTGTTAATTAGAAGGCTGGTGGTTCAAACCCACCAGCCACTCCGTGGAAAGAAGAGTAGGCAATCTATTTCCATAGAGATACTATCAGTGAGTTTGTTTTTTTTTTGTTTTGTTTTGTTTTGTTTTTTGTTACATCCTATTAGATGAATGTTGAATGGAGTCTTAAAAGCTTGCAAGCAGTCATCCAGATGCAACAATGGGTCTCTCCTTGCTCAGAGCAGAGGTATATGAAGAAAACTGAAGATGCATGGAAACAATTAGCACAAGGGACTAGTGGTCTCATGTGAACCTCAGCCTATATGACCATGAGACCAAAAGAACTATATGGTGCCCGGCTACCACTGTCAACCATTTGGAACAGGATCAGTGCAGGAGATCCTGGATAGAGTGGGAAAACAATGTGGAACAAAACTCAAAGTCATAAAAAAGACCAGGTTCACTGGTCTGATAGAGACTGGTGAAACCCCCCAAGACTATGGCCCCTGGTTACCCTTCAGGTCGGGAATTGAACTCACTCCTATAGCTTCCAGCCAAACAATAGACAGGCTTATAGGGTGAACATTTACATCAAGTAAATACACTCCTTAGAACAATCAATCCAGGGAGAACAGAAGGGCAGTATTTGTATAGGGAGATACCTCAGGAGGCAGGGATGCATAGGAAAGAAGGTCACAGAGAAGAGGTAACTACAGGGGGGAAGTAGGAGGAGAGCTGTTACATTGTGGGGAATTGCAGTCAATATAGAATGAAATCGTGTATGAACTGGGGTATGGAAAATGAATTTGCTCTGTAAACTTTCACTGAAATCACAATAAAAATTTATATGTGTGTGTGTGTGTGTGTGTATCCAAAGGGTAGGGGGAATTCCTTGCAATTCTGATATTGACTCCAGTCTATATCAATTTCTAAGGCCTAAGTAGAAGAAAACCAAAACCAAACTCACTGCCATCAAGTCAGATATTAATTTCTAACGCCTAAGTAGAGGAAGAAGTAGAAGAAGCCTTATTAAAGAGAAGGAAGATCCACCTGTCACCTGTCTAACCAAGTACAACTGTAACACAAATGCCACAAGTGGATGGCTTTAAAAAACAGTATTTTCTCAGAGTTTTGGAGGTAAAAAATGTAAAGCAAAATCTTAACTATGTCGAACCCATCCTTCTCAGTAGCTATGGGCATTCCTTAGTTCCTTGGAATACCCTTAACATATAACATGATGTCTTTCTTCCCCAGTTTGTATGACTATGTCCATTCTGTTTTTATTTTCTGTTTTTGTGGTTTTTGTTTTTTTTTTTTTTACTTGGAAGTGATTAGATTGAAAACCCATGTGTTTCAGGTATGACGAAAGAAGGCCCTATTTCCAAACAAGCTTACATCCACAGATACAAGGGCCAGGAATTCAGTACATATTTTGGGAAGACATAGTTCAATCCATGTTGTTGTTCTTATGTGCTATTGAGTCAGACCCGAGTCATAGCAACCCCTCCTTGGGTTTCTGAGACAGTATCACTATGGAAATAGATTGCCCCATCTTCCCTCTGAAGATCCATAGCACAACCTAAGCTTGTGAGGAGGCCATATTTGCCACCATGTGCAAAATTGTAGTATTTAAATATAAATAAAACTAGATATCATTTGTATCTTATCTTTCTAATGACCTTTACAGAGAGCTAGGTAATAAAATGACAAATAACTTTATTTCACTGAAATTTCTCTGATATATTTGCCATTCTCAGAACAGATTGTTTTATGAGCATATTTTACCCACTTGCATGAAACAGCAAGACAAATTTTCCTTCAAAAGAAAATAGGGGAGAGGAGGGAACGCTGTTAGATAGATAGAGATAAATATTCATTTGGGTGAAGAGAAGGGCAATGTACC
>NW_006921682.1:10213411-10216902 GCF_000298275.1 Orycteropus afer afer | reverse complement strand
CATGAGACAAAGTATATGTGAACTGCTGTATGGAAAGCAAATTTGATCTGTAAATCTTCATCCAAATCACAATAAATAATAAAAGAAAGAAAGAAAAGAAAATAGGTTGGCAATTCAAACCCACTAGCCACTCTTTGGAAGGAAGATGGGGCAATCTACTTCCACAGTGATACTACCTCGGAAACCCAAGGAGGGGTGGCTATGAGTTGGGTCCAACTCAATGGCACATAACAAAAACAACAACAATATGAACCTTTAACAGTTGCTTTTCAATTTGAATAAGCAATAGCTTTCTTTCAAAAAGGCCCAGTGTTCTGCTTATTTCATTGTTGATCATTTTATAATGACTACGATACAGAGGAATGTTTGCACTTTTATATGTGTATCTAGTCAACATGCATCGATACTACCTTGTACCAAGCCTGTGCTAGTGCTGCAGTATTCAGCAAAGTTAGGTGGGCACAAGCTTTGCCCTAAATAGACACATACTATGTTGTTGTTGTTGTTGTTATGTGCCGTCGAGTCGGCCCCGACTCATAGCGACCCCTCCTTGGTTTTCCGAGGCAGTATCACTACGGAAGTAGGATTGCCCAACCTTCCTTCCGAGGAGTGGCTGGTGGGTTTGAACCGCCAGCCGTCTGGTTAGCAGGCAAGTGTCTTAGCCACTATGCTACCAGAGCTCCCAGACACATACTATACTAGTCAGAAAAACTAGTCAGGCCAATCAGTTTCCAGAAGAGGGGGTGTTAATAAATCTGATCTTGAAGGGAGAGTTGAAGTTTACTAAGTAAAGAGAAGAAATGATATTCCAAATAGTGGAACAGTTTTTGCAAAGATTCAAAAGAAGCAAATGTACATAATGCACTCAGAAAATGAAATCAGTGTCATGAGAAGAGGTCAGCCATTTTAGTGAAGAGTTAATTTTACCCAAAGAGAGCTCTGGCCTTTGTCCCTGATTCCTGGGACTTAAACACTAACCCTTTGGAACTTTTCAAGTGATTTGAGTGTCTTTGTTATTCATGGTGAGGGATCCGACTCATAGTGACCCTTCCTTGGGTTTCCAAGGTAGTATCACTATGGAAGTACACTGTCCAACCTTCCTTCCAAGGAGTGGCTGGTGGGTTTGAACGGCCAGCCTTCTGGTTAGCAGTCAAATGCCTTGTGCACTATGCTACCAGAGCTCCCAACCAAGGGATTAGAGATTTGGAATTTTAAGTCTTGTGGTATCAGCCTGACCTCCAGGGAGGGAAGAGAGGCTAGACATGGAGTTCAATTAAATGGCCAATAATTCAATCAATTATACCTACATCATGAAACCTTAATAAAAACCCTGGACAGCCAGGATTGGATGAGCTTCCTGGATTAATTAACAATATTCTGTGTACACTGATGTACAGAGAGGGTGACATATTCCTTGGGATACAGAAGCATCACATTTAGAACCCTCCCAAATCTTGATCTGGGTTTCTCCTTTTGGCTGGTTCTGATTTGTAACTTTTGCCATAATTAAATTATATTGCAATTTAATAATAATTATTAAAATAGAGTGCTTTTGGTGCATTTTGTGAGTCATCCTAATGAATTATCAAACCTGACACAGGTACTGGGAACATCCAAATTTGGAGCCAACTGTTCGAAAGCTAGGGGGGCCCTGACAACCCCAAAATTTGTGTCTAGGGTCTGAAATGAGGGCAGTCTTGTGGAAGACTGTGTCCTTAACCTGTGAAGTTTGATCTAACTACAGGTACAGGTACAGCTGTCAGAATTCTTTGTAGTAGTTGATATTCCTTCAACAAAAATGTGACTTTGCTTTCAAATTAATCAAAGCATGGATGATGTACCTTTTGATACATATCCTAGTACTATATAATGGGTCATCAAGCCTAGGTTACGTGGTCCTTCAGCACTATGTGGCTTATTCTGATTACCATCCACTACACCTTCGGCATCACTTTCTTCCCAAAATTGCTTATGCTCATAGATATTGATAATTTATCTACATTTTTAGGCAATGGGAGAAAGCTAACCCAATGATTAAGAACATGCACTCTGGTATCACCTCTGCTATTTCCTGTGTGAACTTCAGTAATTGACTTAGCCTCTCTGCCTCAATTTCTTCATCTGTAAAATGAAGACTAAAAAGTATCAACTTCATAAGTTTGCTGCAAGAATTGCACATGGTAAAGTAGGTAATGATTTAGGTACTAAATGCTTGACAAGTGTTAGTTTTGGTTTATTAATATTATATACTTCCCATTATTAATATTATATATTTCAGCCACAGGGATCCAGGTGAGGAGAGGAACTCAGCCACACCCAAAGCAGCAGTGTGGGAGAGCAGGAAAAAGGGGATTAAAAGCCAGGAACCTGGACAGAGGACCAGTCAGCTGCAGGGATCCAGGTGAGAAGAGGGAATTCAGGAATGTCCAAAGCAGCAGGGTGAGAGAGCAGGAGAAAAGGGATAAAAAATCCAGCAACCTGGATAGAGGAGCAGTCAGCCACAGGGATCAAGGTGAGGAGAGAGAACTCAGGCATGCCCAAAGCAGTAGGGTGGGAGAGTGGGAGAAAGGGGATAAAAAAGCCAGGAACTCGGACAGAGGAGCAGTCAGCCACATCCAGGTGAGGAGAGGAACTCAGGAACACCCAAAGCAGCAGTTCGGGAGAGCAAGTAAAAGGGGATTAAAAGCCAGGAACTCAGACAGAGGAGCAGTCAGCTGCAGGGATCCAGGTGAGGAGAGGAACTCAGGCACACCCAAAGTAGCAGGGTGGGAGAGTGGGAGAAAGGGGATTAAAAGGCCTAGGAACTGGACAGAGGAGGAGTCAGTCACAGTGTCTCAGGTAAGGGTGGTACAAGAGGTTTCCAACAGGGAGACAAACTTGTCTGTCGGTTTGTCCTACCATGGTGACGTGTTGATGTGAGCTTTGAGGCTGAGCCACTGTTGTTTCTAACCCAGTGGGATGCACATGGTGCACAGGTATCATCTCAGCTTACAGACTGAGACAGACTAGGAAGAAGGAAGAGGCTGTCCACTTCTCAAAGAATTGGCCAGGGAAAACCTTATGAATAGCAAAGAAACACTGTTTGGTACATTACTGCGCAACTTTATGAATAGTCTGGTTAGGTTAGAAGGCTCTCAAAATAGGACTGGGAAAGAGCTGCAACATCAGAGTAAACCCAGCCTTAGTCCCATGGATAAGGAAAAGTTTTCAAGACCTCCATTTGCTGATGTGGCACCACTCAAATTGAAGAGAAACAGCTGCAGACATCCGTTAATCATCAGAACATGGAATGTATGAAGTACGAATCTAGGAAAATTGGAAGTTGTCAAAAAGGAAATGGAACACACAAAGATTGATATCCTCAGCATTAGTGAGCTGAAATGGACTGGTTTAGGCCATTTTGAATCAGACAACCATGTGATCTACTATGCCAGGAATGACAGTTTGAAGAGGAATGGTGTGGCACTCATCATCACAAAGGATGTTTCAAA
>NW_006921682.1:10200478-10211536 GCF_000298275.1 Orycteropus afer afer | reverse complement strand
ATCCTTTCCCCATACTTATTCAATCTATATGCTGATCAAATAATCCGAGAAGCTGGACTATATGAAGAAAAATGTGGCATCAGAATTGGAGGAAGAAACATTAACAACCTGAGATATGCAGACCATACAACTTTGCTTGCTGAAAGTGAGGATGACTTGAGGCACTTACTGATGAAGTTTGAAGAATACAGTCTGCAGTATGGACTACGTTTCAATATAAAGAAAACAAAAATCCTCACAACTGGACCAATGAGCAGCATCACAATAAATGGAGAGAAGGTCGAGGTTGTCAAAGAATTTACGTTATTTGGTTTTACAATCAATGCCAATGGAAGCAGCAGTCAGGACATTAGATGACGTGTAGCATTGGGAAAGTCAACCGCGAAGGAGCTGTTTCAAGTGCTGAGGAGCAAGGATGTCTCCTTGAGGACTAAGGTGCGCCTGACACAAGCCATGATATTTCCAATTGCCTCGTATGCATGTGAGAGCTGGACAATGAATAAGGAAGACCGAAGAAGAGTTGATGCTTTTGAGTTGTGGTGTGGCAAAGAATGCTGAAAGTACCATGGACTGCTAAAAGAACTAACAGATCTGTCCTGGAGGAAGTGCACCTGAAATGCTCCTTGGAAGCAGAATGGCCAGACTTCATCTCACCTATTTTGGTCATGTTGTCATAAGGGACCATTCCCTGAAGAAGGATGTCATGCTTGGTAGGGTGGAGGATCGACGAAATAGGGGAAGGCCTTCAATGAGATAGATTGACACAGTGGCTGCGATGATGGGCTCAAGTATAGCAGGGATTATGGCGCTGGCACGGGATCAGGCAGTGTTTTGTTCTGCTGTGCATGGGGTTGCTATGAGTCAGAAACGACTCAACTGCATCTAACAACAACAACAATATACTTCCCCTACAAATTCCTCTTTGTCTGTAAAAATAAGATACTATTGACTGTTTCTTTGGTTGCTTTATCTACTCCTAAAGAAAGTCAAAAGCTTGTCACAAGTGCTGCTTTCACCCTAATGAGGAAGATCCATGCCTGGGTATTTAACGTCCTGTCCAATTCCTCACCATTACCTTTAACAGATGTGGCATCTGCTAGACGTGGCATATTATCCTTTTCTTGCAGCTAATCAGTGACCTAAGAAAACTCAAATATTCTCTTGAGTCTCTCTTCTTTGACGTTTTCCCATAAATTCTTCCTTGTGTTTCCTAGGGTTTGTAGCTCCTCCAGCAGGTAAACATTTCTCAACCTATAGGGTCACACTATGTCTCCTTCTACAGCTGATTCCATTTGAAAAAGTCTGTTGAGAGTAAAGAGGATTAGAAGAAGAAAAGATCAAGAGCACTAAAACAAAATGACTTCAAGTTGCTCACAACTTACTAGAAGAGTATAAGAACCTCTATAATGAAGGGGATAAACAATGCCCCATTATAACTATATACAGACATTTATCTCTTGCCCCACAAAGGGGCAAGAGATTTAGTAATAGAAAATAACAACCATTGGAGAGGAGCTTAGGTATTTCACAAGGAAGAAAACCAATCATAGATAGAGCTAATAGCAGACAGAATTGTCCAGGATTTTCCTTTTGATAGGTCATGGAGGTTTGGCTGCACATCCTGCTTTTTCCAGTGAAAGTAGCTCTCAGCTCTCTGACTTTCATTTTTCATCTGATTCATCCCTCTCTTTTAGCTGCTTATTTTCCAGTCCTCACTACAACCAGGCATCTTCAAGAAAGATTTTTTTCATTGGTAATTAGAGTTGATGTATTTATAGGGCTCTGTTTTCCCAATGGATCATCCCATCTGAGGCAAACCTTCCTTTTGAAGTCTGGAGAATCTGAAGCTTAGAGGTGCTGAACAGCTCTGAGAGAACATAGCCTCAGGGAATAATACTTTAGAATGATCTTAAGATCATTCGAGCTGTCCATGTGCAAACAGTATCCCTTTGGAAAAACTTTAGTGGGGAAAGTCATTAATGATCCCATGTAAAACCCTAATTAATTGAGGTATGAATCCAATTCTTGCTGTTCTCATTGCCCTCAGATTTGTCATTTGCAGAAATTGGACTGCTTTCCCCTGTAACACAAAGTGGTCATGCTGTACGATGCCAAAGTCTGAGTCACTAGAGTTACCTTTCCATTGTGTCAGTGTGCTGGGAAATTGTGCATAACTCATTGCTCAGCTCAACATTGAGAATTACCAATTCAGTCAACAAAAAGCAATGGAATGTACATCTTTGACTATCAGTTACTCAATTTGAAAGTGACTTGCACACAGTAGTTAGTTGATACATCAATCTATAAAAACCACATTAGAACAATTTGTCTCTAAAATGAGAAGCTAGAAAACTTACATTATTCCAGGCACAATCTCATTGTTTCTCTGGCAGACAGCTGCCTATGAAATGCACTCTGTACTGTTGTTTATTATTTGAGAATTTGCTACTGTAGGATAGGCACACTTACAACACCACTGGGGGATGGATGAAGGAAAACACAGAAGGGACAGGCACCAAACTCCATGATGTGAGGTCATTAGTGTAATGTCTCTAAGCATCCATTTCTTCATCTATAAAATGATAATATATTGCCTCTCCATTTCACAGGATGATGATGAGAATCAGTCCAAAATAATATATATATATATATATATATATATATATATATAGGCTATTTATAAGCTGTAATAGCTATTTCTAGAAATATAAAGGTAAATGGGAGTTACTTCTTGACCCTGTAGTCATTTAATGGTAAAATATCTTATGTAAATTGTTAAACTCCATACAAATGTAAAGTCGTTGTAATAATAGTAGCAGTGGTGATGGTGGTAGTCGTAATCAAGTCAGAAAGTTAAAATTGGAAGGGAACTTAGAGATTCTATAATCTGGTCCTCTCATTTTAAACACACTGATTTCCAGAGGGATAAATGATTTATCCAAAGATATAGTGCTCGTAATATCAAATATTTATTGTTAATATACTTCAATTTTTAAGAAGATTTCTAAAAACTCAAATATTAAGAGCTCAGTATGTTGCTGCTGTTAGCTACCAACCATCAGTCCTCAACTCATGCTCAATTGGATTAGTCCAAAGAATTCCATAGGATTTTCACTGACTGACTTCTGGAAGTAAATCTCCAGGCATTCTTCCTAGTCTGTCTCTGGAAGTTCTAGCAAAGTTCAACATCATGTTTTTGTTGTCAGTGATTATTCAGTCGATTCAGACTCATGGTGACCCAGGTACGCAGAGTAGAACTGCTCTATAGGGTTTTCAGGGCTGTGACCTTTCAGAAACAGATTACCAGACCTGTCTTGTAAGGCCCCTAGAACAACCAACCTTTCTGCTAGTTGTCAAGTGTTTAGTCATTTGCACCACCAGGTTTTTGGTATCATAGCAACATGCAAGCCACCACTGACAGAGTGGTGATGGCTGTCCTTAAGGTGCATTAGCTGGTAATCAGGCCTGGGTCTCCTTCATGCAAGGCAAAAAATCTGCTACTGAACCACCTGTGCCTTCAAGAAGTCAATAACATCAGCTAAAATGTTAACAATTCTACAGGGAGAATGGAATACATACAGAGAAATGTTTAGCTCTGTTTAACATTGTAACTAAGAGGACAGGTTCTGGGGGGGGGGGAAAGACAGACTCTGGAATCATACTGTCTAGGTTTAGATTCTGGCTCTGCGACTTTCTAATGACCTTGACCAAACCACTTTCCTTCTTTCTCTCATTTCCTCATCTGTAATATGAAGGTAATAGAAACCAAACTTCATGGGATTGTAATGAAGATTAAATTAATGAACATATAAAGGGTTTAGAAGGGAGTCTGCCACATGATAAATTCTCAGTAATTATTACCTATTCAGTGACTGTTCTAAGGGGTTAGTGCAGGAGTGTTGATCACATCAAGTGACACTTTCAGAAGGAATGACACCAAAATGACTGTCTATAAAATTTTTGTGTGTATTTGAACAGAAATTTATTATTTTTTTATAAAAATATCTCTGCTGTTGGTTAGAACAACAGAGACATTTTTTGTTGGCTCAGCTTATGTGTATCAATGTGCCTACAAGACTAAAACTCTATGCCAATTGGCTTTTTGAACCTTTTAATGTGCTCTGCTCTGGTCAGAGTTGTCATTATTATCCAGTTACAATGATGTTTAAAATCACGTGGTTTCGACTGCTTATACTGCAAGCTTACAGTTATTGCTGTTGCCAGTGTTTGGGTTTTTTATTATTCATTTAAACTTTTTATTGTGATTTGGGTGAGATTTTATAAAGCAGATTCGTTTACATTGAACAGTTCATACACATTTTGTTTTGTGACACTGATTACAATCCTTACATGGTAGCAGCTCTCCTCCCACTTCCTCCCTGTGGTCACACTTTCCCTGTGTCCTTCCTGCCTATGCATTCCTTCTTCCCTAGCTTTCTCCCTGTGCAAATGCTGTTTTTCTGACCTCCCATGGTTGATTGTTCTAAGGAGTACATCTCCCTGGGATAGTTATTCAGCTCATAGGCCTGTCTATTGCTTGGCTGAAATCAGCCATAGGAGTGAGTCCAATTCCAAGCCCAATGGGTGACTAGGAACCATAGCCTTGGGAGTTTCACCAGTCTCTATCCAACCAGTAATGCTGGTCTTTTTATGTTTTTGTTGTTGTTGTTACACATTTTTCTCTCACTGTATCCAAGATCTCCAATCTTGATCCCTTTCCAAGTGGTTGGCAGTGGCAGCTGGGCACCATCTAGTTCTTCTGGTCTCAGGCTTATGTAGGCAGAAATTTTCATGGTCCATTAATCCTTTGGACTAATTGTTTCCATGTGTCTTCTATTTTCTTCACTCTTCTTTGCTCTGGACTAGGAGAGACCAATAGTTGTATCTTAGATGACCACTCACAAGCTTTTAAGACCCCAGTCATTACTCCCCAAGTAGGATATAAAACAACGTCTTTGTGTACTGTGTTGTTTTAATTGAGCTTGATGTTTCCGTGACCATGGTTCTAAGCCCACAGGCCCAGACACTCACTCCCTCAAGGTATATAGTTGTGGCTAAGAAGTTATCCTAATCCTTCTGTTAGCTCTATATTGCATATGAATATTTTTATATCACGTACAAATACACATGTAGGAATATAGTCTGCCCAACCTATGAATGGTTGTGGGTATATTCCCATTCACCTACCCAAACCTGATCTTCTTGCCTGTCTACCTATGAATCCAACCACAGATCAGTGTTTGATACTACTGATAACACAGGACTGTGTATGTAATAGTATTTATCTTTATTTTTCTGTACCTCTTGTGCAACTTTCTGTGCCTTCCTTTTCCTCAGTGATATTGTGCTGGTCACACTCTTTCATCATATTGCCTTTGTGTTCACCTATGTCAACACCTGTTTTTTAACTAGCAAGCAATTTTCCCTCCCCTCCCCTTCCATCTCTGGTAACCAACAAAGGTACTTTCCTTCCCTATGTTAACCTTTACTTGACTTTTTAAATAATGGACCTCATACAACATTTGTCTTTCTATGATTGACTAATTTCACTCAGCATAATGTCCTCCCAGATCATCCACAATGTGAGCTGTTTGTAGGTTCTTCAATATTCTTTAGCATTGCATACTATTCCATTGTGTGCATGCATCATAGTTTGGTTATCCATTAATCAGTTAATGAGCATTTAGGTTGTTTCCATCTCTTCTCTTTTGTAAATAATGTTGCAATGGACATGGGTGTGCATATATCTATTCATGTTTCACATCTCACCTCCTTAGAACATATTCCTTGAAGTGGGATTGCTGGACCAAAGGGTATTTCCCTTTCCAACTTTTTAAGGAAGCACCATACTGTTTTCCAC
Source organism: Orycteropus afer afer (assembly GCF_000298275.1). Classification (NCBI taxonomy): domain Eukaryota; kingdom Metazoa; phylum Chordata; class Mammalia; order Tubulidentata; family Orycteropodidae; genus Orycteropus; species Orycteropus afer. The sequence goes on along the minus strand of NW_006921682.1, from coordinate 10,205,676 downwards.
AGTGGTTGTATAATTTGACAGTCCCACCAGCAGTGTAAAAGAGTTCCAATCTCTTCATGCCCTCACCAGTATTTGTTGTTTTCTGTCTTGTTAAACTTTGCTATTATTGCTGGAGTGAGATGATATCTCATTGCTGCTTTGGCTGCTGGTATTTTTACACTCATTTATTCTGTCAAATTTTCTGGTGTTTTTGCTACAATATTGTAGGAATTAGTATTTGTGAACCTATATCAATAACTTTTCTGAGAATAAAGTAGTAATTAAAGTAAAAGGAGAAAAATCAAAAATGTCTTCTGCTTAGTTATTAGTAATGTAATCCAATGTGGAAAAATTTAACAAAATAATTTTGTTGATAGTATTCATATAATCTAAGAATATAACATTTAAGCAAATGATGATTACATTTACCACATATTATTCTGATTAAAATTGATTTAAAAAAAAAATACTGTATGGTTCCAGGAGTATATTGACAGGGAACTACCAGAAATTCAAGCTAGATTTAGAAGAGGATATGGAATGAAGGATATCATTGCTGATGTCAGATGGATCTTGACTGAAAGCAAAAAATACCAGAAATATGTTTACCTGTGTTTTATTGACTATGTAAATGCATTTCACTATGTGTATCATAACAAATTATAGATAACATTGCAAAGAATGGAATTCCAGAACACTTAATTGTTGCTCTTTGGGAACCTGTACATAGACTAAAAGGTTATTGTTCAAACAGAATAAGGGGACACTGCAAGGTTTAAAATCAGGAATAGTGTGTGATAGGGTTGTATCTTTTCACCATACTTACTGTGTGCATGATGAGCAAATAATCTTAGAAGCTGGACTATATGAAGAAGAACATGGCATCAGGATTGGATAAAGGCTCACTAACAACCTGCAATATGCAGATAACACAACATTTCTTGCTGGAAGTGAAGATGACTTCCAGTACTTACTGGTTGAAATCAAAGATCACAGACTTCAGTATAGATTACACCTCAACATAAAGAAAACGAAAATCTTCACAAGTGGACCAATAAGCAGCATCACAATAAATAGAGAAAAGATTGAAGTTGTCAAAGATTTCATTTTAATTGGATCCACAATCAACACTCATGGAAGCAGCAGTCAAGAAATTAGACCTCATATTATACTGGGCAAATCTGCTGCAAAAGACCTCTTTGATATTGAATTATACTGAGAATAAGACATTGAACATTATTAAATTTTCTTTGTGAATGAATCTCATTTTCTTCCTAGTGTTTATAGGATTGGTTAACTTGAAGTACAGAAGTTTCAATAGAAAATTGCTTGTTTTTTTTACCATTATCCATTAAAATTTCCTGGAATATAGTAAGTCCTCTTGAAAAAAAGAAAAAAAAAAAAAAAAAAAAAGACCTCTTTGACCTCTTTGAAGTACTGAAGGGTAAAGATGTTACTAAAGTGAGCCTAACCCAAGCCATGGTATTTTCAGTGGTCTCATGTGCTAGTGAAAGCTTGACAATGAATAAGGAAGACAGAAGAAGAGTTGATCCCTTTGAATTGTGGTGTTGGAGAATAATACTGAAAATACTATGGACTATCAGAGGAATGAACAAGTCTGTCATGGACGAAGTGCAGCCAGAATGTTCCTTGGGATGGGCAAACTTAGTCAAACAGAATGGCCAGACTTAGTCTCATCCAGTTTGGTCATGTTGTCAGAAGGGACCATTCCCTGCAGAAGGATTTCATGCTTGGTAAAGTGGAGGGTCAGCAAAAAGGGGCAGACCCTCAAGGAGATGGATTGACACAGGGGCTGCAACAATGGGATGAAGCATAGAAAGATTGTGAGGATGGTGTAGGAGTCGGCAGTGTTTTGTTTTGTTGTGCATAGGGTTGCTAGGAGTTGGAGCTGACTTAACAGCATGTAACAACAACAACAAGGATTCTGTATAGTCTGGTACAGGAGGAGGTCTGGGGTAGGGGGAGAGTGGAGAGGAGTGACACCATGAGTTACTGAACTGAGTGACACCAACTCTAGTGACACTCTGTATTTATTAATATGGTTCAAGTAAAAGAAAGGCTAACATGGGTCATTCTGTCTGTAAGGTAGGCATGGGTTGGGGAAGACAGGCCACATTAGACTAAAAGGCAACACCAAAAGCAGTGCATACAGTAAATGTTTCCCTTCCCCACAAACCAAACAACAGCTGATACCTTTATGATATATTTTTCCTTTCACAAAGGTGTCAGCTAACATCATGAGCATTTCAATTCCCTGAGTGCCAACGCAGAGACTGCACCTGTAATTCTAGGACTGTGACAGTGTTCTCTCATCAGCTCAGCTCCCAAAAACAGTTGACTTCCAGGTTCACTTAAAGCAACAAAAGGGTTTACAGAGTAGGTGCTCATGTTCTGAGATAAAGGTATTGGTCACTTGTCATTACCAATCCATTAGCCTCCTCTCTCACTGTACCTGGCCTGGAGGGTGACAAGCAAAGCTCTGGTTGGTGGTAGGGGCTATTTGGTTTATGTGCTGATCAAACATGAGTGTTTGGGGCTTCCAAACCTAGCAGAAGGAGCCCTGGTGGCACAATGGTTAAGTACCTGCCTGCTAATCAAAAGGTTGGTAGTTCAAACCTATCCAGCAGCTCCATGAGAGACAGGCCTGACAATATGCTCCTGTAAAAATTATAGCCAGAAAAAAATAAAATAAAATAAAACCCTATAGGGTCACTAAGACTTGGAAGCAACTCAACAGCACTCAACAACAACAACAAACTCAGCAGAACCGGACAGGTGCTGTGGACCCTGAAGGTGTGGTAGGGTCACTCTGGAACAATTTTCCATTTCCCAGACTCACTTGGCAAACCGGGGTGAAAAAAGAGCCAGAACTGAGCTGTGATCCCATCGATGAAATTGACACAGCTGTAGAATGAAAGTATCCAGCACAAGAGCATGAAACAAAACAGTCTCCAAGAAGAGGGGTGAGTAGTGAACATCCACATCTACACATGGGACAGGGGCCTGTCCTGAGAATTCTGTCTGTCAGATTCCCTGAGGTGTGTCCCTTCCGTGGAGAGGGAAGTGCCCAGCTTCATTTCACATTCCAATCATGTAGGCTGCTCACTCTTCTCGCTCTGATTCCAGGCTTGCCAGGCAGTCTTCTGATGATAATTTGTCTTCCTACATAGATTTCACCACAAGGAGAGAATGTGCTTGAAAGAGAATGCATGTCTGATCTCCTGGCCAATTTTATTTGTCATTGTAAATTAATAAAATGGCATTTTCATTTACTCATCAGTCTCTGGTAGCATAGTGGCTAGAGCACTTGACTGCTAACCAGAAGGCTGGCAGTTCAAACCCACCAGCCACTCCTCAGAAGGAAGGTTGGGCATTCCTACTTCCGTAGTGACACTGCCTCGGAAACCCAAGGAGGGGTCGCTATGAGTCGGGGCCGACTCGACGGCACATAACAACAACAACAACATCAGTCTCTTGTGGGCTTGGTTAGTATGGCTGAGGGTTCAAAAAACTGATCTTACCTCAGTCTGCTGACAAAACAAATTTTCTCAGCTTTTGAACCTGAAAAACTAAAGGCCAGATCCTAGACTATGGTTAAATCACCAAGGTAAATTCCCCTTGGATGTCTCTAGCAACCAGACAGCAGCCTTCCCTCCACCTCCTGTCAAACACATTTTTCTCCTGGACTTTAATCTTTCAAGGTGAATGTGCCATGTTCAAGGCCCACTAGACGACTGAGACCATGGTGATAAACACAGAAAATGTGAAATTTGATCCTACCCTGAGCTATCTAATCAATGTCCTGACACCACTGCAAAAGTGCCTAATCAAATTATAATTCCAATGAGCTTATGATTTTTAGCTTTTTATACATGTCCTTTATTCAAAACAATTAAGCTATAGTTTATTCATAACCTAGCTTTCTGAAACTCCATCCAATAAGAAAAATTAGGTTCTGTTATCATTAAACCCAAATGTTGCTGGCTTGGTGGGCCCAACTGCAGAGAGACAGGCCCTCCCCTTAGCCTCTAAGTGCCATCAGTCTTTTCTGGGAGTCTCTGAGAAGATCTCACATGTGCTCACAGTCCTCTCTCCTGGCTTCTTTTTTAATGCTGACTACCCTTGGGTCCCTCATAAGAAGGTCTGGCCTTTGTTTCTGGTGCTGTTACCATCCATGAGATTCTAAGTGCACTATCTCTGGGAGTCTGCAAAGCTGCTCTTCGGTACCTCAAGGTGACAAATGGCATGACATTCCCTCAAGCCCTCTCTGCACCCCTGTTATTGTTGTTGTTAGATGCCATCAAGTTACCCCCTGACTCAAAAACCATCTTCCTGTAAGGTTATGCCCTTCATTCATGCAAATAGACAGCTGGTGGTGGTTGCAGGGCCAAAAATGTCAGTTTCGGCTTAGAGAAGAAATCCCCTCTGCTACATAGTCATGCATTCATTCAACAGGTATATTTGAACATGTACTAAGTGAGCCAGACTCTGAGCTAGGTTGTGATGATAGAAGAATAAGACACAGTCCCTGGGAGCTCATAGGGCAAGACAATAGGCTCATTCATATTCAACTATAATATAATATTCTAGGTAACACAATAATGTTATACCCAAAATTTCTAACACATGGAAGAAGGAAGACTTCCTAAAGCAGAAGATAGGCAGAAGTAGGCAGGAATTGGGTAGAGGGAAGGGGGTTTCTTAAAAAGGCTGGCTAAGAGACTAAGGCATTTGACTGCTAACCAGAAGGCTGGCAGTTCAAACACTCCAGCCACTCCTCGGAAAGAAGGTTAGGCAATTTACTTCTGTAGTGATAGCACCTCAGAAACCCAAGGAGGGGTCACTATGAGTTAGGTCCGATGCCACGACACATAATAGCAACAACAACAAGAGGTGACAAATCATCCTTTAAAACTCTCATACACTACTTTGTTGTTGTTGTTGTTAAGTGCCGTTGAGTCGTTTCCGACTCATAGCGATCCCATGCACAGCAGAACGAAACACTGCCCGATCCCACACCAGCCCCACAATCCCTGCTAAACTTGAGCCCATCATTGCAGCCACCATTATCAATCCAATTGTTGAAGGCCTCCTCCTCTTTCATCGACCCTCCATCCTACCAAGCATGACATCCTTCTCCAGGGAATGGTCCCTTCTTACAACATGACCAAAATAGGTGAGACGAAGTCTGGCCATTC
>NW_006921682.1:10126301-10170517 GCF_000298275.1 Orycteropus afer afer | reverse complement strand
AGCACTAGTGACTGGGTTTTACCCCTTTCTCCTGCTCTTTTGGCCTGCTACTCTGTGCTACGCCCATGCTTACCTTGCTCCCGGAGACCCGGTCCTGTGTGTGTGTAGAGACAGAGAAAGAGAACAAATGAAGCAAAAATTTTAAAATATGAGAGTTCTCTGAATTCCTCTTGAACTTTTTGGTAGGTTTGAAATTATTTCAAAATAATAAGTAAAAACAATATATATTCCTCGACAGGAAATATCAAAAGTTTCCACTTTTTCTTTCTCATTCTCATTCACTTTGGACAATTCTTTTCAATGAAAGACAGTATTTTACATTCTTATCTTTGGGAGCGCTCGTGGCATAGTGCCTAAGGCATTTGACTGCTAACCGGAAGGCTGGCAGTTCAAACCCACCAGCCACTCCTCAGAAGGAAGATTGGGCAATCTACATCCTTAGTGATACTGCCTTGGAAACCCAAGGAGGGGTTGCTAGGAGTCGGATCTGACTTGACAGCAGTGAGATGAGTTATCCTCATCTTTATCTTTGACTAGATATATCTCTTCCCTGACTGGTATCTTTATATATTGTTTTATCTTACAGTTTTATTTTGATCTAAGTACCTGTGATAATTAAAGTTGTGCATGAGGTTGGCTGGGCCATGGTTTTGAGGGGCTTGGCAGCTGGGATGTGGTTATTCCCCATGATGAGAGTGGATGTGGAATCTGCTGTGAGGAGCTAATTAGTTGCCTTCATGTTGTGGTCTGCTTCCAATATATATGGAGAAGCTTTGAAGAAGGTCACTAGCTTTGTGGCACATTTTGGATCCTACTTTTGACTCAGTCTTCAGCTCCAGTTCCTGGACTTAAACCAGTGGCCTGCCATGTTGTCTGCCCACCTTGGGATTGTGCCATTTTACCTGTTGATCTTAGGTTCATCAGGCTCAGCAGCCAGCAGCTGCGTAAGTCAGAAGAAGCCTCTAGACTGCTCCAGTGGGCCTGGAACAAGAGGCAGAGCTGAAGTCCAAGGTCAAAGGGGCTATACCCAGGCCCTAAAGCTGGCACTCTGAATTTGGACTTCTAGCCTCCTAAACCATAAGAGAAGGAGTTCTGGTAGTGTAGTGCCTAAGGCACTTAACAGCTAACCAGAAGGCTGGCAGTTCAAACCCACCAGCCACTCCTTGGAAGGAAGATTGGGCAATCTACTTCCATAGTGATACCGCCTCGGAAACCCAAGGAGCGGTCACTATGAGTCGGTCGGGTCCGACTCCACGGCCCATAACAACAACAACAAACTGTAAAAGAATAAATTACTGTTTGTGGTACTTCTATTATAGCAGCACAAAGACAGTAAGAAATGGGAATTTTTCTTCCCAGTTAACAAATGGAAAAAAAAACTGGAAGTGCCAGTAAAGGAAAATGTTGTATTGTTAGGTTCGTGGAGTCTGCTCCTGACTCATGGCAATCTGAAGTGTAACAGGATGAAATGTTGCCTGGTCCTGCAAAAGGGAACATGCTTACCAGAAATTAGTCAGGGAGGGGACTGAGCTAAGTGTGGACTATGCACTAGTACCCTGTGGCTTCCTAGAGATAACCAAGACCGAGTGGTGGCTCTCCCAAAGACAGAAGAGGCTCACAGATCTTTATGAATAGCCATGCTGTAATGCTCTTAACATTTCCACAGCCTTGGAAACCCAATAGGGGTCACTATGAGTCAGAATCGACTTGATGGCACTGAGTTTTTGTGAGTTTCAAAACTATACCAGGAGCACCAAGGCTTCTGTCAAAGAAGCAGAGTCCCAGCACTCAGCTTAGAAATTATTCTGGCACACAGACCTATCTTTTCTCTTCTTCCTAACAAGTCTGCACAATAGTAATTATAAGGATTTTTTTTTTTCACATTCTTCCTAGACTCATTTCCATTAGTAAAAAATGCACTTCCCTAATGATTCATTTATCAGCCTGCTCCTGTATTTAATCATGTCTCCCCCTACACTATTTGAAATTAATTTTTATCCAACAAGGCCCAAACCTCTCATTCTACCATATTATTGCATGGCACACCATTTCCTTCAGTTATAGCAATAATTAAATTGTGCTTCAATTAGGCAAGCCCTACACTCCTCTTAAGGACCACTGGTGCCATAGTGGGCAAGGCATGTTGTTACTAACCAGAATGCCAGCAGTTCAAACCCACCCACTGCTCCATGGGAGGAAGATGAGGCAATCTACTTCCATAAAGGTTTACAGCCTTGGAAACCCAATGAGGGTCGCTATGAGTCAGAATCGACTCAATGGCAGTGGGTATTTTACAGCTCCCTCTTACAAGCCTCTTTCAGTTAATTTCCTTCAGGTCGTTTCCTTCATTTTTATATTATTACTCGTACCCACTGGAGTTATAGGCATATATGCGCATACCAGGAAGAGATTTCATGTTATCTTTGCATATTGATTAGCTACCTTGACAACTGTTGTAATTTCTATGACTCTATAAATCTAGATCCTTGTTTTGTCCCTTCCAAATCTTTTCTTCTGTAGAAAGAAGAAAATAAGCCCTTCTGCCATTCTCCATCTGAAATGTAATCAGCACAGAAATCTCCAGACTGAAGAAAGAATTGATATTTATCATTATTGTTATTACTCACATCAGAAAACAGACAGGAGGATTCAAGTTCTGAATGTCTTACACTAAGCACCATATTGTGGAATTCCATAAAGTCCTGTCGAATTACGGGAATTATAAGGAGTTTGGTCTAATTCAACTCAATGTCAGCTTTGTAAATAGAAAGTGTGAGGGTATATAAAAATGTGTGTGTGTGTGTGTGTGTATTTTCCAGACCTGAGAGTCCTAAAGAAATGTGATCAAGGGGCTCTCTTGCGCTGAGCTTCATAGCTCTGAAGTCCATACAGCTGAGTCAAAGCCCCTATTCTGTTATTGCCTCGCAGCTAGGAGTCAAACAAGGCATTTCTACTTCATCTACTACAAACCCAATCCTGGTAACTATAGGGCATAGGAGACCAATTGTAGTAGTTAAGGTTATGTGTCAACTTGGCTGGACCTGGTTTTGAATGGCTGGACAGCTGGATGTAATTATTCCTCATGATGAGACTAGTAATCAACTCCATGGTGGAATCTACTGTGAGCAGCTGAGTAGCTGCCTTAGGGATGTGGTCTGCCTCCAATATACATAGAAGCAGCCTTGAGAAATGTTTCTGAGTTTTTTGGCATGCTTTGATCCTGCATTTAGCAGAATCTTCATTCAGCAGCTTGCCATGCTGGCCCTGCCAATATTGGAACTATTTCTAGACTTGAACTAGTGGCCTGCCATGATGATTGATAATCTTGGGACTGTACCATTGTACTTGGGTTTGTCAGCCTCAGGGTTTGTCAGTCTCAGCAGCCAGCAGCTACCTGAGCTAAGAGAAGCCTCCAGCTTCAGTGGGCCGGGAGCAAGAGGTAGAACTGAAGCCCAAGGTCGAGGGGCCTTCACCCAGCCCCTAGAGCTGGCACTTTGAACTCAGACTTCTAGCCTCCTAAACTGTAAGAGAATAAACTCCTGTTTGTTGAACTCATCCATTTGTACTGTTTTCTGTTACAGCAGCGCTAGAAGTAACCAAAACTCCAACCATCCTAGTTTACCAGGGACTGAGGGATTTCTTGAGATGTGGAACTTTCAGTTCTAATACCAGGCAGTCCCAGGCAAACCAGGACAGCTGGTCACCCTAAGAGAAGCTCCCAATGGGAAAGAACCCCTATTCTAATATACTGTGTCCAAAGCAGCCTAGTAAGCTTGGGCTAGGCTTAAAAGTTATTAACACTGAATTATATTGAATGATTAGGCCCAATTGTAGAAAATTCCTTTCCCCCTATTTGGAAAATGGGAATTTCTCAAGCAGATAGGAGCATCCTTGTTCTCAGTGACCAGTCCTTACTAGCTGAAGGGCAGGAAGTCCCTGGGTAAGATATCCATCCCCAGTACTCCAAAGGAGGATTGGAAAGATTTATAAGTGGGTCTAAGTTTAAGGGAAAAAATTTGGGAAGACAGCACAGTGCTCCAAACCCAGGAGGACCCAGTAAGCCTGAAAAAAATATATATAGAAGCCAAGAAGAACATAATGGACCTATGAATCTCAAACTTGATTTAAAAAAAAAAAAAAAAAAAATTATCCAGGGGGTTTGCTACATAATAATAGTAATAACTGAAAAACAAACCCACTGTCACTGAGTCAATTCCAACTCATAGTGACGTCTACAGTGTTTCCAAATCTGTAAATGTTTACAGAAGCAGATTGCTTCATCTTTCTCCCATGGAGGAGCTAGAATGTTCAAACCACTGTTTAACAGCCCAATGCCTTCACCACAGCACCACCAGAGCTCCTTAATAATAGTAATAACAAGCACTCATTAAGCATTACTATATATCATTTCTAATGTATTTCTCATTTAATCCTATGATATTTGCCAAGAGTCAGAATAGATTTAATGGCAATGGGTCTGAGTTTTTTTTCTTTTTTTTGATGAGGTAAATATTATAGTCATTATCACCAATTGACAAATGAGACAGAGGAAAGTTAAGTAACATTCCCAAATCATACAAATATTAAGGGAAGGAACATGCAATCTCCAGAGTTTGTGTTCTTAATCATTGCATTATACTCCTTTTCATATGCCAGTCTTCCGTTAAAATACAGATTTCCAGGACCACCTTTGTAATAAGTCTGGGGTGAAATCCAGGGATCTGCATTTTTAATAATAGCCTGAATTATTCTGATGCAAGGTTGGGTAGTATCTCAGGGATCAGAGGACACCTGAGACCCCACTGGCATTCAGGTGCCTAAGGCTCATACCAGAGATATTGGACTGTGGGTTTACAGCAGCAGTTCTAATGGATTCAACTGCCCCCATCAAGAATGACTTGTGAGTGGGGCAAGACTGAGCATGTGAGCAGGGCAGTCTTCATGAGAGCTGAGGGAGGTGGAAGCTAACCACACCTCTGTCCTTATATTCTTCAGCAGGCTGGTTCTCTGAGCTGAAAAGTGGTGGTAGCACATGGGAACTGAAAAAGAGTAAAATTTTTAAAACTTTTTCATGATAAAATAATAAAATTCTGTATGATATTGTAATGGTGGACACATGGCATTGTGCTTTTGTCAAAACCCATAATACAGCACAAAGAGTGGAACCTAATGTGAACTATGGACTCCAGTCAATAATAATATATCAAAATTGCTTCAACAATTGCAAATGTACCACAGGATATAAGATGATACTAATAGGGAAAACTGTATGAAGAAGAGAGGGGAATATGTGGGAACTTGGCACTCCCTGCACAATTTCTCTGTAAAAAAAAAAAAAAAAAAAAAAAAACCTATAAACTATCTAAAAAAAGAAAGATTTACAACACATAGTATGATTATCTGTCATCCACAGAACCAGCCCAAAAGGCCCCTCGTTGGGCCAGTTAAGTGATCATTAACAGTTCCACCTGCAAAAACCAGAAAAACAGACTGATCTTTCTGTCCTTCTGGTGAGATTCAAACTTCTCAGAAAAACGATCTCCCTGACAGCTAAGGATTGATTTGTGTCCCTGAAAACTATGTCATGTAAATATATACCACCAAAGCACCTTTCTTGAGATATAAAAGAGATGAAACAAGCAAGCAGAGATGGGAGAGGATAGATGCCATGCCACATGAAAATCACCAAGGAGACAAGGTGTGGTAGTTACGTTGTGTGTCAACTTGGATGGGCCTGGTTTTGAGCAGCTGGGCAGCTGGATATAGAACTCCCCGTGATGAGAGTGGTAATCAACTCCATGGTGGAATCCACTGTGAGCAGCGATGTAGCTGTCTTAGGATGTGGTCTGCTTCCAGTATATAAGACAGCTTTAAGAAAGATCTCTAGCTTTATGGCATGCTTGGACCATGCATGTAGCCAAGCCTTCATCCCAGTGGCCTGCTATATTGTCTGCCAATCTTGGGACTGTTTCTGGATTTGAACTAATGGCCTGCCATATTGTTTGATAATTTTGGGATTTTGTCATTGTGCTTGCTGACCTTGGGTTTGTCAGCCTCAGCAGCCAGCAGATGCCTGAGTCAAGAGAAGCCTCCAGCTTCAGTGGACTAGGAGCAAGAGGCAGAGCTGAAACCCAAGGTTGAAGGGTTTTCACCTAGCCTAGAGCTGGTACTTTTAACTCAGATTTCTAGCTTCCTAAACTGTAGGAGCTATAGTAGCGTAGTCCCTAAGGCACTTGACTGCTAACCAGAAGGCTGGTGGTTCAGACCTACCAGCCACTCCTTGGAAGGATGGTAGGACAATCTACTTCCGTAGTGATACTACCTCGGAAACCCAAGGAGGGGTCGCTATGAGTCAGGTCTGACTCAGTGGCACACAACAACAACAAACTGTAGGAGAATAAATCCATTTGTTGAAGCCATACAGTTGCAGTATTTTCTGTTAGAGCAGCACTAGAGAACCAAAACACAAGAGCCAACAGATAGAAGCTTTCCCTTAGGGCCATTGCCATGAATTTGTACTTTTAGCCTCCTTAAATGTGAGAAAATAAATTTGTTTGTTAAAGCCACCCACTCTAGCATTTCTGTTATAGGAGCACTAGATTACCCAGACACTGCTCCTTACTTTAAACAGAGAATTCTAACTTAACAACTCTTCCCCTAACTACATTTGCATTTCAGGAATGGTAGATCAGGGTGACTGTGCTTTGAACAACTCTAGTCCTCTGGGTGTTGGTGGTGCTGAAGCACGTGTGTGTGTGTGTGTGTGTGTGTGTGTGTGTGTGTGTGTTTATGAAACAAATAGCTTGTTCAAAGGCCTCCTTTGTTATGGGTATTAATGCAAGTGCAGCTTGAAGTCCCTGCTTTCTTACCCCCACAAGTAATTACAGCACACATTTCAGCTTCTCTTTAATATGGTTGTGTTTGGGAGACAGAATTCCAGCTAAAGAGAGCTGAACCTGTTATCTTTCCTCCATCTACTGATGAGCTGAAGCACCCTGGAGAATTGCTGGCAATCATAGGCTTTTGTTTCTTTCTCCTACCTTTGTTCCTGGAAACTGTTAGAGAATACTGACACACCAAACAGACTACTGTTTCTGACCAAAACTCCAGATTCTCTGGGCAGTGTTCATTCACCTGCCCGCGGGCCATTTGTGGAGGGTGAGATAATGAAGCAAAATTAACACTGTATCAATGCTGTTTCTTCTCTAACACACTCAGTAGCTGGCTCTTCCCTCTGGGTGTTTTTCCCCCTTTGAGATTTGTGAAAGAAAGAGAAACAATTAGGGCCCTCATTTTAAGGTTTGTGCACTGATGTAACACTTTCAAGTGTTACTCTGAAGAGTTAGGAGCTCTGGTGGCATAGTGCCTAAGGTATTTGACTGACAACCAGAAGGCTGGCCACTCAAACCCACCAGCCAGCCCTGGAAAGGAAGACTGAGCAATCTAATTCCATAGAGATACTGCCTCTGAAACTTGAAACCCAAAGAGGAGTCACTATGAGTCAGAATCATGAATTTGATTTTGGTTTGATTTCAGAGGCATTGGACTTTCATAATTCCTTGTGCCTCAAGCTGTCTAGCTAAGATTTCTTGTTTCAATAACATCCGTTCTTTGACTTGGCCTTGAGTTCTTTCTGCTGCCTTCTTGAATGATAATAGAGAATAAAACATTACCCTTCTTTATTCTTTCTGTCCCTATCTTAAGGGAAATTGCTCTAGACCTTTTATTCAAATACCGAAATGAATTCTTGTTCTTATCAATGGCTCTGCTTGACTAAAACTAACCATGGATATGGGCAGATATTAAAGCTGGTGGCCTGGAAACATTTTACACATTAAAGGGAATTTTTGTCTAAAACTCATTCCACAAAAATATAAATTTACAAACAGATTGCAATGGCATTTAAAGGGATTTTTACAAAAAGTAATCAGCCTAAGATTAATTCCTGCAGGTAGCTGATTAGAAGTCATTAACTATAATTTAAAAGTGCTAAAAATAATCAAAAGTCAATGAAATTTGAACATAAGGTTTATTCTGAGCAGTTATTCTCTATGCATACAGGGAGAAAATTTTTATTCCAGTAAAAGTAAATGGCTCAAAGAAGCTAAGTAACATGAGGCTTATAAACAGAAGCAAAGAGAAAAATAGAAAATCAAACATTGGCTAATCTTAACATGATTGATTGAACCCTGCCCTCCCCCTTTTACTGAGATCAAGGGATATCAAGCCACAAGATGGCATCTGCCCCTACACCCAGCCATATCTTTTGAAATTCGAATTTAGTAAGCTTGGCTTCCAACACAAAAGAAAGGATTTGCAATTTTGAGTGAAAGAAAAGCCACTCATTTATGACTAATTATGGTCATAATTATGACCACTCATTTATGACTAATGATTAATTTTGGTTAGGGATTTCTTTAAAGTGAATATTTGTTCTCATAAGAAAATCCCAAAATCGGACATCAAGCTCAATTGGCATAACATACTATTCAAAACAATATTCCACCTCCTACTTTGGCGAGTAGCAACTGGGATCTTAAAAGCTAGCAAGCTGCCTTCTAGATGCAACGGTGGGTCTCTCCTCATCCAGAGCAAAGAAGAATGAAGAAAACCAAAATTCATGGAAACAATTAGTCCTAGTGACTGGTACACCATCCGATCTACAGCCTAACAACTATAAGACCAGAAGAACTAGATGGTGCCCAGCTACCACTGTCATCAACTTGAAAGTAGATCTACGTAGGAGATCCTTGATAGAGAGGGAGAACAATGTGGAACAAAACTCAAAATCATTTGGAGAGAAAAAAAAAAAAAGGTAGGGACCAAAAAAAAAGGCTGGTCCAATAGAGCCTGGTGGAACCACTGAGACTATGGCCCCTAGCTGCCCTTCAGGTCTGGAATTGAACCCACACCTGTGGTTTCCAGCCGAACAAAATACAAGCATATGAGTTGGACATTTACCTCAAGTAGATACACTCCTTGGAGAGAACAATCATGGGAGAAAGAAGGGCAGCTTATACACAGGGAGATAGCTCAGGGGGCAGGAGTGTATGGAGGGATGGACACTGGGAAGAGGTAACTATGGGGAGGAAGTGAGAGGAGAGCTGTTGCATTGTGGTAAACTGTGGTCAATGACATGAGACAAAGTACTTGTGAACTGCTGCATGGAAAGTGAATTCGCTCTGTAAATCTTCACCCAAATCACAATAAAAAAAAAAAAAAAAAAAGAAGAAGAAGAAAGCCCCAAAATCAAAGCAAGATAGCACTATCAATTTGTCTCTGACAGAAAAATTCACTGGAGAAGAAAAATTAATTTGGCGAGAAATTTCTAGGAAACCTGTTGAAACACTCACAAACTGAAATCCCTCTGAAATTTAAGTAGATAATCTTTCAATTATAAAGAAAATTTGTGCTAAAATAGCATTTCATATTCAAAATGTTAAGCCATATTTTTGTTTTGTTTTGTTTTTAAAGACTACGTTCTAATAAAATTTGATTAACTGAACAATTAAATGAGAAGCATCTGTAAGTTCAAGGAACAAATGACTGGTAATATGGCCATCTTATCATTACTTTCATACAAAGATATAAATGCAAATTAGTTTGTTACCAGGTGAAAGGAGAAAAGAATGTGAGGATAAAGATTTTTGCTTTGTTAGGCCTGACTCTACATTATTAGAATAAAACTCCATTTTTTTTTAATTAAGATGCCATTTCTTTAAAACCTAGCTTCAACCTTGATAATTAACTTGTTCTCTTTCTAAGTTAGAGTTAGCAGTTCCTGCTGCATTCCTGTGATCTAAGACAGAGCTATCTATATCAATAAAGGCTCCTGGACTGGACTTCAGGACCAGCCACCTGGGCTTTGACAAACACCAGTGGAGCTTCTGAAGGGTTATCTGACTGCCAGAGACTCACAGGAAACATTCCTTTCTTAATTACCTATCATCCTATTTAACTTTTGGAAAATTATTAATTAATCCTGCATAGGTGCTGTGCCTTTTTTCCCTTTAGTATAAACCCCTGATTATAACCACTGAGGAAATATTTTTGAAGTCACTGTGACCCCATCCATTTCTTGTTGGTGCACCTCCTAATTAAACTCTCTTCTTCTCCTTGAACTCTGGTGTGGAATATTGGCTGTGCCGCTCCAGGGCCAGACCCTGATATTTTTCAAGTAACAAGAATGCTCTTTTCTCTTTAGAAAAAGGCAGCCACAGAAGAAACCATACAAATTTCCTTATTTTGTTTTGTTTTGCTTCTCTCTTAAACTCCTTGACAATTCAATGAGTAAAAAAAAAGTACCTACTATTCTAATTTGTCTTCTTCTATGCAAGAAAAAAACGAGCTCTCATGACAAATTGCCTAAGGCATTTGACAGCTAACCAGAAAGTCAGTGGTTCAAACCCACCAGCTGCTCTGCAGAAGAAAGATGGGTAATCTACTTCCGTAAAGATTTACTGCCACGGAAATCCAGTGGAGGTCACTTTGAGTTGAAATTGATGACAATGAGTATGGTTTTTTGGTTTATCCACAAAGATAAACACTTTTTCATATGTTTTTGGTCATTCAAATTTTCTCCTCTGTAAATAGCACCAAATTATTACTTGGTGCTATCAGTTTTTATCTCATTGGCTTCAATTCATGGTGACTTTATGTATAGTAGAACACAACACCGTCCAGTCCTGCTTGAATTTTCATGATTATTGGTATGGTTGAGTCTGGTACCATAATAGCAAGATAATATTTTGTTATGATCCGTTGGGTTTTCATTGCCTAATTTTCAAAAGATCATCTGGCCTTTCTTCCTGATCTGCCTTAGTCTGGAAGTTCTGCTAAAACCTGTCCAACCAGGAGTGACTTTGCTGGTATTTGAAATTCCAGTATCATAGCATTCAGCATGAATGCAATACACAAGCCACCACAGGACACCAAACTGATAGATGGGTGGTGGAAGTTATTACTATTATAGTCCTTTTCTTACTGGCTCATAGGCATAATTGCTATATTCTAGATGTCTGCTGTTCAACATAGTAGCACCCAGCCACATGTGACTATTGAGAACTTGAGTTGTGACTAGTCCCAAATGAGATGCATTCCAAAGATAAAACACATACTGGGTTTTGAAGACATAGTGAACAAAAAAAAAAAAAGAAAAAGAAATTAATCATTTTTGTATTCTGATCAACAACAACAGCATGTTGAAATAATAATATTTTGGAATATGAGGTTAAATAAAACATGTTAAAATAAATTTCATTGGTTTCCTTTTATGTGTAGCTGCCAGAAAAAAAAAATTAAGCCGATTTTTAATGTAATAACTAGAAACTTTACAATTTATTTCTATAAAGATTTACAGCCTCAGAAACCCAATGGGGGTAGTTATCAGTTGAAATCAACTCAATGGCAATGAGTTTGGTCAGTGAGTTTGGTTTCCAATTTGGTTGCTGTTAAGGAGCCTGGTGATACAATGGTTAAAGAGCTCACAGCTGCTAGAATAGTATAAGTGGCTTGCATTAGAGTCCTATTGGACGGTGCTTCTGTCTAATAGTATTACAATACACCCGCTCCTCACTTATCAACATGGTTAAATTCCAAAAAGGTTATCATATGAAAATCAGCATAATGCAGAAATGGAGGCTGACCACATCGGATCACAAAATGGGAAATGACTACACCATTACATAACTACCAAATTACATCATTACATAACTGCTCCCTGTCAATCATGGGCCCAGCCAAACCAGCACATAATCTTCAACCTCACGTCCAACACACTCTTGCCTTGCACTTTGGCATTCATCCTGGCCAGATGTATGCTGTTAATGCACAAAATAGATTGTTATTGTTATGTGCCATTGAGTCGGACCTGACTCATAGAGACCCCTCCTTGGGTTTCCGAGGCAGTATCACTACAGAAGTAGATTGCCAACCTTCCTTCCAAGGAGTGGCTGGTGGGTTTGAACTGCGAGCCTTCTGGTTAGCAGTCAAATGCCTTAGGCACTATAGTAGATTTTTTTTTTACTATTGTCAGAAATGTGAAATGTCAAATCATGATATAGTCAGTAAGTGAGAAAGAGGTGTGCTAATATTTTTTGTATCTGCAAATATCTTCTCCCAATTTATGTCTTACCTTTTCACTTTGTGATGGTGTCTTTGATACAAAAACAGAGTTTTAAACACTGATGGAGTCAAATTTAAAAATAGTGTCCTTTATGGCATATGATTTCAAAAAAGCCTTCCCTGTCCTCATAATTATAAACGAGATATTCTCCCACCTTTTGTCCCAGTTTTCTTACTTTTATTTATTTGTTCTCATGTTTAAAACTTTATTCCATCTATAATTTTGTGTATGTATGTTGTAAGATTTGGATAGACTTTTTTTTATTATTATTGAAAGTATCCCTATACTTCTTATTAAATAATGTTTCTCCCCCACTCATTTATAAAACCATCTCTATCATAGATCAGGGAGCTCTGGTAGCATAGTGGCTAAGGCACTTGACTGCTAACCAGAAGGCTGGCGGTTCAAACACACCAGCCACTCCTCAGAAGGAAGATGGGGCAATCTACTTCTGTAGTGATACTGCCTCAGAAACCCAAGGAGGGGTCACTATGAGTTGGGTCTGACTCAACGGCACATAACAACAACAACATCATAGATCAAGTACCCAGGTGTGCACATATGTGTTTCTCAGGTCTTTGTTCTGTTTCATTGATCTATTTGCTCTTCTTAACCCCAGGCCACACTGTTTCAGTTGCTATGGCTTTGTACTTAAATCTCATCCCTGGAAAACCAACTCCCTGTCTGCATGCCTTATTCTTAATCTTCAGTTGCTATTAAGGAGCTCTGGTGGCATAGTGGATGAGGCATCTTGCTGTTAACCAGAAGATTAGTGGTTCAAACCCACCAGCTGCTCCATGGAAGGAAGATGGGGTGATCTATTTCTATAAAGATTTTCAGCCTCAGAAACTCAATTGGGGTCGCTACCAGTTGAAATCAACTCAGCGGCAATGAGTTTGGTCAGTGAGTTTGGTTTCCAATTTGGTTGTTGTTAAGGAGCCCTGGTGATACAGTGGTTAAAGAGGTCACAGCTTTAACCACTGTTAAAGTGTTAAAGTGGTCACAGCTGCTAACCAAAAGATTGGCAGTTTGAACCCACCAGCCACTCCATGGGAGAAAGATGTGGCAGTCTGCTTCCATAAAGAATTGTTGTTGTTGTTGTTATGTGCTGTCGAGTCGGACCCGACTCATAGCAACCCCTCCTTGGGTTGCCGAGGCAGTATCACTATGGAAGTAGATTACCCAACCTGCCTTCCAAGGAGTGGCTGGTGGGTTTGAACCGCCAGCCTTCTGGTTAGCAGTCAAGTGCCTTAGGCACTATGCTACCAGAGCTCCTTCCAAAAAGAATTATAGCCTTGGAAACCCTTTAGGGGTAGTTCTACTCTGTCCTATCAGATTGCTGTAGGTTGGAATCAAACTGAGGACAATAGGCTTGCTTTGGTTATTGTTCCTGTGGAGTCCATTCTGATTCATGATGATACCACACGTGCAGAGTAGAATTGCTCCATAGAGTTTTCAAGGATGACCTTTCAGAAGCAAATCACCAGACCTGTCTTCTGAGGCATCTCTGGGTGTGTTTGAACTCCTCAAGGTGTTTGGATATGTCTGTTGTTGTTGTTCTGTGCTGTCAAGTCGGACCCGACTCATAGCAACCCCTCCTTGGGTTTCCAAGGCGTTATCACTACAGAAGTAGATTGCCCCATCTTACTTCTGAGGAGCGGCAGGTGGGTTTGAACTGCTAGCTTTCTGGTTAGCAGTCAAGTGCCTTAGGCACTATGCTATCAGAGCTCCTTTGGATATGTCTAGGTCTCCCATAACAGTGCCTGTATGTTCTGGTCCTTTTTAAATAGTAAAAAAGTTCTTCTTTTTACTGAGGTGAAATCTGCTTCCCAAGCCTCCAATAAATGCTTAATAAATCAAGTCACCATTGTCCTCCAGCCAGTCTTCAGGCAGGAGCCAAGTGCTTAACAATTTGCACCACCCAGGCACTCTTCAGTTGCTGTTGTTGTTGTTGTTGTTATGTGCCGTCGAGTCAGACCCAACTCATAGCGACCCTTCCTTGGGTTTCCCAGGCAGTATCACTACGGTAGTAGATTGAGCCATCTTCCTTCCAAGGAGTGGCTGGTGGGTTTGAACCGCCAGCCTTCTGGTTAGCACTCAAGTGCCTTAGGCACTATGCTACCAGTTGTTGTTGTTGTTATGTGCCGTCGAGTTAGCCCCGACTCATAGCGACCCCTCCTTGGGTTTCCGAGGCAGTATCACTATGGAAGTAGGATTGCCCAACCTTCCTTCCGAGGAGTGGCTGGTGGGTTTGAACCGCCAGCCTACTGGTTAGCAGTCAAGTGCCTTAGGCACTATGCTACCAAAGCTCTCCAGTTGCTGTTCGGACTTCTCAATTTCTTGACAGGATCTCCTCCAGCTCTACAGAGGGCACAGTACCTAACAATTCTTAGGTAGCTGATTCTGCTCTGGGTCCTCCCTAAAGATGGTATATTTCCAAGCCCCAAACCTAAAGTCACAGGGATATGTGCCCATCTTGAAAAGATATGTTTCTTCTTCTCCTTGCACAACAACTGGTCCATCTCAGGCTGTAACCCCAAGCAATTTTTCTCCATTCTTTATTCTGTTTTTATTCTCTGGCATGAAGTATGTTTTCAGCTTCCAAGTTCACAAAACACTCCTAGTTATGACTGCTTCAACACATGTTACACATCCACAGCTCCAATTGGGCCACAAAGTCTCAGTTTCCTCCTATTGCTCCTTACTATCCCTTCCATTAACACTTTGGGTTTCCTTGATACCTGTTTCTACTTTGAGCCCAGTGCCACCAGGTCTCCTTTACTGCCATCGAGTTGGATGTGACTCATAGCAACCCCTCACTGGGTTTCCGAGGCAGTATCACTATGGAAGTAGATTGCCCAACCTTTCTTCCAAGGAGTGGCTGGTGGGTTTGAACCCCAGTCTTCTTGTTAGCAGTCAAGTGCCTTTGGCATTATGCTACCAGAGCTCCCTAAAATGATGCTGCGGATGTATATTTATAAATATTGGGAAATATTCATAATATATGCAATGGAAAAAGAAGCAAAGAGGAAAAATGGTATGCTTACACTTAAAACACTAACAAAATATGCAAGACATCTGCATATATAAATGGAGGCAGTATATTAAGATTTTTCAGGCTGTTTTGAATAGAGGTAAGTATAGGTTACATCATGGCACACATGAAGAAATGCAAGAGGAAAAGTGAGAAGGAAAACCTTTAATGGTGTTTTTTTAGTCCTTGTGGAACTGCAGTGACCTTCTTCACCATTCAGAATACAGTAGTATCTCTGTGTTCCAATCTGGCAACCCTAGAATGTGACACCTTGCATTGTCATCCCCTCAGCTCTCTGCTTGGCTTTTTCTGTCAGTCATAGGAGCCAGTTCGTTTTGCTCTCTCCTTTACTCCCTCTGCTGCCTACTGCTACAGCTGCATCTCTTTGTGCTCCCCTCTTCATCTCATAGTTTCTGCTTATTCACTACTCCTTTGCTTCATGACTTATTCCCTACTTTCTCTCTGTCTTTCTTCACTTCTGTACTTCTTTACTACCCACGTTATCTCTGTTTTTCTGCTATTCCAACTCCAAAAGAAACAAGCAGTTCATTTGGTTCTTCACTATTCTATATTAAAAGGAGCTCTGGTGGCATAGTGCCTAAGGCATTTGACTGCTAACCAGAAGGTTGGAGGTGTAAGTTCACCCAGAGATGCCTTGGAATAAAGGCCTGTAGTCTACTTCTGAAAAATTATCCCTTGACATTGATTCTGACACACACACATGGAGTCATCATGAGTCAAAGTTGACTCAATAGCAACTGTTCTTTTTTATTTTGGGGGGCGGGGGAGGGCTCACAGACAGCTAGTTCCATCAGCTATGGATTGGGTCATAGAACCACCTGGACCTAGTACTTGAAAACCTTGTGGGCAGGATAGGCATCCAGAGAATCAATGACATACAAAGGTATTGAGAGGGGTTATCTGTGAATAGGTGGGATTATAAA
This sequence comes from Orycteropus afer afer, assembly GCF_000298275.1. Taxonomy (NCBI): domain Eukaryota; kingdom Metazoa; phylum Chordata; class Mammalia; order Tubulidentata; family Orycteropodidae; genus Orycteropus; species Orycteropus afer. The sequence continues at coordinate 10,154,415 of NW_006921682.1, read as the reverse complement.
TTTATTTTCCTTTATTAATTTATTATTATTTTTCTTGTCTTCTTTTTCTGTAACTAGGAGATTAGAATAAAAGAATAAAAGCATATTTTCTACATAATATTTTAATGTATGACACAGCTCAATATATCTTATCATTTATATTTCTTTAAACCTTGTCATAAATTATACATTCTATTACGTGGTGTTCTTTAGTATAATAATTTGATTAATAGACTTGAAATTAGAAACATGAAAAGACTAATTTTCTTCAGTGTGTAAAAGAGTGCAAAAGCATACCAGTGTTAGTCTCCATTAGCCATGTCTATGCTAAGTCAGAGTATTTTAACTCCAAAGCATCACCATCCATCTTGTAGCAGATTATCCACCCTGGAAGGGAATCCCTAAAAGGAAATAAACCAAAGATTTGACTTCCAAGACAAATGAATACAATGACAATTATGATCAACATCTGTTTTGTAAAACTTGGCATGATGTGGTTATGAAGATGTTGATAGCATCTTACATTTGCATAGCAAGGTATGTGGAACATCATACATTTGATTCATTTGATTTCTATAGCAAATCTACGAAGTAAACAAGACATGAGTTATTATTCTCATTTTATACTTGAGAAACTGACACTCAAAGTAAAATTGTATGAGGTAGAAATAGTATTCAGAAATGCTGACTCTTAGTCCATTGCTCTTTTCAATATACTTTAAAATCCAGGAATAAAAATGTAAATTATTTCCATTGAGAAGCCCTCTTCAGTCACTTGAACAATATGACATGTATACCATTTAACTCACTCTTATATTCCCATATGTTCAACTGAATTAAACTAATTCCAAGAATATATGTTCTTATCTTAACCCAGTTGCATCATTTTCTTGTGGAAGTGATACCTTGGAGTTGTCCAACTCTGCCATTTTTACATTCCCATCATATGATTCTCTGTTTTGCTTCTTGAAGTACATCTGGCACAATGGCAGCACTTATTTTTTCCAAACATGCTTGGCACACCCAGTCTCCACCACTTGAATAAAGAGGGAATCTTCTACATACAATAACTTTAAAACATTAATATTAGAGATCATATACTATACTCTGGATCTGGAGCTGCTGGTGGTGTAGTGGTTAAGGCACCTGCCTGCTAACCAAAAAGCCAGTGGCTCAAACTCACCAGCCACTGCATGGAAGAAAGATGAGGTAGTCTGCTTCTATAAATATTTACATTCTTGGAAACGCAGTGAGGGTCACTATGAGTTGGAATCAATATGATGGCAGTGAGTTTGAATTTTTTTCAGTTACACTATACTATTGCCAGCAATATTCTCATGCCAAAATTTCTAAGATTCCCAAAGCTATGTCTTCAATTGGGCATAAAACATGATATATCAATAAGACTTGTATTTTACTGTAAATAACAGAAAATTTTGCTACAAATAAAGGTTTATTTTTTTTTTTTTCCACATTATAAGAAATTCTGAGTTGTACAGGCAGATCTAGGCAGGTACTGCAAGATGCCATCAAGGAATCAGGCAATTTATACCTTTCTGTGCCACCTAATGGTTACAAAATGGCTGCTGCACCTCCAAGCATCATGTCTACATTCAAGGTGAATGGTAAAGCATCATTGGTCCTCTCTTTTTCTTCAACAAAGAGAGCTTTCCCAGAAATCCTACCAAAAAAAAAAAAAAAAATTCCTGTAGATCTCAAGATCTCAGTGGCCAGAACTAGTTCACACAGAAATTCCTCTCTGCAAGAGAGACTGGGAAATTGGGAAATAGGCTTGTCACAACTAGTTTAGAGCAATTACAATCCATCACCATGAGACTGAACTCATGGTTGCTGCAAATAAAACAAAACCTAGGTTCAGTTTCAAGTGTGATCATGGAGTCCACCATACAAGGATCACTTTATGTGGTGGTACTAATGAATACTCAAGTCCATGGAAAAAAAAGATATGAGGCCAGGTAGTCTAAAAAAGTGGGGTGAAAGAAACTCCACCCACACACCTAAACTCACTCCCAAATATGAAGTAAGCAGGTTGTTTTACCTGTTCCTGAATTGGTTGAAATGAGGGTAAGATGGTAAAAGTTTGGTTTGGTCATTAACATTTTTTAATATACCCACGTCTTAAATGGTTTTTATTGTTGAGAGAAGCTTTGGAATCTTATACTCTCACAAGGCACAGAGCAACAAGAATGGGTCTATCCCACAGGGGATGCATTCTGAATGGCAACAGAACTGGCCTGGGATGGTGCCACCACCCAACATTATGCTACCAAGAAGCTTATGATGATTCAAATTACTAAAATGTCTGGGAGACATTTTCATCATCCTTATTGACAATTATCTTTAACGTCAAAATGAAATAATTAGGCAACAGTAAGTCTGGAGCATGTAACTCTTCTGTAATAAATGAAACTCAGTGGTATAAATGGAAGTTCACTAAGTCTAGGGCCCTTTTCACACAAACCAAAGTGATTTGGAGCTAAAGTTATGAGCAGGAGCTAGGCAAAACATAGTCACTGAATTCATTAGCAGAATTAATGTCCCATGTGGCATTCAAGCTATTGCTTTACAAATTATCTAAGATAATTAATAGAAAATGTGTTACAGTAATGAGTGGTATTTTAGTAACTTCTTCACCAACATGCACTGCAAAAAGCACTGGTACTTAACACACATTTGCTTGTTCCTGCTCCTTGGAAGGTATTTTGCCAGTTGTTTGTCTGTATTTAACATCATTACATGTTTACTTTGTCAAAGATGACTGAACTGTAATTTGCCTCTTGGTCACTGTCTTGTATTTAAGAACACTAAAGTGAGAAGGATTTCAGTCACTGTTTCTCAGTGGGGGCGTGTTTGACATTTTGTTCAGAATAAGTCCTTTTTGTGGAGAACTGACTCCCACATTCCATGACATTTATCATCTCTGGCCTGTGGGCACTAAATGCCAGTAGCACCCCTCAATCATTTTTATGAGCCCTATACTCCTACACATTCTCAAATATTCCCTAGAGCTGCATACAGTTAGGCCACAGGCCCAGCTCCCGGAAACATTTTACATTTGCAGATATCCAAGGCAAGATGCTCATTGTCTCAAATTATACAGTAATCAGTAGTAGACGTAGGACTAGAACCCAGATCTCAAGACTCTGAATCTAGGGAACATCACACAACAGGTTGCCTCTACCATTTAATGAAAATTAATGCTGTCCTGTCTTGTGCATAAAAGTCATTTAATCAATACTTGCTGAATAACTGGGAATCTAATTCTACTAAAGCTAATGCTATTCCTTAGCAGGTACTTACTATGACAAGTGGCATCTCAAATAAGTAACTAAGAAAATGTATTTTGCTTTTGGACCCTAGCCTAAGATGTTAATTAGAGAGGGCTGTGTTGTTGCCTTTGATGGTGTAGTGCCTAAGGCATTTGACTGCTAACCAGAAGCCCTCCCCCGGCGGAAGGCCAAGGTTCAAATACACCAGCCACTCCTCAGAAGGAAGACTGGGCAATCTAGTTCTGTAGAGATGCCGCCTGGGAAACCCAACAAGGGGTCACTATGAGTTGGAGCCAACTTGATGGCAGTGAGTTTGGGTTTTTTTTTTTTTTTTGGTTTGGTGTTGCCTTTAGAGTCCGTGGATGGCACAAAAGTTAAAGCACTCAACTATTAACCAAAGGTGAGTGGTCCACATTCACCAATAGTTGCCTCAAAAGAAAGGCCTGGTGATTTGCTTCTGAAAGATCACAGCCTTCAAAATTCTATGGAGTGCAGTCCTACTCTACAACACATAGGGTTGCCATGAGTCAGAATTGACTTGACAGTGACTGGATTGGCTTTCTGGTTTCATATTGCCTTGAGGGTCAGAAAAAGAGCAAGGGTATTTTGGATAAGGATGTTGGGGTAAGAGTAAAGGCTGGGGTGCAGAGAAGCATTTCGTACAATGCTATGTTTATAAACCCCAAGGAAACCAAACCAAAAACCAAACCCACTGAAATCTAGTTGATTCCGACTTGTAGCGACCCCCATTGGGTTTCCAAGGTGGTAAGTCTTTACAGAAGTAGATTGCCCAGTCTTGCTTCTTCAGTGGCACTAGGATGAACACCAAGGAAAGGGCCCAGAAATATTTTCAGCACTGTTTCTTGTTTTGGCCTTCTTGTGCCACTCTAACAGAAATACAAGTGAATGGCTTTAGCAAATAGGGATTTATTCTCTTACAGTTTTGGAGGCTAGAAGTCTGAATTCAAAGTGCTAGCTCTAGGCTAAAGCACTTGACTGCTAACCAGAAGGCTGGAGGTTCAAACCCACCAGCCACTCCTCGGAAGGAAGGTTGGGCAATCCTACTTCCGTAGTGATACTGCCTCGGAAACCCAAGGAGGGGTCGCTATGAGTCAGGGCCGACTCGACGGCACATAACAACAACAACAACAAGCTCTAGGCACTGGGTGACTGCCCCTTAACCCTGGGCTTCAGCTCTGTCTCTTGCTTCCAGCCCCCTTAAGCTAGAGGCTTCTTTTAACTCAGGCAGCTGCTGGCTGCTGATGCTGACAACCCAAAGCAGACAAGTACAATGGTACAGTCCTGAGCAACATGGTAGACCACTGCTTCAAGCCCAGAAACAGTCCCAAAATTGTCAGACAACATGGCAGTCTGCTGAATGAAGACAGCTACACGCAGGTTCCAAGCATGCCAAAAAGCTCAGAAACCTTTCTCAAAGCTTCCTTTTATATACTACATCCCTAAGGCAGCTACTCAGCTGCTCACAGTAGATTCCACCATGGAGTTGATTACCAGTCTCATCATGGGAAATAACTACATCCAGCTGCCCAGCCACTCAAACCAGACACAGCCAAGTTGACACACCACCTTAACTACCACACCTCTCTTATTACTTTTAGCCAAACAAGTATTTATTTGGTGGTATTTCACTCTCACAGCTACCTAGCTTTCTACCACCATCACTGGACCAACTTTTCTTCACTTAAAAAACAAGGAAAAAAAAAGAGAAAGAGAACACTTCTTTAACAGGAAAAAAAGGGGAGGCAGGGCTTTTCCTTAACCTCATGATAAGCATTTTTTTTTTTTATGAAACTTAGAGTGTATCAAATGCTACTGTTTTTGCCATCCTTGGGTATATTCTATATGTCACTTATTCATCCCACAAAATTATTGAGCGTATATAGGACTGTGCTCAATGATGGTGAAAAATATTGATGGTTTTCAGAAATCTGTGAAAGAAAGGACAGGTGGCTTTAGAAAAGTAGGTTCAAATCCCAACTCAACCTTTCTATAACTAACTTGGTCACATTCCATCTCTAAGTTTCAGTTTTCTCCATTCTAAAAGTAGAGAAAACAACTCCCTTCTAAAGTTATTCTAAGAATTAAATGCAAATTATGTGAAAATTTTGAGCACGGTACTTGGCTCAGAAATGTCAAATAAAATTATTTGCTTTTGCTTCTGAAAGTCCTACACTCTAATGATATCTTTGCCAGTAGCCTAAGCTAAGACCTTGAAGGAACCCCTTAGTCATCCAGTTTCCTCATCTATGAAGGGAAGATGATATCTGCCTTATCAACTTCTTAGGAGCATTATAATGTTTGAATGATTTGTCAAAAAAAAAAAAAAAAAACTCCATGGATCTCAATCTGGTTTTTAAACTTCATTTAAATTTTAATTTAAATGCACATATATATATTAGAATATGCTTAACTTCTTTTAGATTCATAGCATTGAGTACAGAATTGGAATAACATAAACTCAGTGCTGGTAATGGCATATGTTTTGCATTATTTTTAAGGAACTAATCCTTACTTATTTTGGCCAAAATATCATAATCTCTTTGATGACATTTATATCTCTGTAATCTTTGATTACATAGAAAGTTTCCTTTCTTATTCTTTTAAAATAAGCCCTCAAACATACAGACACATCTTATATATCATTCTGATTTTAAGGTCTTATGATGTCGCTATGGTAAAGATCATTATATTGTGGTGAATGCAAACACTATTGGAAAATACATCAAAGTAGCACAGTGCAATTGCTATAGAAAGATCAAACACTTTAGAGTCTGGCCTGGATTAAAATCCTAAACTAGCAGTGACTAGCAGTGGAAACTGTTGTTCAACATGTCTATATTTCCTCATTTTTGAATACCTATCTGACATCGTTAATGTGAACATTAAATTAAATATTGTAGATGGAGCTCTGGTAGCATAGTGGTTAAGACACTTTGCCTGCTAACCAGACAGCTGGCGGTTCAAACCCACCAGCCACTCCTCGGAAGGAAGGTTGGGCAATCCTACTTCCGTAGTGATACTGCCTCGGAAACCCAAGGAGGGGTCGCTATGAGTCGGGGCCGACTCGACGGCACATAACAACAACAACAACAACAGATGGAATTCTTAGCAAGACTAAGTCCTCAATAGTGGTTTGTTCCCATTCCCAATAGGTTTGAATCTCAGGATAAGAAAGACTTTTCCTGCTTAATCTGATTAATTCCTATTCATCTTCTAAGATTTGGATACCTCCTCTGGGCAACTCCTGACCTCCAGCAACCTATCTGCTACCTCCCTGAGAGGATAGACATCTCTTCTTGTACTCCCCTGACACTCTGGGCTTACTTATTTTAAAATCATTAACCACTCCAAATTGTTTTTGTGTTGACCTGTTTGCCTCTTCTACTATACCAGAAGAGTTAAGGACCAGGAACTAGGTCTCATCATTACACTTTAGTTCCTTATGTGTAGTAGGCGCTAATCATATTCTTGAGACCTGAAAATCAAATGAAATAAAGACATACACATTTCAACAGAACCATACCCCCAACAGTGTTGAAACAATTTTCCTTCCTTACAGTCACATCAACCATGAGAACTACAATCATATCACTGAAGCAGGAGACTTTGAAGTCATTTGATAATGGTTTGAATGGTGCCAAAAAGCAAATCAAAAGAATGTCTAAGGGATTTTTTTCTCTTGATTTTGAAAGCCAGTGTCCACGCTCTGAAATTGCATGGCAAAAAATAATAGCCCCTTTAGAACAAGCAAGAGATAATTTCCAATTACTTCCCCCTTCCCATACCACTGTACCCAAGCCATTCCTCTAAAAACTGCATTTGGCTGCTAACCAGGTCAATCGTTCAAACCCATCAGCCACTCCATGGAAGGAAGATGGGGCAACCTACTTCCACAAAGATTTGTAGCCTCAGAAACCCAATGGGGATTGCTATGAGTCAGAATCAACTTGATGGCAGTGAGTTTTGTTTTGTTTTTCTTAAAATCCATTTTAGACCTGAGTGGAATTGTTGTAAGCTATGGCTAATTCTGCCTAAACCTGCCATTCCATTGGTTATTTATCTCCATAGTCCTGCCTTAGTTTCATCTCTGCTCAGGGCATTCAGACAGGGCTCTTAAAACAGTCTGATTTCTTCAGGGAATGGGTGACAAACAAGAAGGGAAGGAAAGTTACCTGTTACTAACATATTCTGCCAGCCTGTATGTATTGTGTACACATTTTTCCATTTAATCCTTTCAAAAATGATGTGATGTGGTTAAACTATATATAATCTTAATTTCACAGATGTGAGCCCAAAGACTCAGGTAATTTGTCCAAGGTCACACAGACTATATATAAGGAGCTCACAGTGCCATATGGACCTCTCCCACCATAAGGAAAACTCTTTCCAAGAGATGTCACCCAATTGCCTATAGCACACAGATCCGATCTTTTATTCTTTCATTCATTCATTGGCTCTGTTGTTGTTGTTATGTGCCATCGAGTCGGCCCTGACTCATAGCGACCCCTCCTTGGGTTTCCGAGACAGTATCACTACGGAAGTAGGATTGCCCAATCTTCCTTCCGAGGAGTAGCTGGTGGCTTTGAACCGCCAGCCTTCTGGTTAGCAGTCAAGTGCTTTAGCCACTATGTTACCAGAGCTCTGTAGTCAGATACAATGGGATTTCATCCTTATCTCAGAATATACTACCTGAGTGAATCTGTATGCTAGTCAGTTCCTTTATCTTTTCAAGGCTCAATTTCTTTATGTTAAAATAAAGATGATAACAAATTTCTGCTGCATAGGATTATTTAGAAGATAAAATGAGATCATACATATAAAGTTGACACACTGAAACTATTCTGGGTACACAATTTTCAATATGGTTTTATCAGCAAAACAGTCCTGATTCAGAAGAACTTAGTGCCATATTCATCCCTCTAAAAAATAGTAAGCACCATTTTAATAATGATATAAACAAAGAGCTATGGGAGTGCTAATGAGGAAGTGACTCATTCTGCCTGATGGAGCAGAGAAGATTTCCTAAAGACAGTCCCATTTGAGTTGGGCCTTGCAGGATCAGTCATACTTTCCTGATTTGGGAGTGAGGTTGGAAGGGACTATATCACAAGAATGAGGAGCTCTGTAAACAAAGACTTGGGATGTGACAGTATGTAACCATCTAGGGATTAATTGTGGGGTGCACAGAGGGGATGACAGGAAATCTAGCTAGAATTGCAGACTAGAGTCAGAATATGAAGAATCAGGCATGTCAGGCTCCAGGATTTGGGCTTTATTCTATGAGCAGTGGAAGCCATGAGAAGTTTTTCAGCAGGAGAGCAACATGTTCTTATTTTCATGTTGGAAAGAGAATTGGAGGAGGAGGAGGCATCTGGATGGTGGATTAGAAGGGAGACTGTTAGGAAGGTCTAGTGGCACTCCTGAACATGAAAGATGCTCAGAGAGGAATGGAGAGTAGGGCTCCTACTTGTCAGGATGGACTGCAAATGGCAATGATGCAGTCCTGTGATTTGTTTCTAAGGGGGAATGCTTGTCAGTGTTCCATCCTCATTTTCAGAACCTGTAGTGTTATAAATTCAAGGCAGTAGTTAAGCATTTGAGAAGTGGCAGAATACTAAATGTAAGAACCGAAAACAAAAACATAGCGGTAGTTATAATTCCCAAGTGTTGCAGCAGTGAAATGTTACAGGATCTGGATGATCTTCTTGCTTACTCTGAAAGTGCCTTCAATGAGACTTTGAAATATAAACAGTTACTGAATTTGCCATTCAATAAATGAACCATGCATATCAGATTAACAGTTCCCTATGGCTCTGCATTCTAATATTCTTCTGGAGAAAATATATTGATCAAAATCAGTTGATTAAGAAAGAGAATACTGACTCAGAGGGTTTTTCTTCCAGAGCTATTTAACCAACGTGAACTAAAAAACACAATGGAAGGATTATCGTGAATGCCATAGCACAAAGTACAACCAAATTCTCCAATACACTTAATGTTACAAAATACATCTGGATTTTAAAGACAGAGAAGCACTGAAGTTTTAAAAAGGGTGTGTAGGAAGCAACACTTCTCTTCCAAAAACTTAAAATTTTTATCCAAGACTTTTTTAGGAGCTGAGAGGGAAAGATGTGAACGCATGATAAATAAACATTAAGGGGCAACTTGGGTATTTTAAAACAGAAAAAAAAGATGGACTATTGATGAATGGTATTAGAACATTAAGTTGGCCACATAGAAAAAAAAATCTGGATTCCTGCATACTAATTAATCCATAATAGATTCTGAAGGAAAATAAAAATATTAAAACAAAATATCTAAAAATATTTCTCTATAAAAAAAGTAGTTACACAAGTAGACACACGCCCTGGAGAGAACAATCATGGGAGAAGGAAGGGCTGCTTATGCACAGGGAGATAGCTCAGGGTGCAGAAGAGTATGAAGGGATGGACACTGGGAGGAGGTAACTATGGGGAGGAAGTGGGAGGGGAGCTGCTGCATTGTAAATTTTGGTCAATGACATGAGACAAAGTATATGTGAACTGCTGTATGAAAAGTGAATTTACTCTGTAAATCTTCACCCAAATCCTAAAAAAAAAAAAAAAAGTAGTTACAATTTTGGAATAGGAAAGATATTCCTAAGCATAAAAAAAAAAAAAAAAAATCTAAGTGCTTGATAAGTTTGACAATGCAAAAAGTAAAAGCTTCTGTGTGTATGTGTGTATATATGTTGTTGTTGTCGTTAAGTGCCATCGAGTCATTTCCGGCTCATAGAGACCCCATGCACAACAGAACGAAACACTGCCCGATCCTGCACCAGCCCCACAATCCCTGCTATGCTTGAGCCCATCATTGCAGCCACCGTGTCAATCCATCTCGTTGAAGGCTTCCCTCTCTTTCGTTGACCCTCCACCCTACCAAGCATGACAACCTACTTTGGTGGTAGCAATTGGGGTCTTAAAAGCTTTCGAGCAGCCATCTAAGATGCAACTATTGGTCTCCTCTCATCTGAATCAAAAAAGACTGAAGACAATCAAAGGCATCTGGAAATAATTAGTCCAAGGATAAGATGGACCATGAAGACGTCAGCCTTCATGACTGTGGGACCAGAAGAACTAGATGATGCCCTCTACCAATGCCAGCCACTCAGAAAGGGATCAATACTGGAGATCCTGGATAGAGTGGGAGGAAAAATGTGGAACAAAATTCAAAAACACAAAAATGACCAGAATTACTAGTTGGATAGAATCTCATGGAACCCCCAAGAATATGTTTTGTTGCATGCCTTATCATGACTACCTTGCAATAAGCTAATCAAATTTATGCATGACCAACATTTATGCATTTCTTAATTTATTTTCAAGATAAAAATCCTCCAGGACACTATTTATATCAATTTTCTCATTATGTGGACCCTTACTCCCATTTGGTCTCTATTTCCCATTTCTGATCCCAGATCTCACCCATCCTAAGTCCTAAAACCACACAACAGTCAAAAGCAATTCCCCTATATGCTTAACTTCTTCTCTGAACATTCCCCTCAACTTCTTTTTTTTTGATTTTTTAAAAAATTTTATTGTGATTTGGGTAAAGGTTTACAGAGCAAATTCATCTTCCACACAGCAGTTTACATACACTTTGTCTCATGACATTGACTGTAATCTCCCACAGTGCAACAGCTCTCCTCCCACTTCATCTCCATAGCCACCTCTTCCCTGTGTCCTTCCCTCCCATGCACTCTGCACCCCAAGCTCCTAACATCATTGCTCTAACTTCAACCTGGCTCTTCCTGAGGACATTGCTTCCTCACAGCCCTATCCAGGAGCATCTGTTTTCTTTCCCTTCTCACTTAAACTCTAGACTTGGATATCAGGTAAGTGTCCTCCTGTTTCTCATTACCACTTTCTATGACATAAGCTCTTCTTTCTCCCCAGCTTCAGTTGTCATATCATCAGACTGGCCCTCTATGTCGGTTATCCATTGGCCCTTCATTCCTTCAAGATTTTAGAGCTCCAAGTTCACTTCTATTCGCTTCAGCACTACTCCTGTCTTAATTCTTTGTGATTTCAATATGTGCAGAGATAATGCTTGTAACACCCAGCCACTGAGTTCTTTCACTTCCTTTCCTCCAATGATCTTGTCCTGCACCTTATCTCAACCACTCATTCTCCCATCGTTAAAACTTAACCTTTCATTACCAATAACTACAACCTCTTCACAATTTCAATATCAGCTATACTGTTCTCTGACCACTTGATCCTATTTGGTCAGTTTCTCAGCTCCAACAATTCTTTCATTCTTACCTTGGAGATATGGAGAACCATTAAGCCTCTTGTCTCTCACTCAGCACATGTCTTTAAGTCCTTTCTTACTTACTTTAAATTTTATAGTTCATCATTATAATCACTACATTGCATAATTCTTCAACTCACTTGCCCCCTTGTTGCTTCTTCAAACTTATAGGACAAAATTCCAACCTTAATTTAACCCAACTTTCTGCTAACTCCCCTCGTGTAACTATATAGTTGAATTTGGCTGCAAAAACAAAATGAAACACACACACACACACACACAAAAAATGCTTAAATATTAAACTCATGAATAATAACCCCAAGTGTGCCCTTGGTTCTTCAAGGCAATCACTCTACTTTTCCCAATCCATTTATTCTCACATTCTCATGCTCAACTATTTCATACCTTCTCTTCTTCCCTCAAATCTCCATCTTCTCCCCAGCATTCACCTTCCCCAAATGATATTGCTTTCTATCTCACTAACAGAATAGAAGCAATCAGAAGAGACTTATCAAATTTACATCACCTTATCTCCCCAGGGAGTTCTGGTGGTGTAGTGCCTAAGGCATTTGACCGCTAACCAGAAGGCTGGCAGTTCAAACCCACCAGCCACTCCTCGGAAGGAAGGTTGGCCAATCCACTTCTGTAGTGATACAACCTCGGAAACCCAAGGAGGGGTCACTATGAGTCAGATTCGATTCATCGGCAGCATTTTATCTCCCCAAGTATCTTTCACACTATATATTTTGCTAATTTATCTACTTACTTTCTATCTTTTCACAATAAAGCATAAGTTGCAGAAGAGGGGAAATTTTATCTCTTTTTTTCATTGCTTTATCTCTAGCGCCTGAAACAGTGATGGCAATATAATAGACAAAGGACTAATTTCCTTATTGTACAAAAACCTCTTATAAATCAATAAGAGAAAAAGCAATTAAAATGTACAAAAAATATGAATGAATATTTCATAGAACAAAGAAATATAAATCTCCAGTAAATATATAAAATGTGTTCAACATCATATATAATTAAAGAAAACCAAACTAAACTCACTGCCATGGAGTAAATTCTGACTCCCCCACTGGGTTTCCAGAGCTGCAAGAGTTTATGGTAGCAGATTGCCTCATCCTTTTTCCATGGAGCGGGCTGGTGGGTTTGAACCACTGACCTTTTGGTTAACACCCAAATGCCTTAACCACTACACCACCAGAGTTCTTTATAACTAAAGGCAGTTCAAAACAGTAAAGAGATACTATAGTCCATTCATCAGATTGACTAAAACATTAAAATCTTGAGAAAACTCTGTGTTTGTGAGGGTACAAAGAAAGACACTCTTGACCATAGCTATCAGATTTAAAACAAATATACCTTACCCGCACAAGTGTGCTAAGATATATGTATAGTCAGATGTTCATGACAACTCTGATTATAATATCAAACATTATATTTAAATCAATAAAAGCCTGGTTACATAAATTTGATGCATCCATACAAGCTAATACTTTGCAGCCATTAAAATGAAAAGGTAGAACTACATTTGTTTATATGGAAAGATGTTCAATAGATCCAGTATTCAAGCAATAAACAAAACAATCTATAGAATATGTGTGTGTGTCCATTAAACTTTTCTGGAAGGATGTAAAAAAAGCTGTCAATAATGATTGTTTCTGAGGAGTAGCTCTAGGATTTGGAGAGAGATTTTAATTTTTTGTTATATTACTTTCCATAGTGTTTGCTTTCTATGAAAATGTATAGCTATTTTAATTTTTCAAAAGAGGGAGAAACACTTTAAAGACCAATGATCAAGCTCTTTTCTCTTTCACAATTTCAATATTGTGTGTGTGAACAATGAACACACACACATACTCATGTATATGTCACATTTTATGCAGTACATTGGGTTATAGTAGTTTCATGCCAATTAATGGATCCAGTTATTTTCTTCAAAAGCTCTGCTTTTAGAAAGCAAAAACAGCATGTCAGGACAGTAGATTAAGTGCTCCCCATCCCCCACATACACCCACATAAATTCAATAATGAAAAAAAGTGCTTCAGACCATTTGGCATTTTGATGACAAAGCAACCAATCAATAAACCACTTCTCAAGTGTATGTGTGTTTTTCTTTAGACAAGTACTATGTCTAGTTAATGTGCTTTGTACCTACTAATTGAGATCCTATAAGTAAACAAAATAAGCCTTTTCCTCAAGAAGCTCATAATCTTTGCAAAGATAGGAAGAACAATATAAACACCTAGAAACAATTAGGCAATATCACAAATGTGCCTAATTGAATATAATCAAGAGCCAAGTTACTAAAAGGAAAGAGCAGTGCTGCTAGGGAATTATCAGGAAAGGATTCATGGAAGAATAAAGACTTGAGAGGCCACAAGCAGAAATCAAGCCACAAAATTGGCCAATGCTTTTCTTCTGAAAGTTGGTCTTTGGAATCAAGGCTTTAGTAGTCCATGTGCTCCAGTAAACTATGACAAATCAGAGATGCTGCTATTAAAACAGACATCTGAAGAAAAACTCCATACCAAACCAATTTGGATTCAAATTGACAGCAAAACATAGAAGGGAGAGGGATAGCTGATACTATTTCCAAGACTGTTTTATGAAGATAATTAACTTTCATTTCTTCAGAATTAAGAAGAGACTGCATAGTGGAAAACAGTGACTATTTGGGGATATTACTAAAGATGTAATCCTTTCAGGATATTTCTTCCCCTCGATTCACCCTTCTTGAATTAGTATGCCCATTACCAGCCCCATATCTAAATCAGAAAATTACTGAAATGCAAATTGAACAGAGCAATCTATCTGTGGCTAAAAATATTCCAGAGTTAATAGAGCTCCACTGATGAGATCTAAACAAGACAAGGGAATAGCAGAGTCTAATTTACAATGGTATTATTTAGCAACATAAATTTCACCAGAAGCAATGTACATCTCTAAAGTCATAAATATACACCAGAGGAAAGTGGAGGGAAAGTAGGGAGTTGCACAGAGTATGCTTTGTTTAAAAAAAAAAAAAAAAAGAAGAAAGAAAGGGATCATAGGACCATCACATTTATGTTTGATACACAAGAAAAATTCCAAACTGTTGAATGTAATTAAACTAGCAAATTAAAAATCATGTTTACTTTCTTTCCCCACTCTAAAGTTACAAATTAGTAAATCAGTTCTTTCTGATTAAGGTCTCTTGGAAGACTGCCACAGAAAAAGTATTTCTCTACCAACCTGCTACAGTACCCAAAATTCTCACTGTTAAAAATTTAGAAAATTAAAATCTTCTCATTTTTGAGATTTCCCTGTTAAAATAAATAAATCCCAGAGGAAAATAACTCTTCATTAGCTGACTTGCTACTGGGAATGATGTATCCTAGAATGATAGAATTTAATAGACAAATGAAGTAAACATTTATAGATGAATAAATTGAAACCCAAAGATGTTATCCAAGGTCACAAAACTGGCTGCTGGTACAACGAAGAACAAAATCCAATATTTCTGACTCCAAGGCTGGTCCCTTTCCCAACACTGTGCTTCAGATTATTTCTAAGACTATAGAAGAATGAGACACAGAAGAGATACTTAAGGCAGGAAACAAGAATTGTATATGTTCCCAAAGAGAAAAAGATAAAACACCATAAAGTAACTTCATTAACTTCACAATTTTGCCTAGATAGATTCTGCCAAGATTAGTTGGATTTTTTTTTTTTTCCTCCATCAAATTCAGAGTTGATTAAACTAGGCTCGAATTAAAGCTTGGAACAGGAAGAGTTATTTAAGAAACTGTGCATAATTTTTACTTGTGTTATGGGTTGTATATAATTTTAGTTCAAGGTTCCTACAGGTAAAATTAAAAGTATTATTTTCTTCTGGCCAAAGTCACTATTTATTCAAATTGATCACCTAACTCTGTATGAGGCTAGTTTATTATATAAAGTGAAGTGGCCAGCCATTACCAATTTCCGTAAATCCCCAGGAACTTGCTACATTAGATCCTAACAGAAAATTAATCTTATTCTCTTATGAATTTCTACTCAATTTAGAGTCTCTGGTGAAAGAAGAACTTTTCCTCTTTAAAAAAAAAAAAAAGTTGCAGAGATGGTGGTAGGATTTGGGGACCACAACAGGCAGGGAGTGGTTCTATTTATTGGATGTTCTTTGGCAAGCAAGCCTGAGAAAAGGGTTTAGACTAAGAACCCCAGCTATAAAATAGGAAAAACTCACCATCGTGGCAGAGCAGCACAAAGTACCTGACACCTAAGTCATTGTAGAGGCACCACAGAGTGTCCCATTTTTCCTTACCTGTTTGTTGTATTGAAATGTTGGGTTACTTAATATGCTCGTGTACATGCTTAAGGACCCCTGTGGTGCAGTGGTGATGTGCTTGACTGCTAACTGAAAGGTTGGCAGTTTGAACTCACCAGTAGCTCCTCTGGAGAAAGATGTGCCAGTCGAATTCCATAAAAATTTACAGCCTTGAAAACTCTGTGGGGCAGTTCTACTCTATCCAGTAAAGTCACTATGAGCCAGAATTGATTCAATGACAGTGGGTTTATGTACATGCTTGGAAAACTAGCAAAGCAGAGGCAACTAGTAAGTGAAGAGAATTTGAGAGCTGCTATTTAAGCAACAACAAATCAATCATTTAAGAAAATCAGAACATTGTTAGATGGCGTTACATCTACATAAACCAACCACTGTCGTGGAGTCAGATCTGACTCACAGTGACCCCTCCTTGGGTTTCCAAGGCAGCATCACTATGGAAGTAGATTGCCCCATCTTCCTTCTGAGGAGTGGCTGGTGGGTTTGAACCGCCAGCCTTCTGGTTAGCAGTCAAATGCCTTAGGTACTATGCCACCAGAGCTCCTTTACATCTATATACTTAGCAATATTTAAATTTTAAATTTGTTTATCTGAGGGGCTCCATTATCTTTTAGAGTTTAGTGTCTCTAAAGTTTTTAATCTACAACTTTTGGTCAAAATGATACAGTGTCTTCATGCTTTGTTGCACTCTCTACCACTCTCCAGGGATCCCAGATCAGAATCAACATATGCAATGTGCAAGAAGCAGAACAGGAGCACAGATTAGTGATACAGCAGAAGCCACAGCCAGCTGGGATCTGGGTCAAGAAGTGAGCAGTGGTGGCTGAGGCATGGCCCCTTCCAAATGGCAAGGGTTAACAGTGTTTCTCCCTCAGTGATCCTAGAGCTAGGTGGGCTGAGAACCAAGGGACTAGGGTGAGATCTTCTGCTCTTGAAAGGATACTGAAAACAATTGCTGCCTACCTTCTGCCTAGAGTCATGGCTCTGGGACAGGGGAGAACAACTAGTACCTGAATCAAGTTTTCCCTTTGGCTCAGTGAATAATAGATCCACAATATCCTGTGGCATAGTGCCTAAGGCACTTGACTGTTAACCAGAAGGCTGGTGGTTCAAACCCACCAGCCACTCCTCGGAAGGAAGATGGGGCAATCTACTTCCGTAGTGATACTGCCTCGGAAACCCAAGAAGGGGTCGCTAAGAGTCGGGTCCCACTCGACAGCACACAACAACAACAACATCCTCAATGATTTTTTTTGTTGTTGTTGTTGTTAATATCCTCAAGGTCACCATGGCCCAGTAATTCCCAAATTCTATTATAATAAGATTTCATTTGCTAGAAAGAATAGCAGACATTTTCTTAGTCCAGTCAATCAAAGACACCAAGGACAAACCTGTAGTCCAACAAAGTCAGGTTTAGTGGTCTGTTGCAATGGAGGAGGCAGCACAGCAGAGAACTGTGGGTCTCTCACCAAACAAGGGGAAAATAAAGTTAATATTTGGATTTAGAGATAGGATTTGAAGAAGAGCAGAGTTTAGGTGAAATTTGGAGGAAGCAGTGCTTCAATAGGCTCAAACCAAAGCAGGACTGTGAGTAAAGGGTCAACATCAAGTTAGTACTGTGGAGTGGACTCTGCATCTTATTTCCTTAGAAACTGCAAAGTTAATGTGAAAAATTGTGTTCAGAAACCCATTATCTAAAGATTGACACTTAGGTTGGTAATCGAGGTTCCTTCTCTGTGACAAAGTGACTAATATGCATCATGCTAAAAACGCATGGTACTCACAGGTGGTCCCCGATTTACAGATAGCCAAGAGTCCATTAGAAAAGTGGAGGTAATAACTTACATGGGTTGCTCCATATACATCACATTCTTCTGATCAAACTTTGAACACACATTAGCACATAGAAAGTAGCTTTTGTTACTTACAAAAGGAGGCAAGCAGCATACAACAGGTGAGTAGTCCCCCTGGTTCAAAAGCTGTTGGGGAAGAGATGGAAAATTTCCATGCATGTCCCACTTTGTGTGATGGGTAAGAGACTTAAATGAGATAGTTCTATAATATGTCAATCCATCCCAGTGGATTAAAAAGAACACGCAAGTCTGTGATTGAGGATAAAATGGGAGCCTACTTTCCACCAGTCTATCCCTGGCTAGGTAGGTCCACTTAGGTGGGCTGTAAGCTTACTGCTACATGTACCCTACTAGAACCATACCTGAGGAAACAGATAAAAATCCCTCTACCAGCTATTTTATACCCCCAGCCCATGTGACCCATTATATGGAGATTTTTCCTGCCTGACCACCCAAAGAAGGCATTTTTAGATACCTTGGCACTTAACCTAGAATAGTATCTCCTTTATCCTGCTAAAATTTGGACAATCCATAAGGCTTAGGGCTGGGCAGGGTGAGTGTGTGTGCATGGTTTAAGATAATAGCAGGAGGAGAAATGAGGAAGACCATAGCTGCCAGGCTTGTCCAAAGAACTGCCTTCTCACAGTGACTCTGGTGTTCAAACAAAAGTGGGATGCTTTATTCTTAATGGTATAATTTCAAACTGCAAAATTTCAGACAATCTAAGGTTTTAGAGTGTAAGCTTTCTCAGTGAATCAGAAAAAGAAAGATTCTCTCAAAAGAGGGGGTCATATGCCACTTTGCAACGCTAAGATGTCTTGGGAGCCAGAATTGACTCGATGGCAGTTGGTTTGTTCTGTTTGGTTAACTTTGCAGCTGGCTTTATCTGTATCTATATTAGCTTGATGAGTAGCAAGGCAGATATTTTACTTTCTTAGTTGAGCTAATTCTTATTTTCTTAGCACCAAGAATATAATAAAAAGAAAGGAAGAGAGAAATCATAAACAAAAGCCTTGCTACTCAGATGAGCCTGCAAATCAAACTTCCAAATCATTTTAATATAATACTAAGAAACAAAATAAAACTATAATGGAATCAGCAGTCAAGAAATGAAAGGACATATTGCATTGGGCAATTCTGTCACAAAAGACTTCTTTAATACCATCTGACACAACAATTCCATTCTTTCTCTCTCTCTCTTACTACCGTCGAGTCAGATCCGACTCATAGTGACCCCTCCTTGGGTTTCTGAGGCAGTGTCACTATGGAAGTAGACTGCCCAACCTTCCTTCCAAGGAGTAGGTGGTGGGTTTGAACCACCAGTCTTCTGGTTAGCAGTCAAATGCCTTAGGCACTAGCCACATGTCCTAAAGAAGTGAGAGCCAGGACAAGAACAGATATATGTGCACCCATGTTCATCACAGAACTATTTACAATAGCCAAAAGATGGAAACAACCTAGGTGTCCATCAACTAAAGAATGGATGACCAAACTATGGTACATACACAAAATGGAATACTCTGCAACCCTAAAGAATAACGTAGAATCTGCAAAACACCACATAATGTGGATGAACTTGGAGGACATTAGGGCTGAGTAAAATAAGTCAATCACAGAAGGACAAACATTGTATTAGTCCGTTATTGTAAAAAAATCAAGGAAAGGTTATATATGGAAGGAAATTTTCTTTGTTAGTTTCCAGGAGTAGGAGGGGAGGGGAGGGGAGGAAACACTGTTAGATAGATAGAGACAAGTATTGATTTGGGTGAAGAGAAGGGGAGTGTACCAAATGTGAGTGATCAACACGGTGGTGTTGAAGAAGAGAAAGACATAGAGAGGTGCATGGGAGGTCCTGAAAACAAAGATGAACCCTTTTGCACATACGTACTGCATTGTCAGTGAAGGCAAACATTGATCTACGGGTGGATAGATGGGTGGAGGGGTTGAACAATTAGGTATGTCTATGCAGAAGAGGAGTGTGCCCATGACCATATATAGGGTTGGCAGACAATGTTTCTACAAGTGTATTTGTATGTTTTGTACAAATGCCCAGGTATCTGATAGAGCTGACAAAGGACAAGGTTGTAGTCACTTTTTGGCCACAGCCAGCTACCCAGGAGGAGCAAGTAGTTGTACCTGTGGTCTTGGGACCATAGTCGCAGGGGACATCAAGCTCATTCGACATAACATACTACACAAAAACATTGTTCAGTATCTTACTTTGGCAAGTAACAACTGGGATCTTAAAAGTTTGCAAGTAGCCATCTAAATGCAATGACGGGTCTCTTCTCATCCAGTTGTTGTTGTTGTTGTGTGCCGTTGAGTCAAACCCAACTCATAGTGACCCCTCCTTGGGTTTCCAAGGCATCCAGAGCAAAGAAGAATGAAGAAAACCAAAGACCCATGGAAACAATTAGTATAAGTGACTGGTACACCATGCAATTCTCAGCCTATATGACTGTGAGACCAAAAGAGCTAGATGGTGCCTGGCTACCATAGTCAACCACTCAAAGGGGGATCTATGTAGGAGATTCTGAATAGAGTGGGAGAACTACATAGGACAAAACTCAAAATCATTAAAAACAAAAAAGGCCAGGTTTACTGGTCTGATAGAGCCTGGTGGAACCCCTGAGACTATGGCCCCTAGCTGCCCTTCAGATCTGGAATTGAACCCACTCCTGTGGCTGCCAGCCAAACAAAAGACAGGCATATGAACTGAACATTTACATTAGGTAGATACACTCCTTGGAGAGACCAATCATGGGAGAATAGAAGGGCTGTGTATGCACAGGAAGACAGCTTGGAGGGCAGGAGTCCATGGGAGGGAAGGATACAGGGAAGAGGTAACTATGCGGAGGAAGTGAGAGGGGAGTTGTTGCATTGTGGGAAATTATAGTCAATGTCATGAGACAACGTGTATGTGAGCTACTGTATGAAAGTGAATTTGCTCTGTAAACTTTCACCCAAATCACAATAAATTTTTTTTTTTTAAAAAAAAAAAGACCTTTTTAAAGTGTTAAAGAGCAAAGATATCACTTTGAAGACAAAGGTGAACCTGACCCAAACCATAGTATTTTCAATCACTTTATATGCATATGAAAGCTAGGCAGCGAATAAGGAACACTGAAGAATAATCGATGCATTTGAATTATGGTGTTGGCAAAGAATATTGACTATTCCATGGACTGCCAGAAAAACAACCAAATTTGTCTGTGATGAAGCACAGCCAGAATCCTCCTTAGAAACAAGGATGGTGAGACTTTGTCTCTCTTACTTTGGTCATGTTGTCAGGATGGACCAGTCTCATGCTTGGTAGTCTCAGAGGGTCAGCAAAAAAGGGGAAGCCCTTCAACAAGATGGATTGATACAGTGGCTACAATAGGCTCAAGTATAGCAATGACTGTGAGGATGTTAAAAGACCAGGTACCGTTTCATTCCGCTGTACATAAGGTTGCTAGGAGTCAGAACTGACTCAACAGCATCTAACAAGAAGTAATTCAGCCACTTGGCTGCAGCAGTACTAGCATGTGACTGGGGGCACACGAAAGACTAGGGTCTATCTGCTTCACCATTAGCTAGCAAGGTGGTTTAGCTGAGTCTCTCAGTCTTTTTTAGGCTTTTAGTTTCATCATCTACTAAGAGAAGTTAACAACATGACCCATCAAATAAACTTGTTGCTGGACAATTTAAGGAAATAGTATGAGAGAAAGGCATAATATTTCAATATCCTTTTCAAAAGCAAGATCTCATCATCTCATTATTTTTGTTACCATTTATTCATCTCTAATAAAACTGGGTTTCCGAGCCAGTATCACTACAGAAGTAGATTGCCCAATCTTCCTTCCAAGGAGTGGCTGGTGGGTTTGAACTGCCAGCCTTCAGGGTAACAGTCAAATGCTTTAGGCAAATAAAACATTTAGAGACTAGGAATGTTGCCTTTCCTACAACCAAGAGCATCCATTCTTGCTCCTATATTTAGTGAGACACAGAACAATTTTCCCATCACCCTCTGTTGCAAAATCAGGGCACAGTGTGGGCCAGAGCCACTTCTGTTGTCCTCTTCTGTAACATCTCTTCATCTTCCAAAGGATTATTTCACCTATTTAGACTTTGTTTTCATGGATAAAAATATGGTTGGTGATCTTGTAATATTTCAGACTTTCTCCATTAAGTAAAAGTGAGCTGGGAGCCTGAAATGCCAACTGCAATTTACATCCATCACTGAATAATTAACAATTAGCTGAGCACAAGGAAGGGAGATCCTGCTAAGAATACCTCTCCACACAGTCCAGATTGGGAGATTACGTTTATTTCTTTCTTGTGAAGTATAAATTGGGAACCATCCAAGGATTTAGCAAGAATAAAGTTCAACATTTAAATGAACTATTTAGAAATGATGAGGAGGAAGTTTTATGCAATATAGCCAAGCCTTTCTTGGGGACTTTATTTTCATCAAGATCTGGCTTTCTGAGACCAGGTTGACTCCCTAAAAAAGGATTTAAGATACTTTAAATAAATAAATATATAAAGACAGAGCATTATTCTGGGTAACGACTTCAGACCCTAGGTTAGAGTTAGCAGTCGATAAAGAAATGTTACAGCTGGAAGATAATATCTAAGAGAGGAACTGATTGGCCCTTTCCACTTTGCCTCTCTAATGCTGAAAGCCAACGCAAGCAGTCCTTGCTGTCTGGGGGTTAAAGTAGACCAGCATGACCAACACATCTTTTAGCTTTGTGATTAGAGTAATAATCACTCCACCCCCTAATTTTCCTGCCACTACAGGAACTATAAATGGCATTCTGTGAGGCCACAATTGCTATGGAACACTTAGTGCATGAGAGAAATTCGCTCATTGTGTAAATGGATCAGTTCCCACCCTAAAATTACTGGCCTCTCACTGACAAAATGAGTGGGGGAGCCTTGTTATTGCCTGCTGGGTTGTGTAAAATCAGACTAATTTTTATAGGAAAAAGCTTTTTGGTCTCTCAAAATGGGAGTTGCCAATTTTTGGTCAAACTAGTGGGATGAAGGAGTGGCCGTGTTTTTTTTTTTTTTTTTCTCTTTTAGGAACAGTCATTTCCAGAACTGTCCTGATACAAGAAAAGAATAAGCTCCCCGTGTAACAGTCAGCTGAGTGTACTTTTCGCCCCCTCTTTTTTCCCCACAGTTCTAGATCTGATCTCTCTCAATGTGCCTATCCCTTCTAAAGATTCATTGTTACCAGTCTGCCTAAATTCTCACACTCCCTCTATGAGCCTTTCTTGGAATGCCCAGGAGAGATCCCCGCACTGTTTTGCTCAAGCTTCTAAAGTAGCTCCACTTACTTCCCTCTAGTTATTTGTTCAATATAAATCTCCCCACTGAAGTCTAACACTCTGGAGGGCAGAAACTATATTCTATTCAACTTTGTATTCCTAACACAAAACACAGTGCCTATCACAGTCAGTTCCTAATAAACATTTATCCTTGAATGCATCTTCCAAAGCACAATTATCTCATAAGAGATAATTTAAGGATAGTTTTAAGATCCTGGCTGAAAAAAAGTGGGGGAGGTGAGTAGATATGTTTCATAAACCTGTATTGTGTGTCTCCTCCATGCTGGGCAACTACAGAACAAAAAAGACTGAGGTGCTACTTATAACCTGAGGAGCTCACAGCCTAATAGGGAGGCAGACTTGAAGACAGACGATTAAGTGCTAAGTAGAAAAATAAATCCAGTCAATGGAAGCCCAAAGACAGGGAATCAGTTTGTGGGGGTTTCTCTGAGAGGAATCCACAGTGGAGTTGACCTTTAACAGTGGCCTTAAAATATGGCTAACATCCCACAGTAGTAAAAACTGCCTGATATTGGTACAATGACAGACACATTCACCAATGAAATAGAATTGAGAACCCAGAAATAGATCCATCAACCTTTGGTCAGCAGATCTTTGACAAAGGGCTAAATCCATTAAATGGAGAACAGATTGTCCGTTTAACAAATGGTGCTGACAAAACTTGACATCCATTTGCAGAAAAATGAAACAAGATCTGTATCTCACAACATACACAAAAACTAACTCCAGATGGATCAAAGACTTAAATGTGAAACCTAAAACTATACAGTTCCTCAAGAAAAAACTAGGGGCAAATTTAGGGACCCTGATATATGGCATAAATAGACTATCAAGCATAACCCAAAATGCACAAACAGCAGAAGAGCAACTAGATGAATGGGAACTTCTAAAAATTAAATTTTTATGTGCTTCCAGAAACTTCTCCAAAAGAGTAAAAAGATAACTGACAGATTAGGAGAAAATATTTGGCAATGACCTATCTGACAAGGGACTTATCTCTAAAATTTATAGAACACTCCAACACCTCAACAACAAAAAGACAAATAATCCAATTTAAAAATGGGCAGAAGACATGAATGGACATTTCATCAAAGAGGATACTCAGATGGCCAACAAACATATGAAGAAATGCTCATGATAATTAGCCATTAGAGAGATGCAAATCGAAACAATAAGAGATACCATCTTGCCACAGCCATAATAGCTAAATTCAACAAGACAGAAAATAACAAATACTGGCAGGATGTGGAGAGATTGGGACTCTCATCCACTGCTGGTAGGACTGTAAAATGATACAACCACTGTGGAAAGCAGTATGGTGATTCCTTAAAAAGTTGGAATTAGAAATACCATTTGACCCAGCCATTCCATTACTAGATATACATCCTAAAAAAGTGAGAGCCAGGACAAGAACAGGTATATGCACACCCATGTTCATCTCAACACTATTTACAACAGCCAAAAGATGGAAA
Organism: Orycteropus afer afer; assembly: GCF_000298275.1. NCBI lineage: Eukaryota > Metazoa > Chordata > Mammalia > Tubulidentata > Orycteropodidae > Orycteropus > Orycteropus afer. The sequence continues at coordinate 10,129,835 of NW_006921682.1, read as the reverse complement.
CAACCTAGATGTCCATCAACTGAGGAATGGATAACCAAACTATGGTACATATACACAATGGAATATTGTTGTTGTTGTTGTTATGTGCCGTCGAGTCAGCCCTGACTCATAGCGACCCCTCCTTGGGTTTCCGAGGCAGTATCACTACAGAAGTAGGATTGCCCAACCTTCCTTCCGAGGAGTGGCTGGTGGGTTTGAACCACCAGCCTTCTGGTTAGCAGTCAAGTGCCTTAGCCACTATGCTACCAGAGCTCCCAATGGAATATTATACAACCCTAAAGAATAACATAGAATCTGCAAAACATGATGAACTTGGAGGACATTATCCTGAGTGAAATAAGTCAATCACAGAAAGACAAATATTGTATTACTCCAATATTGTAAAAAGTCAAGAAAGGTTTTTATAGGGAAGGAAATTTTCTTTGTTGGTTACCAGGGGTGGGAAGGGAGGGAAGAGAATACTGCTAGATAGGTAGAGACAAGTATTGATTTGGGTGAATGGAAGGGCACTGTACCAAATGTGAGTGATCAATATAGTGGTATTGAGGAAGAGAAAGACTTAGAGAGGTGCATGGGAGGTACAGACAACAAACCCTCTTGCACATACAGTACTGCATTGTTAGTGATGGGAAACATTGATATACAGGTGGATAGATGGATGGACAAGCTGAATGATTAAGTGTGTCTATTCAGGGGGCAGTGTGCCCAGGACCATGTATTGGGTTGGTAGACAATGTTTCTACAAGTGTATTTGTATGTTCTGTAAGAATTCCCAGGCTTATAGTAGAGCTGACAAAGGACAAGGTTGTAGTCACTTCTTGGCCACAGCCAGCTACCCAGAGAGAGCAAGCAGTTGGACCTGTGGTCTCCAGACCATAGTCGCAGAGAACATTGAGCTCAATTGGCATAACATACTACACAAAAACATTGTTCCACATCCTGCTTTGGTGAGTAGTGACTGGAATCTTAAAAGTTTGCAAGCAGCCATCTAGATGCAACGATAGGTCTCTTCTTGTCCAAAGCAAAGAAGAATGAAGAAAACCAAAGACGCATGGAAACAATTATTCCAAGGGACTGGTACACCATGCTATCCTCAGCCTATACAACTATAAGACCAGAAGAACTAGACGGTGCCTGGCTACCATTGTCAACCACTCAGAGAGTAGTCTACATAGAGATCCTGGATAGAGTGGAAGAATAATGTGGAACAAAACTTAAAATCATTAAAAAGAAAAAAAAAAATGGGACCAGATTTGCTGCTCTGATAGAGCCTGGTGGAACCACTGAGACTATGGCCCCTAGCTGCTCTTCAGGTCTGGAATTGAACCCACTCCTGTGGCTTCCAGCCAAACAAAAGACAGGCATATGAGCTGAACATTAGGTAGATACACTCCTTGGAGAGATCAATCATGGGAGAATAGAAGGGCTGTGTATGCACAGGGAGACAGCTCGGGGGGCAGGAGTGCATGGGAGGGAAGAACACAGGGAAGAGGTGGTTATGGGGGGCAAGGGGGAGAAGAGCTGTGGTATTATGAGAGATTGCAGTCAATGTCATGAGACAAAGTGTATGTGAACTGCTGTATGAAAGATGAATTTGCTCTGTAAACTTTCACCCAAATCACAATAAAATTTTAAAAGAAAAAGAAATATGGCTAAAATCTGTCAAGTATAGGTGGATGAAAGGCATTCTAGGAGAAAGGAGCAGTTCCTGGAGATGAAAGATCAGAGTGTGAAAGGGCTGAGAAGAGCCCATGGTTAGTTTCATGCTCCTGTCCTCCCATTTGCATGTACATGCTCTGTACATGCATGTTGGTGGGGTTTCCTAAAAACTTCCTCACAACGATTCCAGAGAATCACTTCTGCCTTGTCCTGTATTTTGGCACAGTGAGTCCCAGTAGGCAGAGGCAGGAAATCACCAGAGGAACAGTTCACTGAAGGCAGCATTCTCACAAGTAAAGGAAAAGCCTCTCCCTTGGCTATTAAATTATGGCAACCCCACTGAACTGCATGTAGGATTGCAATGTGTTGCAATTGACTCAAAGGCAACTGGTTTGGTGTTTTGGGTATGGGTATAAATAAGATTCTAGAGTGACTCGAGTTTCTGGTTGCTTAGATGCAGAATCAGAATTTCTTCTTTCTAGAAAAGACTTTAAATTCTACCACATCTGCCCCATCAGACGTCAGGACTGTCACCATCAAATCCTTCCCCACTTCTCCCCTCTCTTGTATGTAGCTGATTCTCTGAGCTCCAAAGACCTCTGGGAAGGAGTCCTAGAGTATCTCTAAGGAACTCACTAGAGAAAATCTTCTGAGAACATGAGACTGCAACCAAAATTCCTACCAGTAGAAACCAAGGTGCTATTTTTGTACTGTTTTTCTTCCTTACTGCCTGTCTTAGGCTGGATTCTCCAGAGAAGGAAAACCAGTGAAGTTTAAATATGTATGATTTATCTCAAGGAAATGGCTCACACAGTTGTAGAGGCTATTAAATGCCAAGTCCATGGATCAGGTATCAGGCTGGAGGCTTCTTCTGAGTCACATAGCTGATGAACCCAATATTGATAGGTCAGATGGCAGGCTTCCAAGTCACGGGCTATGGAGGCTGAGAAATCCAAGATCAGCATGGAATATGGCAGGCTTTTTGCTCAAGTCCAATGAACTGGAGGTCAGATGATAATGAGCCAGGTTTAGGACCCAGATCAAGCAAAAAGCCATACACACACACACACACATATATATAGGATGCAGACCACACTCCTCTAGGAAGCTCCCTTTCAGTTGACTGGCTGCTCACAGCAGCTCTCATCATGCAGGTGATTACATTATATCAGATTACATCATGGGGGATGACTACATAATTACTGCCAAATCACTGGGAATCATGGCTCAACCCAGCTGACACAAAACTTTAACCATTTTATCTTTTACTCCCATATCTGAAATAACCTACAACTGAGAAGTAGACTATTTACCAAGATGAGTATTTTTAAATTCTGGTTGCAGTTTTTGTTGTTAGGTGCCATCCAGTCGTTTCCGACTCATAGCAACCCCATGCACAGCAGAACGAAACACTGCCCGATCCCACGCCAGCTCCACGATCCCTGCTATACTTGATCCCATCATCGCAGCCACTGTGTCAATCCATCTCGTTGAAGGCCTCCCCCTCTTTCATCGACCCTCCACCCCACCAAGCATGACATCCTTCTCCAAGGAGTGGTCCCTTCTGACAACATGACCAAAATAAGTGAGACAAAGTCTGGCCATTTCTCGCTTCCAAGGAGCATTTTGGGTGCACTTTCTCCAGGACAGATCTGTTGGTTCTTTTAGCAGTCCATGGTACTTTCAGCATTCTTTGCTAGCACCACAACTCAAAAGCATCAACTCTTTTTCGGTCTTCCTTATTCATTGTCCAGCTCTCACATGCATACAAGGCAATTGGAAATATCATGACTTGTGTCAGGTGCACCTTAGTCCTCAAGGAGACATCCTTGCTCCTCAGCACTTGAAACAGTTCCTTCGTGGTTGACTTTCCCA
>NW_006921682.1:10115958-10125301 GCF_000298275.1 Orycteropus afer afer | reverse complement strand
GATCATATGCCACTTCCTGAAATGGATGAAGATCAACCAGTTCCTTTTGGTACAGTGATTCTGTGTATTCCTGCCATCTTCTCTTGAAGTTTCCTGCCTCATTCAATATTTTGCCCATAGAATCTCTCAATATTGCAACTCGAGGCTTACATCCTAGCTTACAGACTGAGACAGACTAGGACGAAGGAAGAGGCCATCCATTTCTCAATTAATTGGCCAGGAAAAGCCTTGTGAATAGCAAAGAAACACTGTTTGGTACATTACCGCACAACTTTGTGAATAGTCCGGTTAAGTTAGAAGGCTCTCAAAATAGGACTGGGAAAGAGCTGCATCATCTGAGTAAACCCAGCCTTACTCCTATGGATAGCTTTCAGGACCTCCATTTGCTGATGTGGCACCACTCAAATTGAAGAGAAATAGCTGCAGACATCCATTAATCATCAGAACATGAAATGTATGAAGTATGAATCTAGGAAAATTGGAAGTTGTCAAAAATGAAATGGAACGCAAAAGATTGATATCCTCGGCATTAGTGAGCTGAAATGGACTGGTTTTGGCCATTTTGAATCAGACAAGTATGTGATCTACTATGCCGGGAATGACAGTTTGAAGAGGAATGGTGTGGCATTCATCATCACAAAGGATGTTTCAAGATCTGTCCTGAAATACAATGCTGTCAGTGATAGGACAATATCCATATGCCTACAAGGAAGACCCATTAATATGACTATTCTTTTACATCAAGGTCAGCATTTAATGCTTCTGAATTGCTTTTTTTTTTTTTTTGCTTTTGTTTCTAACTGCAGTCTCCTGGTTTAACTGTCCTGGAGGAAATATAGTAAGCTGACTTGCTTCATTTACTAAGATCCAACAGTTAGCTATACATCAAGTTCAAGAGACTTTGACCTATAAAACTCCTGACTCAACTCGTACATTTTGTGTTTCATTCAGTCTTTTGTATTCCCCCTTATCAGTCTTAGTTTTTCAGCACCCTCATCCAGTGTCCTTAACTGTCCAAGGCTCCTATAGGGGCACCTCTCCTTGCTCTATAACCCAGTAGCTTTTCACTCTAAATGTACAATACAATCATCTGGCATTTTTTTTTTGTTTGTTTTGTTTTGTTTTTTTCATTTCAAGCTGCAAATGCTCCATTCTAGGCCAAATTAATCATAATCTTAGGAGTAGGGCCAGGGCATTCATATAAAAACTCCCAGTTAATTTTATTATGCAGCCAAGGTTAAGCACCACTGGCCTTTACCGTGTTTTTGTTTTCTAATTTTTTAAGCTGTAGAACACTTTGCTCAAATGAAATCTTATTTAGAAACCCAAAGTATAAGAGAAATTAAAGCAAAGTTTTTTGGTGATGATGTGTGAGTGTGGAAAGAAACACACACACCCGCAGGGTGCTCTATAGGACCTCTAGGGCTGGGTAGAGAACTGTCTAAAGACTAATGTACCACCTTCAGAAATACCCTTCCCCTCCATTAAAAGGCACCTCCCCCTGAAAGTCCTCTCTTAAACCAGAGGTTAGCAAACATTTTCTGTAAAGTCTGGTTAATAAACATACTCTATAAAAAGTATCTGTTGGAGCTACTCAACTCTGTTGTTGAGCATGAAAGCAGCCATAGACAATGGACATGCTGTGTTCCAATAAAACTTTACTTACAAAACTAAGCTTAAGGCCACATTTGACCTGCTAGTCATAGCTTGCTGACCCCTGGTTTAATGCACTACCCCTTTTAAATGATCAATTGCTGATGATACAAACCAAACATATTTGTGTTTTATTTCTGACCCAAATACATCTGGGCATTTTAACTGGAGTTTTTTTTTTTTTTTTTTTTTTTATGGCAATTAGTCATCAGAAAACCAATTCTGAAGAAGAATGGTTTCCTTTAATGGCTCTTGTCGGCACCAATCAAGAGGAGCAATTACTGATGATGGGAGGTAGAAGGTATACGCAATGGGCTAGCTGAGGGTATAATAACTCAATCTATAGTCTATTCTGAATTAGGGTTCAAAGAGTATGGCGCTGAAATTTTTCCAGTCACCTGGCTGTTCCCAACAGGAGGACACTGATGTGGGTGAGTAGTAACTACAGTAATCTTAATTCTTTTGTCAGATAATCTCAATGCCAGGCTAGAGTTAAAAAGTGACTTGTGGAGACTGTCATATTGGCTTGTCCTTCTTCCAGCTGAAGGAACACATGCAGTTCAGCTCAGAACAAAATCTGAGCAGCAGTGCTGTTGGAAAGCTGCAAATGTTCTAGTCGTAGAGTCCACATAAACTTACATGAGCTCTTCAGTGGTTTTTTTGTTTAGATTTGTTTTGTTTTATGTCTCTCACCACTTCCAAACGTGCATTTGTCTTTCTGCTGTGGAAGTCTGGCCTTTGTTTCTCTTGGGCCAAATTCAGGATCGATTGTTGTCTGCTGACAGAACAGCTCTCAGTTTCTTGGTCTTGCTGCTCCTGGGGAGCTCAAGCTCACTTATATAAGAGCATTTTTTAAAACCACATTCTTTTTATTCCTTTGAGTTTCTATTCCATTTAACATTTTCTTTGTCTCTCAAGAAATGCCTTGATTGTTTTTTTCATGTATAGCTCCAGTAAATCAGAGATGAAAATAAATGTTGGATATAGTTAATGATCTGAATGTTGAAGTATTTATGAAGAGGTGTAGTGATATTTGCAATTTACTTTGAAATGCAACAAAAAAAGTAAGAGAGATTGAGGAAGAAATAGAAAATGGATGGATATGCAATAAAACAAGTATAGTAAAATGTTAATGGCAGAATCTAGGTGGTAGGTATATGGATGTTCAATGTAAAATGTTATCAACTTGGCCATATATTTGAGACTTTTCATAATAAAATGTTGGAAGAAATAAATGCTGGAATACCCAGAAAAAAAAAAAAATTTCTTCATGACAAACTAATTCAGTGCTTGGTTCAGGACTCACAGACTTGGATCAACAGGTGAGAACCTCTCTGCTTGGAATACTAATTATGAGTAACATTATTACCAAGGAGCCTAATTAGCTTCAAATATTTTATTCTATCACCGTGGCTATAAAATTCTGTTTAATACCAAGTACTAAAAGAAGGATTCTTGTGTCAGCGTAATTTCTTCTTCCTCTTCTTCTCCCCTCACCTCCTTTTGGACTTTAGGGCGCAGAATTGGATTCCTCGTAACAATCCTCGGCTACGCTCATATTTGTCGCATGTGTAGCCCACTTCTATTTATTAACTCATTTGTATTAAGCACCCGCAAACTCACCACCAAAAATAAATTCTAAGACCTTGACAATAATCTACATCCAAACACATGGTCCCCCAGTCTACCCCATAATCCTGAATCCTCTGCTCATGATTCCCAGCTTTCCTTTGTATTCAGCTCTTTACAATCATATGTAGTCCTTTAAAGTACATATTTGTAGTTGTTTTTAACTTTATAAAAAGAGTAGTTAGCTTTGCTTTGTCTTATTTTTTTTCCACTTCATATTCTATTGCAGCTATTTATCCATCAAAACCAAAAAAAAAACAAACAACAAAAAAACTCATTGCTATTGAGTCAATTCCAACTCATAGTTACCCATTGAGTTTCCAAGACTATAAGTCTTTATGGAAGCAAACTGTCTTATCTTTCTTCCATGGAGTGACTGGTGGGTTTGAAGCACTGAACAGTTGGTTAGCAGACAAATGTTTTAACCACTATACCACCAGAGCTCCTAATTTGTCCTATTGTTGCCCAATTAAGGAGCTCTGGTGGCTCAGTGCCTAAAGCATTTGACTGCTAACCAGAAGGTTGGTAGTTCAAACCCACCAGCCACTCCATGGAAGGAAGATGGGGAAATCTACTTCTGTAAAAATTTACCACCTCAGAAACCCAATAGGTGTTGCTATGAGTCAGAATCAATGCAGTGGCAATGGTTTGGTTTGGGTTTTGGCTGCCTAATTACTGTGGTTCCTTTGTTTTATTAGTGTGTAGTATTCCATTATGTGAATCTACCATTTATTTATTCCCTTCAGTGATGGGCATTTGTTCCAAGATTTTTGTATTATGAACATCTTTATACATATCCCTTGCTATACATGTGTAAGAATTTATCTTGAGTATATACCTAGGAGTGAAATTTCAAGATCTTGGGGTATGTGAAAATAACCCTGGTAGAACAAAGAGTTAGGTGCTCCACTGCTATTTGAAAGGTTAGTAGTTCAAACCCACCCCGTGGTTTAAGGAAGATCTGTCAATCGGCTTCATTAAGATTGTAGCCAAGAAAACTCTATGGTACAGTTCTACTCTGTTACATGGGGTCACTTTGAGCTGGAATTGACTCAATGACACCTAACAACAACAGGGTATGTGAAGGTTCAACTTTAGGAGATAATGCCAAATCATTTTCCAAAGTGGTTGCACCTATCTGTATTCCCTCCACCACAGTCTTAGTTCTCTAGTGCTGCTATAACAGAAATACCACAAGTGAATGGCTTTAACAAACAGAAATGTATTCTCTTACAGTTTAGGAGGCTAGAAGTCTGAGTTCAGAGTGTCAGCTCTAGGAGTTGGAGGCTGCTCAAACTTGGCCTTCAGCTCTGCCTTCCAGACCCATGGAGCAAGCTGCAGGCTTCTCCTGACTCATGCAACTACTGGCTACTGAGGCTGAGGAATCCAAGATCAGTAGGTAAAATGGCAGATTGTTGGTTCACAGGTTGCAAAGGCAACAATCCCAAGATTGGCAGGCAACATGGCAGGCCACTGGTTCAAGTCCACGAACTGGAGATGAAGAATGAATAAAATGCAGGATCCTTTCTGTAGGCTTGAAGCAGGTCACACCTCAAAGGCAATTCTCCAACTGATTAACTGTTCACAGCAAATTCTCCATGGAGGTGATTACAGTCTCATCATGGGAAATAACTAGATCCAGCTGCCAAGCAACTCAAAACCATGGCCCATCCAAGTTGACTCACAGCCTTAACTACTACATATGGTCTGAATCCTTAGGCAGTATTCCAACTCATAGTGACCCCATGTGTGTCAGAGTAGAACTGTGTTCCATAGGATTTACAATGACTGATCTTTCAGAAGTACCTCACTAGGCCTTTCTTCCAAGACACCTCGGGGTGGACTCGAACTGCTAACCTTTTGGTTAGCAGCCAAGCATGTGAACCATTTGTGCCACCCTTGTACTCTGATTGAATATTGAACATGCATACATAGGCTGAATGAGATGGCAGTTTCAACATAACCCATTAGAGATGAAGAGAAAGCAGGAAATGGATTTGTCTTCCCCTCTCAAATGATGTTCATTGGATTTATGTCTAGACGGATGTTTATGTTTCTGTCCTTCTACTCCTATTTTCATAATTTTGAAACTGTTCATACCATGTGATTCTCTTGGGTTCCCCTCCATTTTAGTGGCTGTGAAAATGTGTTAACATTTTATTCCTTGTCAAAACCAAAAGCCCCTCCCTATAGCAAATTCTTTTCTTCTCCACAAATAAGCAATAGCTCCCTACACACCTCTTCAGAAGTTTGTCCTTCCTCCTAAATCAATTTTCTGTCCAAAAAGTAGCCTTGTTGTTTGAGGTCAGAGGTGCCAAATTAATTTACTTTGTTATTCAGGATCCAGATAACACACTTGGGCCTCTGGGTCTGTTAAAAACACTCCCTTCAGGAAACAAATTGGCTTGATTCTTTGTACAGCTAACCCAACTGTAATTAGGCTGTTAGATTCCCATTTGTGTTCAGCCTGTCTAACATTTGGACAGCCATTTCAGAGAATAGATGGTCTGGAGCAGGGTAACTGATAAACTAGTGACCCTTCCCCCTCCTCAGAACTTTCCCACAGTGATTCTGTATATCACCTCACCTGGACAGAGGAAAAATTTGCCACCTCTGCTGGAGGTGTGAGGGTCACCTCAGGTTTCCTGACAGCCTGGTATTCAGTATGCTGCCCCTGCCTGCCAGTGAGTCTCTTATACCAAGGCTGCCTTATCAGATAGTGAGTTTCATTATGTGCTATCCACTGGGGACTATACTAAAAGCAATAAATTCATTTCACTGTGCTAGTCTCTAGACTATTAAAACATTTTAGTCCTGTTTCTCCTTTAACCTCCCATGAGCCAAATATTCACTTTGACAAAATGCTATTCATTACAAAGTTAAGATGACTTTGACTCTGTTTCTCTCACACATAATACAATAAAGACACTTTGTCCTGGATTCATCTACAGCCTGATAGTATTACAGATGAAAACATGCCAAAGTAGGCTGTCTTTTTCTCCAAAATGGACTCAAATTACTTCCAGCTAGGTAAGGTTTGCTCAGATAAAAAATGGCTTGGGAAGAAAAAAAGGTTTTTAGCTCATTTTTTGATATCCTGAGCAATATAGATTGCTTAAGGGAGGATGAGAAGGGGAAAAAAAGGAGAATGTAGGAAAATGAATCACTGGGATATAAAAATGATCAAATCCCTTTCATTCCTCTATTATCCAAAGATATTTTTCCCAGCTCTTTTTCCCCATGCTGAGAGTTAGCAAATAAATGAGGGAATCTGTCAGAGTTATTAAACATCTGTAGGGTTGGACACATAATAAACACTCAGAACTTGATGACTGATAAATTTAAGCAAATGTATAGGTATATTTGACGTATCACCTAAAACAGCTGCAAGTCTGAACTTTGCCTCTAACATGAATCAGAATTGGATAAATTTATTAACTTCTTAGGGTCTCATTTTTATCTATAAAACAGGGGAAAATAGTAACTCTTTTGTAAGTTTGTTGTAAAGACTAAATGAAATAACATACTCAAATCTGCCAGCCCAGCACTTTGATTTTGTTGTTGTTGTTAGGTGCCATCAAGTCGGTTTCAACGTATAGCAATCCTATGTACAACAGAACAAAACACCACCTGCTCCTGCACCATCCTGAGAACCTTTGCCATGATTGAGCCCATTGTTGCAGACACGGCCAGTCTATCTTGTTAAGGGTCTTCCCCTTTTTCATTGACTCTCTACTTTACCTAACATGACATTGTTTTCCAGGGACTGGTCCTTTCAGGCAACACGACCAAAGCATGTGAGCCAAAGTCTGGCTATTCTCACTTCTAGGGAGCATTCTGCCTGAACTTCTTTCAAGAAAGGCTTTTTCATTGTCCAGCAGTCCTTGTGTGCTATATTCAATATTCTTCAGCAGTACCACAATTCAAATGCTTCAATTCTTCTTTGGTCTTCCTTATTCATTGTCAGCTCTCTCATGCATATGAAGCTATTGAAAACACCATAACTTGGGTCTGGGCCACTTCTTAGTCTTTAAAGTGACATCTTTGCTCTTAAACACTTTAAAGAGGTCTTTTGCAGATTTGCCCAGTGCAATAGGACATTTGATTTCTTGACCACTGCTTTCATGGGCATTGATGGTGGATCCAAGTAAAACAAAATCCTTGACAACATCAATCTTTTCTCCATTTATAATGATGTTGCTTGTCAGTCCAGTTGTGAGGATTTTTGTGTTCTTTATGTTGAGATACAATCCATGCTGAAGGCTGTAGTCTTGATCTCCATCAATAAGTACTTCAAGTCTTCTTCACTTTCAGCAAGCAAGGTTGTGTTATCTGCATATCGTAGGTTGTTAATGAGTCTTCCTCCAATGCTGATGCCACATTATTCTTCATATAGTCCACCTTCTAATATTATTTTCTCAGCATATAGGCAGAACAAGAATGGTGAAAGGAGACAACCCTGATGTACACCTTTCCTGATTTTTAACCATGCAGTATCCCCTTGTTCTGTTCAAATGACAGTCTCTTGGTCTATGTGCAGGTCCCTCATGAGCATGATGAAGTATTCTGGAATTCCCATTCTTTGCAATGGTGTTGTTGTTGTTAAGTGCCATTGAGTCATTTCTGACTCATAGCGATGCCATGCACAGCAGAACAAAACACTGCCCGATCCCACGCCAGCTCCATGATCCCTGCTATACTTGAGCCCATCATCACAGCCACCATGTCAACCCATCTCATTGGAGGCCTCCCCCTCTTTTGTCAACCCTCTACCCTACCAAGCATGACATCCCTTTCCAGGGAATGGTCCCTTCTGACAACATGACCAAAATAGGTGAGATGAAGTCTGGCCATTCTCACTTACAAGGAACATTTCAGGTGTACTTCCTCCAGGACAGGTCTGTAATCCTTTTAGCAATCCATGGTACTCTTAGCATTCTTCCCCAACACCACAACTCAAAAGCATCAACTCTTCTTCAGTCTTCCTTATTCATTGTCCAGCTCCATACTTTGAAGCTCCACTTCCATATTTGCAATGTTATCCATAATTCATTATGATCCATGCAGTGGAATACCTTTGCATAGTCAATGAAACACAAGTAAACATCACTCTGGTATTCTTTGCTTTCAACCAAAATCCATCTTACATCAGCAATGACAGCCCTCATTCCACATCCCCTTCTGAATCTGGCTTGAATTTCTAGTAGTTCCCTGTTCATATACTCCTTCAATAATTTTTTAATTATCTTCAGCAAAACTTCGTTTGCAAGTGATGATATGGTTCTATAATTTTTGCATTCTCTTGAATCACCTTTCTTTGGAATGGAAATAAATATTGATCTCTTCCAGTCAGTTGGCCAGGAAGCTGTCTTCCAAATTTCTTGGCACTAGGAATGAGTGCCTCCAGTGCTGCATCCATTTGTTGAAATATCGCAATGCGTATCCTATCAATTCCAGAAGCCTTGTTTTTCACTAATTCCTTCATTACAGCTTGGATGTCTTCCTTCCAAGAACCAGTGGTTCTTGATCATATGCTACCACTTGAAATGGTTGTACATCCACCAATTCTCTTTGGTACAGTGACTCTGTATTTTCCTTCCAACTTCTTTTGATGCTTCCTGCATTGTTCAATATTTTGCCATTAGAATCCTTCAATATTGCAACTCAAGCTATTTTTTCCTTCAGTTCTTTCAGGTTGAGAAATTCCCAATGTGTTCTTCCCCTTTGATATTCCAACTCCAAGTCTTCACACATTTCATTATAATACTTAAACTTTGTCCTCTCAATCTTCCCTTTGAAATCTGCTGTTTGCCTCTTTTACTTCATCTTTTGTTTCCTTAGTTTAATCTACTCTCCATTCAACAGCCAGTTTCAGAGTCTCTTCTGACATCCATTTTGGTCTTCTCTTTCTTTTCTAGCTTTTTAATGATCTTGCAATCCGAAGAAGAATCTTGCAAGACCGAAGAAGAGTTGATGTTTTTGAGTTGTGGTGCTGGCAAAGAATGCTGAAAGTACCATGGACTGCTAAAAGAACTAACAGATCTGTCCTGGAGGAAGTGCA
>NW_006921682.1:10091440-10115603 GCF_000298275.1 Orycteropus afer afer | reverse complement strand
ATTGACACAGTGGCTGCGATGATGGGCTCAAGTATAGCAGGGATTGTGGGGCTGGCACGGGATCGGGCAGTGTTTCATTCTGCTGTGTATGGGGTCGCTATGAGTCGGAAAAGACTCGACGGCACTTAACAACAACAACAATGATCTTTTGCTTTCTTCATGTATAATGTCCTTTATGTCATCCACAACTTACATCAAATCCACTTTTCAGATGGCTGCTAAATTCAAGTAGGATATACTCAAGTTCATATTTTGGCTCTCATGGACTCATTTTACTTTTCTTCAACTTAAACTTAAGCTTGCATATGAATAACTGATGGTCTGCTCCACAGTCAGCCTCTGGCCTTGTTCTGACTGTGATACTGAGTTTTTTCATCACCTCTGTCCACAGATGTTGTCAATTTGATTCCTGGGTATTTTATCTGAGGAGGTCCATGTGTACAGTCACCATTTATCTTTTTGAAAAAAGGTGTTTGCAATGAATAACTCATTGGTCCTGCAAATTCTATCATGTGATCTCCAGCACCATTCCTATAACCAAGGTCATATTTTCCAGCTATCAATGCTTCTTCTTTGTTTTCAACTTTCACATTCCAATCACCAGTACTTATCAATACACCTTGACTGCATGTTTGGTCAATTTCAGACTGCAGAAGTTGGTAAAAATCTTCAATTTATTCATCTTTTGCTTTAGTGGTTGGTGCATAAATTTGAATAATTGTCATATTAACTAGTCTTCCTTGTAGGCCTATGGATATTACCCTATCACTGACACATTGTCCTTCAGGCTAGATCTTGAAATGTTCTTTTTGAGGTGAATGCAATGCCATTCCTCTACAATTTGTCATTCCCAGCATAGTAGACTGTGTGATTGTCTGATTCAAAATGGCCAATACCACTCCATTTCAGCTCACTTATGCTTAGGATTTTGATCTTTATGCATTCTATTTCATTTTTTGCAACTTCCAATTTTCCCAAATTCATATATATATCAATTTGTATATTCATATATATATATGAATTTGTATATTCCATGTTCTGATTGTTAATGGATGTTTGCAGCTTTTTCTTCTCATTTTGAGTCATGCCACATTAGCCAATGGAGGTCCCAAAAGCTATACTCCATTCTTGTCTTAAGGTTGACTCTACTTTGAGGAGGCAGCTCTTCCCTAGTCATATGTTGTGTGTTTTCCAACCTGAGGGATTCATCTCCCAGCACTATATCAATGTTTCCCTGCTATTTATGAGGTTTTCAGTGGTCAGTTTTTTAGAAGTGCACCTGACCATGTCTTTCTTCCTAGTCTGTCTTAGTATGGAAGCTCCACTGAAACCTGTCCACCATGGGTGACCCTGCTGGTATTTGAAATACTATTGGCATAGCTTCCAGCATCACAGCAACATGCAAGCCATCACAGTATGACTAACTGATGGATGAATGGTGGGCATTTAGCTTGCTGTTGTTATGTGCCAGAAAAAAAGAAAAAAAGAGTACTCATTTCCTTTTTCTTTTCCTCCCTCTTACGTAGAGAGCTAGAGAGAGAATCAGGGAGGAAGGGAGCAAGAACACAGAGGTATATCACTGTGAATCTTGGAGAGAAAACTTCTTCATAGTTACTTCATTGGAGAGTGTTATCGTCTCCCTCCTGCCTACAATGAAAGCAATATTGAATAACCACAAAATCAGATCACTTGTTTGTTGCACTGATTTTCTTGTAAAAAAAAAAAAAAAAAAACTGTTGTAAGAGGAATTTCTGTCTGGTGAAAAGATGGAGAATAACTACCTATGTGTCTCATGAGAGCTAGTTGTTCTGGTACTAAGTGTAACCAATCATATTGCCTCTTTGTATGGGCTTTTTACTTGAATTTTTGTGCCAACATTACCCTAATTTCATCTCAATCCTTTCTTTCTTTTCCTTTCTTCTTTCACCTACCACTTTTCTTGATTTCCTTACTTATTTTCTACATTGTTGTATAAAATTTATCATCACAAACCACCTTGTAGCTTATCTAATTTCTTTGTGAACTAATCTAAACTTCGCTCTCCTAACTTTCTCCCCATGAATTGCATGAAGCTTTTCCTTTGCATGGTTGATAGGTACATTGAAGACTTTTCTGCTCATCCAGCTAAACCCATGCCTTAGGAACAACAGGGAGGTCTTCTGCTTGCACAGCTCTGCCCAGTCCTCTCCCAGGATAAAGAGAGCCTTGGGTTGAACAGAGTTTCATCTTAAGGAGAACACTGGCAAAAGTTTCACGCCTGCCAAGTAATGGAGCCAAGTCATTCACTCTCTCACTTGTCTATCCAATTAGAGACACTGCTGTATAAATAATTAATTATTTTTCTAAAAATGTTCCCTGATATTATCAACATTGAAGAGTTCCTTGGAGAGTTCCTTGGAGTTCCTTGGAGAATACCCATCATTGTATAAAAGCCAACATTAATGCCTTCTTAGACTCTGGAATTACTTTGGAAGGACACCACTAAATGCTATGACTGGTGGCTAATGATGAGTAAATAAAGACAAATATGAATTTCTGCACTTAAATTTGTATATTTGTTCTTCAATATGTTCAAATAACTCATCAATTATTAACTGACTGGGAAAATTTCCAACACTACATCAAAGCATACAACACCAGAAGACATTCACCAAAACAGGTTCTATTTATTGGATGCTGTTTACTATCTCTTGGCAGCTTTGTCTTTTTCAGAAGATATTTGGAAGTCTCTCAAATGTGTACATTGTCAGGTGATGAGATCTGTTTGGTTATCTCAAATAAAGGACTGGCAAAAACCCAAAGAGAAGTATGCTAACTCAGATACTTAGAGAGACAAAAGAAAGTTGTTGATTAGCAAATCCACCTTTATTGAGTCCCTTCTATTTGCTGTAGTTCAGGACTAGGTTTAGTGGTAAAGATTAGACAAGCAATATGACACAATTTGACAAAAGTCAGAGTTTAAAGCTAAACTCATAGTATTTAAGATGTGTGTTTATATTGTCCAATCTTGGCAGTATTGAAAATTGTTCTTAAAATTATTTAATTGTTTTGTTATTCTAAAAGGTATGGAGTAGTTGAGAAAGCATGAGAAACATAAGATATTTTATTCTGTATGTCTGATCAGGTCTATGCAAATATAAAGAACTGGCTTTCAACAACACACCTTATGAGGGCCTTTTGAGAGTAAAATTGTGAACTAATTAGGTCTATTAATTAATTCTCTTTTGAGATGAGTATTTTGTTGAAACCCAACTTTCAAAGGAATCAAGAATGAGATGATAGAATGAGGAAGAGAAAGTAAAAGGTTTAGAAAAAGAGAGATCCACCAAGGTCTCAGGAATGACCAGCTATGATCCTGAATTTGCAATACCTTCTTAGAGTTCGGCAACAATCTTGCTGTCAGGGCAAAAGCAGCCATTTAAATGAATCACATTGGCCCCGGGACAGAGCACAGTAATTCAAATGCTGCTGGAATCTCCAAGGGACTGCTGTGGTGGCTGTCTCCACCAAAGTAACTGGGAAGCCCAGATCTCTACTTCTATCTCAGGCTAGAGAGATGCAGGAGGAGGCTGGGGGGCATGGTTCCTATGTGCAGGTGGCTGTTCTGGTTACTAGTGCTGCTCTGACAAGAATATTCCACAAATGGGATGGCCTTAACAAACAGGAGTTTATTCTTACAATTTGGTGGCTTTAAGTCCAAGTTCAAAGTGCCAGGCTCTAGGGGATGGGTGAAAGACCCTCAACCATGGGGTCCAGCTTTGCCTCTTGCTTCCAGCCCACTGGAGCTAGAGACATTTCTTCATTCAGACAGCTGCTGGCTGCTGAGGCTGAGAAGCCCAAGGTTGACAAGTAAAAAGGCACAGTCCCAATGTTACCAAACCACATGGCAGGCCATTAATTTAAGGCCATTGAAAGTCCCAAGGTCAGAAGAGTATGGCAGGCTGCTGAACAATGACACGTCTACATGTAGGGTCCAAGCATGCCATATACTAGAGACTATTCCCCAAGCCTTCTCCTTATACACAAGAAGCAGACACATCCCTATGGCAGCTACACAGCTGCTCACGGAAGATTTCACCATGAAGTTGATTACCAGTCTCATCATGGGGAATACTACATCCAGCTGCCCAGCCATTTAACCAGGCCCAGCCAAGTTGAAACACAAACTGAACTACCACAGTGGGGAAGGCCAGAATGGGCAACTTCTTGATGAGGGTGTCCACCAGCATCTCTGGTATTCCTCATCATTCTTCTCCCTCACAACCTTGAAGGAAATCCATGTGGAACACTTGGGACACTAAAGGTCAGTTTGCACAGGTAACAGTACTCACCAAGCAATGGAATAGCTTTTACTATATTAACCTCTATTTCTTTCTCTCCCAAATGAAAGTCTTGGGAAGCCAATGTACTTGCCTAAATCCACATGAAGTAAGGCAGTGGCTGGAAAGTGACCAGAACTAATGAATTACAGTTTTTAGGCCCATGGTTAATCATCCAACAGGGTTGTCCCTCTCCTTAGAGGAGCAGGGTGTGTGTATCTTAGACTGAACAATCTGTAAATGAAAGCATCAAGAAAACCTGAATAATTTTAATTCTAACATATAGAAGCATATATGGAAAATATTTCTAGCTGTTTTTTTAAGGGACAAAACACATAAAGGCATCTACTATTTAAAGACATTTTGCAAATCCAGGGTATTCTTTTATTATAATATTTCATTTCCCACATTTGCAAGAAACATTGTACTACATAACTTCAAGAGGGCTCAGATGGAGCAGAATTGGGACTCTGTCTTGCTTTGGTGACAACTAAAAAGGAACTCATCAGATCTTCAGTATGTCATCTGTTGGTTTATATTCCAAAAATAACCACTGCAATGTACTTGGTTCATAGCAATTATGTTCTATATCACTGTTAGGTCCACTTTCTCTGTACTGTCCCTCATACATGCCAAAATGGACCTTCCTTACTTGTGATTTTAACCACCCATCTCCCTTACCTTATTCTTCATTATATGAAAGCAATGCCATTTTTCCCTGAATTGCAAACTTGAAAACAAACTTACATTTTTCTTTTAACCTTTCCTGAGGAGCAAAATTTCATAAGACACAGAGTCACATCAGCCAGAAGCAATTTGTGTACGTAAAATACTCAGAAATGCTCAGATTGCAGAACCATCATTAGCAGTCCATTGCACACTTTGTCCCTAACAAGCACTCCCTGCCTCTACTAGAGGTAATAATTGTAGCTCTTCTTCACCTACTTTAAATTAATGTGTCCTCAGGGGTCACAGGACTGCCAGGTTAGTAACCCTAGAATCTAACCTTGTACTTGTACTCACTCATTGCCAGACAGCTTCCTTTAGCAATCACTGGGGTTTTTTTTGTTTGTTTGTTTGTTTGTTTGTTCTTAACACGATTCTCTCCAAATCTGAGGTTAGAAAATAAGCAGTGAGGGACACATCTGAACTAGATTCAGAGGTTGATTTCTAAATCAACACAAGTAGGGGACAGAGGATTCTCTTTTTTGCTGATGATTGACAAATATTTACAAAGCACTATTAGGTGACATTGTTCGGAGTGATGTGCAATTAAAGAGCATAGATAAAATGCATATACTCCTCCCTTAAGTTATCTTATGTTGGTTGACTTTAACCTATTATCTCTTTTTCCCCTGGCTTCTAGTATAGAAATGCATTTAATGATAATAAGAGGGGTGTGCAATCTGAAGTAAACAAAATACTAATCCTATGGAGATTTGAGGAGCTCTGGTGGTGCAGTGCCTAAAGCATTTGACTGCTAAGCATTGACAGATGGCTGGTGGTTCGAACCCACCACTCCTCAGAAGGAAGACTGGGCAATCTACTTCTGTAGTGATACCGCCTAGGAAACCCAAGGTGGGGTTGCTATGAGTCGGATCTGACTCGACGGCAGTGTGTGTGTATGTGTGTGTGTGTACAGAGATTTGAGAGTTGAGGTTGAGGCCACAGATTTGAAGCAGCAGCTCCAAACATTAATGAACCAACATTTTTGAGCACCTACTATATGTTAGGCTTATGCTAGGTATTTTACATTTACTCTCTTATTTAATATTCACAACAACTTCTAAGGTACATTTTATTTCCCTTAATTATAGAGTCCACCACCTGTCTGTCCATTTGTTGTACTGTGTTGACTTCCATTTTGCTATAATGCTGGAGATGATGTCGCCAACATTTCAAACACAAGTAGGGTGACCTTTGGTAGATAGGTTTCAGCAGAGTTTCCAGATTAAGACAGACTTAAGAGGAAAGACCTAGCAATCTACATCCAAAAATCAGTCAATGAAAGTCCTATGTATCACAACAGAATATTGTTCAATATAGAGCTGGGAGATGAACCTACTAGGTTGGAAGAAACAATGGACTCAAGCATGTCTGTGATCATGGGACTGGCATGAGACTGGGTAGCATTTCATTTTGCTAGGAGTTAGAGGTTACTCCATGGCAACTAACAATAACAATAACTAACAGAGTGGAAGTTGAGGTTCAGGGATATGAAGTAAATTGCACATAATTACATAGGTAGTAAGTGGTGATGCCAGATCCCAAACTGATAGCCCAAAACATTTCTATTCCACACCTTCCTGCAAATGTTAAATGAACAATCATTGCACCCTCCTCTATCTGATAAAACCATGCTCTGATGGAAGCAGCAGGATGGGTCAGGCTGGTAAAGTAGTTGAGACATTCAGGCAGCTAAGCATTGTCTGAATATATGAGTACTGGGATCCATATAGTTGATCAAGTTCCTGAAACTTTGACCCAGTTGGTCAAATCCAAGAAACTGCAGAGTGAAGTACTTCCCTCTGGGGCTGAGAAGAAGCCAAATGCAGAAGAAATACTCATGGCTAAAATCAAACTCCATTACAGACTCCAGGAATAATTGCAGGCATTTCAGTATACATGAAACAGAACAAACAGTTATTCATTGGGTCAGACTATGCTCATAGGAAAACCTGAGGGTCAAGTAAATCTAAGAGGAAGCTGCATCAGTCAAAAGTCTGAACAGAGAGACCCAAGCTGGTAAGAGTCAGTGGGGAGCTACTCAGGTTAATGCCCAGTGGCCAGTCACTTTTTGAAGTGATAGCTTCAAACCTGATTTGAAATGCATCTCACCCTAGTAGGCTATGAAGCTGCATGGGCCCTTCCAGGGATCAGGTCAGCTTTTAATGATTCTAGAGAATATTCTAGAGAATAGAAAGAAAACTAAATGCTAGTTTAAACCTTATATTCACAGGATCCAGCACTGGGTCGAGATCAAAGGAGGGACTCAACAAAAATTTGTGGAAGTCAAGAAGGAAAAGAAGGCATGAACTGGCCAGGATTCAAATACCACCTCAAACCTTTGGAAACAAGTGCAGGGTTGTGTGTCAATCAGAGGCAGCAAAACCCACAGAAGAGCTCCCAGTTGTCTGATGGCAATCATCAGAAAAGAGGTTATTAGTGAAGACCCAGTAACCATGAGATGTGGAATGAGGGACTTTTCAGACACAGAGAAGGGCTGGAGAGCAAGATGAGAAATCCAGTCATTTGAAAGCACAAGAAGGAAAAAGAATACATCCTGCCTCCAAGGAACTGTCATCTTAGTTAGGAACTTGATCATTAAAACGTAGAAAGAAAGAGAGGCCACAGTACTAGGAAACAGAGGCAGCAAGGTCAGCAGGACTAATAATCCAAAGCTCTGACTAGTATAGTCCCTTAATGTAGTCCAGTATTTGTCCTAAGATAGAGTTGATCTTATAGGAAGAGTTCTTTAATCCCCATAGAGAATGTGTGAGTGGTAGACCCAGGAACCTAACAGATCATTGCACATATCTCTGATGGCTAGTTACCAGTTTATTATCTGCTCCCTGGGTGGCTGAGAAGATGGGGTAAGTCTTGCTTAGTCTGGGAAAGATTGGCCTCTCTTACTCAGTCTTTTAAAGAGAGGAAGGAAAGGGGACATTGGATGAACCATTATGTAGAGAAAGAAGGCAGTGGGACAGTTTATCCATAACTACAATTCTTTTAGGAGAGTGTGGTGGTTAAGTTTGTGGGTCAACTTGGCTGGGCCTGTTTGAGTGGCTGGGCAGCTGGATGTAGTATTCCCCATGTTGAGACTAGTAATCAACTCCATGGTGAGATCTACAACAAGCAGCTGAGTAGCTGCCTTAGGGATGTGGTCTGCTTCCTGTACAAAAGGAGAAGCCTTGGGGATAGTCTGTAGCTTATGGCATGCTTGAACCCTGCATGTAGCTGTGTCATTGTTCAGCAGCCTGCCATGTTCTGCCGACCTTGGGACTTGCAGTGGACTTGAATTAATGGCTTGCCTTGTGATTTGGTAACATCGGGACTGTGCCATTTTATTTGTGAACCTTAGGCTTATTAGCCTCAGCAGCCAGTAGCTGCCTGAGTGAGGAGATGCCTTTAGCTTCAGTGGGCTAGGAGCAAGAGGCAGGGCTGAAGCCCAAGGTTGAGAGGTTTTCACACAGACCCTAGAGCCTGGTACATTGAACTTGGACTTCTACCCTCCCAAACTGTAAGAGAATAAACTCCTGCTTGTTCAAGCCATCCCGTTTGTGGTATATTCCTGTTGGGGAAGCACTAGGTAACCAGAACAGAGAGTGTGATATAAGGGAGAAGCAAGATCCAGAAGGAAAAGACATAATGTTCTGCCTCAATCCTACCTTCACTATCCAGTCACTGGCAAGATGCTCCTCCTTTCAAGATGGGGCCATTTGCCACTTCCTAATATGAGGTTCCTGGGTTGCACAAAGGCACTTAACTACCAGCTAAAAAGTTGGTGGTTTGAACCCACTCGGTGGCTCCACAGGAGAAAGAACTGGAGATCTGCTTCAGTATGCGTTATAGAAAATAAACAACAACAGAAAAAAGCATATATATAACACCTTTATTCTGTCATATAAGTTTGCTATGAGTTAAAATCTACTCTGAGGCACCTAACAACAACAACTAGCCAGAAGATTGACAGTTCAAAACCACCCAGGTGCCTCAGAAGACAAGCTTGGTGATCTGCTTGTGAAAGGCCACAGCCTTGGAAACCAGTTCTACTCTCCACCCATGGGGTTGCACTAAGTTAGAATCAACTGGATGGCAACTAACAACAACAGTAAGGGGTCACTAACAGCAACAGCATCATCTGCTTTTCCCATCTCACTGTATTTAGTACATTTTTTATAATTGCCTGCTTATTTTATATTTTTTATCTCTGTTTAGAGTAAAGTTCCAAGAAAATAGGTACCATGTCTATTTTCCTCCGTCTTTATATCCCCAGAACCCAGATATGTGCCTGGGATGCTCAATAAATAACAATTGGATGAATGAATGAGTGAACCAAGAATTTATCTCCAATTTCAATTAACTAACTCACTGCCATCGAGTCGGATCCTACTCATAGCAACCCCTCCTTGGGTTTACAAGGTGGTATCTCTACAGAAGTAGATTGCCCAACCTTCCTTCCAAGGAGTGGCTGGTGGGTTTGAACCACCAGCCTTCTGGTTAGCAGTCAAATGCCTTATGCACTACGCCACCAGAGCTCCTAACTAGGTAGAAGAAAAGAGAAAATTTTAGAGGCAAGAAATACAGGGATAGTACTGCTTCTAAGTTTCTGCTTAGACAGACCCTGAGGGCTGCAGTGTAGCAGCATAAAATCTCTCTAAACCCAGGGTATGGGGTGGAAGTCCAAAAATTACAAGAAAAGAATGGATGACAAAATGTATGCTGTAACTTGACAGTAATTTCTAGGTCAGTTGCAAATGATTACCGTTAATAATTACAAGGCTTTATTGGGCTCTATTTCCAGAGTGCTTTACAATCGTTAATTTGTTATTTCTCACAATTTTCCTATGAGGTAAATCATCATTATTATCATCATTGCAGATGCACTGAGGATGTCAAGTTATATTTAATTGATCCAGGGATGTAGCTATTCTTAGTAGTTCATTTACCCCTCTGCTTTCTGGTCTTAAAATCTATTGATGCTGCCTAGAGGGTGATACTGTTAAAGTGCAGTTTAGAAAGAAACATTGCAGACAACCACAGAGAATCATAAGAGCAGAGAACATACTAAATTTCTGAAAAGTAAGAGGTGCATTAGCTTCAAACCATTTTACTTTTCTCCTAAGGTAACCACCACCTGAAAATATGGATGTAGTTCAACATGCATAAGTTTGGAAAGCAGTTCATACAATTTGGCCTCCCAATGCTGAGCCAAGCTTTCCACTAGAAATAGATGTGGATGCCAAGACCAAGTTATTTTGTTCACGCGGGAGCTACATGTGATTAGAGGGTCCCACAAATGACTAAACCAATATGATCACCTGGATACAATTCTGTTGTACAAAGGGGTTGCAGGATCTGTGGAGCAGCACTTCAATCACTGGAACCACACGTCTCCATATTAAGGGATAGTGTTTTAGGTGCCTGTTAATGGGCCATTTTTCCCACCCCTCAGCACTGTCTGACTTTCCATTTGTCTATTCCAGTAGCATAGTGCCTAAGGCACCTTGACTGCTAACCAGAAGGCTGGTGGTTCAAATCCACTAGCCACTCCCCGGAAGGAAGGTTGGGCAATTTACTTCCTTAGTGATACTGCCTCGGAAGCCCAAGGAGAGGTCACTATGAGGCAAGTCCAACTCCACGGCACATAACAACAATAACAACCTGGGGAGACCTCTCAACAGGCACTGAGACTGTTCTCTTAAGAAGATAAAATATGACGTATTGTTCAAGGCCACTGTCACAGCATTCAATACTCTCTATTACTAAATCACTTTCTAATATATAATAACTTCTATGTATAAGCTGATACCCCCACGGTGGGGCAATGTTTTGAATTATTAGATTAAGAGTCACACAACTCTACCCTACAGAAGTTGCCTCCTAAAAGATAATAATAATAATAGGATTTTCACATTAAAAACTATATTCTCTGTTGGGTGGGGTGGTCGCACTTAAAAACACAAGCTTTTGGTCATACACAAGACAATGAGGAAAAACAAGATGAATGGTATGATGCAATCTTTCACCACTATAAAGAATTTCAAATACATATCTTACTAGTATCCAACTCAAGCAATTAGATGAAACATGAAAAAATTAAACACCAGTAATGGAGAAGAAAAGAAATAACAAAGAAAGAGAGAAGATGAGTGGAATAAAAAATATACAACAACAGAGAAAATCAACAAAGTCAAAAGTTGGTTCTTTTAACAGATATTTAACAGTGACAGATATTAGCATGACTGAAAAGAAAAAGAATGAAAACATAAATTACAAGTACCTGAAATGAAAAAGGGGCCTTATTATAGATTATACAGATGTTGAAGGACTGATAAGAAGATATTATGAACAAGTTCATGTCAGTAAGTTTGGCAATTTAGACAAAATGAACACATTCAAAGAAAAAAACATAATTTAACAAACTGACAGAAAAATAAACAAATTTCAATTATATATCTGTTTTTAAAATTGAATCTGCAATTTAGAATCTTCTCACAAAGAAACCACCAAGTCTAGATGACTTCACCAGTGAATTCATTCAAACGTATTTAAGGAACTCTTCTATAGAGTAGGGAGCTCTCGTGGCATAGTGTCTAAGGCATTTGACTGCTAACCAGAAGGCTGGCAGTTCAAACCCACCAGCCACTCCTTGGAAGGAAGGTTGGGCAATCTACTTCCATAGTGATACCTCCTCGGAAACCCAACGAGCGGTCGCTGTGAATCGAATCCGACTGCACAGCAGTGATTGCACTACGTTTGTTCTACAGAATAAGCAGAAACGCTTTCCAGCTTAGTTTTTTATTATTTTGTTTTGTTTTTGAGGCCAGCATAATTTTTTTTTTTTGGTAGCATAAACTTGCTACCAAACCTTACAAGAACATTACAAGAAAGGAAATTACATCTCTCATAAGTATAGATGCTAAAATCCTAAATAATATGTTAACCAATTAAATGCAGTTATATATAATAAAGCTAATTATATATAATAAGGCATAATGGTTAAGTGAGGTTAGCCACTAGAAATGCAAATTGGTTTAATATTCAAAAATCAGTCAATGTTATTCATACCATTAACAAAATAAAGAGAAAAATCTTATTGTCATCTCAATGGATGCAGCAAAAGCATTTGATATTATTTAATATTGATTATGATTTTTTTCAAAAATACGTTTAGAAAATTAGAATAAAGGAGAATCTCATTAATTTCATAAAAATATATACATAAGAAACCCTACAACAAATACCATATTTTACCATGACATACTGAAGGCTATCCCCTGAGATTAGGGGTGAGACCTCACCAGTTCTAGGTGACATTGAAGAGGAAGTCCTAGCAAATGGAATAGACGAAAAAGGCATAAGGTTGCAGAGGGAAAAAAAAAAAGACTCTCACTATTCACAAATTACATCATTGTGTACATAAATTGTGTACTAGAATTAATAAGTGAACTTAATACATTGCTGGATATAATTTTATTTCTATACACCAGCAACAAAAATGAAGAAAGTGAATAGTTTAAACTTATAAAGATTACAATAGGATCAAAAATGAAAGATGTGCAAGAATCTTTCATAGAAAGCTATAAAGCTTTTCTTTTTTTTGCCAAAAATTAGACAACATCTAAATAAACAAAGGGATAAACGTGCACCAACTGGAAAATTTGATATTGTAAAAATATCAATTTGCTCCCAAATACATATGATAGTCAATAAAATATCAATCAAAATCCCAGAAGGCAGATTTTTTTTTAATCAACAAACTGATTCTAAAGTTTACATGGAAATGCAAATAATATGGAATAAGCCAAGACAACCTTGAAGAACAAAGCTAGAGGACTTATACTACTAAATACCAAGGATTATTATAAAGCCATAGTGATTAAGATACTGTGGTATTGGCCACAGCACAACAAACTGACAGACAAGTAGTAGGTAAAGTTCCTGTATCAATGATAAATAACCCCTAAAGATATCAATAAGATAATATGGGAAAAGGGCTTGAAACACTTCACAAAGATAGAAAAATAAATTGATGGAAGAGAATAGAGAGTCACACAAATACAGATATTTGATTTACGACAAAGGTGACCCTGCACCTGAGGGTGCAGGGAAAATGATGGAGTTTTCAATAAATTAGTTCAATTGGGTATTCATATGGAAAACCCATATCATGATTTCTGTCTCACATCAAAAAAAAAAAAATCGATTCTGGAAAATTTCAAGTCTAAATTTAAAAGACAAAAAACAATAATGCTTCTAGACAGGAGAATATTTTCATAATTTTGAGACAAGAAGATTCCTCAATAGGAAGCAGGTTAAAAAGCACTGACCATAAAAAATAAATATATTTGACAAATTGGACATCAGTAGAAGTGAGAACTTGTGTCCAGCCAAAGGTTTCTAGGTGGCAAAAATAGTTTGCACTAGATTTGACTGCTAACCAGAAGGCTGGCGGTTCAAACGCACCAGCCACTCCTCAGAAGGAGGGTTGGGTAATCTCCTTCCTTAGAAACCCAAGAAGGGGTTGCTATGAGTTGGGTCCAACTCGATGGCAGTGAGTTTGGTTTTTTTTTGTTTACTAACCCAAAGGTTCACAGTCTAAATCCAACCAGAAGCACTGTGAAACATAGGCTTGACAATATGCTTCCATAAAATATTATAGCCAACTAAACCCTATGGAACGCTTCTACTCATTAGCACATAGGATAGCCTTGATTCAAAATTGACTCAATAGAAATAGGTTTTATTTTTACTTTAGTCAGTCAAAAAATAATAACATTGAGGAAAAAAAGGCAAGCCACGGAGTGATCCTTCTCTCTCTCTCTCTCTCTCTCTCTCTCTCTTTCAGATGCACACACACAGACACACACATGATATATGTTGTTGTTAGGTGCCATCAAGTCAGCTCTGACTCATAGCAATCCTATATACAACAGAAGGAAACAATGCCCAGTACTTGCTATTCATAAAGTTTTTCAGTAATATATGACATCAGAAGTGGATGGTCCATCCTTTTTCCCAGTCTGTCTTAGCCTGGAAGCTCTGCTGAAATCTGTCCACCATGGGTGACCCTGCTGGCATTTGAAATACCAGTAGCATAGCTTCCAGCCTCACAGCAACACACAAGACACCACAGTACGACGAACTGACAAATAAGTGGTGGATAAAGTTCCTATATCAATGATAGGTAAATAACTCCTAAATATATCAACAGGATAAAATGGACAAAGAAAAAATTTTAAATGGCCAACAAACATGAAAACAGATGTTCAACATCAATAGTAATTGTTGTTGTTGTTGTTGTTATGTGTCGTCGAGTCAAACCCGACTCATAGTAATTAGGGAACATAAATTAAAATTACAATGAGATATCACCAAAATGGCTAGTATGAAAAAGACCTATAATATCAAATGTTGGCAAGGGTGTGGAGGAAATCGACCACTCATACATTAGGGAATATAAATTAACACAACCACTTTGGAAAGTTCCTATATCAATGATAGGTAAATAACTCCAACAATTTAATTAAATAACTCCTAGATTATTTAATTAAATAATTCCTATATCAATGATAGGTAAATAACTCAAACAATTTGGCAGTATCTAATAAAGCTAAAGATATATATACTTTATGATCCAGCAATTCTACTCCTAGGTATATATCATTGAGTCAGTTCTGACTCATAGAGACTCTACGTACAACAGAACAAAACAACTGTCTGGTGCTTTACCACTCTTACAATCATTGCTGTAAGCATATTGTTCCAGCCACTATGTCAATATGTCTCATTGAGGGTCTTCTTTTTTCACTGATGTCCTTCTCCAGGGACTGGTCTTTCCTGATAACATGTCCAAAGTACACAAGATGAAATATATCTATCCTTGCTTCTAAGGAGAATTCTGGCTATACCTCTTCAGAGACAGATTTGTTTGTTCTTCTGACAGTCCCTGATATATACAATATTCTTTTACAACATCATAATTCAAATGTATTGATTCTTTTTCAGTGTTCCTTATTCATTATCCAGCTTTCACATGCATGTGAGGGTATTGAGAATACCATGGCTTGGGTTAGGTACATCTTAGTCCTCATAGTGACATCTTTGTTTTTAAACACTTTAAAAAGGTCCTTTGCAACAGATTTGCCCAATGCAAAACATCATTTGATTTCTTGACTGCTGCTTCCATTGGCATTGAATGTGGATCCAAGTAAAAATTTTTTCACTTTCAGCAAGAAAGGTTGTAACACCTGCATATTGCAGGTTGTTAATGCATCTTCCCCCAACTCTGAAGCAGTGTTCTTCTTCATATAGTCCGACTTCTCAGCTGATTATTTGCTCAGCACACAGATTGAGTATGGTGAAAGAATGAAGTCCTGAGCAAACCTTTACTGATTTTAAACCATTCAGTATCCCCTTGATCAGTTTGAACAATTGCCTCTTAGTCTATGTACAGTTTTTGCATGAGCACAATTAAGTGTTCTGGAATTCCCATTCTTCCCAATGTTATCCATAATTTGTCATGATCCTCACAGCCAAATGCCTTTATATAGTCAATAAAATACTGATAAACATCTCTCTGATATTCTCAGCTTTTAGGCAAGATTCATCTGACATCAGCAATGATATCCCTTGTTCCACATCCTCTTCTGAATCCAGCTTGAATTTCTGGCAGTTCCCTGTCAATATACAGCTGCAACCATTTTTTAATTATCTTCAGCCAAATTTTACTTGCATAAGATATTGATGATATTGTTTGATAACATTCACATTATGTTAAAATCACCTTTATTTAAAATGGGCACAAATATGGATCTCTTCCAGTTGGTTGGCCAGAGAGCTGTCTTCCAAATTCTTGGTGGAAATGAGTGAGCTCCCCGAGCTCTGCATGCATTTGTTGAAACATTTCAATGCCTATTGAATTCCTAGGAAATTAATTCCTAGAGCATCAATTCCTAGAGCATTATTTTTCACCAATTCCTTCAGTGTAACTTGGACTTCTTCCTTCAATATCACTGGTTCTTAATCCTATGCAACCTTCTGAAATGGCCGATGTCATCAACCAATTCTTTTTGGGACAGTGAGTCTGTGTATTCCTTCTATCTTCTTTTGATGCTTCCTAAATCATTCAATATTTTGCCCAGAGAAACTTTCAATATTGCCAGTCAAGCTTGAATTTTTCTTCCATTCTTTTAGATTTATAAATGTTGAGCATGTTCTTTCCTTTTGGTTTTCTAACTCCAGGTCTTCGCACATTTCATCATAACACTTCATGTCTTCTCAGGACTCCCTTTGAAATCCTTTATTCAGCTCTTTTATTTCATGATTTTTTCCTTTACTTTAACTACTGTTTGTTCAAGAGCAAGTTTCAGAGTCTCTTCTGACATGCATTTTGGTCTTTTCTTTCTTTCCTGTCTTTTTAATGACCTTTTGCTTTCTTCATGGATAACGTTCTTGATGCCATCCCACAATTCATCTGGTTTTCAGTCATTGGCGTTCAATGTTTCAAATATATTCTTCAGATGGTCTCTAAATTTAGGTGGGATATAATCAAGGTTGTATTTTGGTTCTCATGGACTTGTTTTAATTATCTTCAGCTTTAACTTGAAATTGCATATGAGCAATTGATGGTCCATTCCACAGTATTCTCCTAGCCTGTTGGCTGAAGACTTTGAGCTTCTCCATCACCTCTTTTCACAGATGTAGTCAATCTGATTCCTGTGTACTCCATCTGGTGAGGTCCTAATGTATCACCACCATTTACATGGTTGAAGAAATGTATTTGCAAGGAATAAGTTGTTGGTCTTGCAAAATTCTATCACTCACTCTCCTGCATCAAATCATATCTAACACCAAGGCCATATTTGCCAACTACTGGTCATTCTTCTTTGTTTCCAACTTTGGCATTTCAATCACCAGTTATGATCAACACATCTTGATTGAATGTTTGGTCAATTTTAGACTACAGAAATTTTTACCAAAAGTCTTTAATTTCCTAATCTTTGGCTTTAGTGGTTGACATATAAATTTGAATAATAGTAGTATTAACTGGTCTTCCTTATAGGCATATGGATATTATCCTATCACTGAGAACATTGTACTTCAGGATAGATCCTGAAATATTCTTTTTGACGATGAATCCCACACCATTCCTCTTCAATTTTTCATTCCCAACATAGTAGACTATATGATTGCCTGATTCAAAGTGGCCAAAACCAGTCCATGTCAGCTCACTAATGCCGAGGCTATCAATCTTTATGTATTCAATTTCTTTTTGACTGCTTCCAATTTTCCTAGATTCATACTTTGTACACTCCACATTCCAATTATTAATGGATGTTTGCAGCTGTTTCTTCTCATTTTGAGTGGTGCCCCATCAGCAAACAGAGGTGCCAAAAGCTTTACTCCATCCATGTCATTAAAGTCGACTCTACTTTGAGGAGGCACCTCTTCCCCAATCATATTTTGAGTGCCTTCCAATCTTAGGAGCTCATCTTCTGTCACTCTATCAGATAAAGTTCTACAGCTATTCATAAGATTTTCAGTGGTCATTTTTTTTCCAGAAGTAGATTGACTGAAAGATTCTTCTTTGTAGTCTGTCATAGTCTAGAAGCTCTGTTGAAATGTGTTCGCCATTGGTGACCCTGCTGGTGTTGGAAATACCAGTAGCATAGCATCTAGCATCACAGCAACACACCAGCCAGCACAGTGCAACAGACAGACAGGCAAATGGTGCACACTTCTTAAGAGATAGCCAAAAATGGAAACAATCCAATGTCTACCAAAATAAACTGAATAAATACTCTGGAGTACAATACAGTAATGAAAATAAACAAATGATTGCTATTGCTCTACCATTAAAACAGATAAATCTCACAGACAAAATGTTGAGCAAAAGAAGCCAGGCACAAAATAATAAGTATTGTACAATTCCATTTATAACATGCAAAAAGATGGTAAATTAATGACAAGTGATAGAAGTTAGGGGTCAGGGAGTACTTGGGAGGGAGTCTGAAGAGACTTATGGGTGTTCAGGTGCTGGTCTGTTTCTTGATCTGGGTGATGTTCACACAGTATGCTTATTTTGAAAATTAACCACCCTAGACACTTACAGTTTATGTATTTTTTGTTTGTATATTTCAGTAAAAAGTTTACTTGAAAAAATGCTTATCTTATTGATTGTTGTTAGGTATCATCTATCTTGACTTACGACAACCCCATGTGTTACAGAATAGAACTGCTTCATAGGGGTTTTCTTGGCTATAATCTTAAACCTGGAAGTAGATTTCCAGGTGTTTCTCCTTCAGAACTGGTAGTGGGTTAGAACTACCAACCTTTCAATTAGCAGCTAACCACTTTAACCATTGCACCACCTGGGCTCCTGATGTTGTTGTTTGTTGTTATGTGCCGTCGAGTTGGACCCGACTCATAGCGACCCCTCCTTGGGTTGCCGAGGCAGTATCACTACACAAGTAGATTGCCACATCTTCCTTTCGAGGAGTGGCTAGTGGGTTTGAAGTGCCAGCCTTCTGGTTAGCAGTCAAGTGCTTTAAAAAACCCACAGCACTTTATAATATGATAAATTTTTAGATATAAAAATTTCAAAACGGTCGAAAAAGAATGACTGACCTACTATTGAGGGAAAAGTAACTAGAAATGTGACTGAGAAGATAAATTTTAGTTACATTGTGAAATGCTTTCAGTGCAATACCAAGGACTTGAAAATTTATTCTGTAGACCATAGAGGGTTGGTGGGATATGAAAGAAGCAGTATAATCAGACACATATTTTCAGAAAAGTTTTAGTAGCAATATATGAAATAAATTGAAAAGAGGGGCAGAAGATAGAGACTAATTAAGCTGCTACCAAAATAATGGGAAATAATGAAAGCCTACAATATCAAAAACAAACAAAACAAAATGTGTACTCCCCATCCTCATCCATACCTGTCCCTTTATCTGGACCTGTTGAGTAAACAAGTAGAGATTCTGAAAACACTGGTTACATCTTGCAAGTTTCCATCTTCCCTTCCCAGGAGCATCTTCATTTTTGATGACTTGCAGGAATGAAGCAAGCCCCAGGAGGAACTATTGTCAAGCAATTTTTACTCTGACAAGTACTTGGGTGCTGGTTCTTGTCATGCTTCATATCTCAGGGCACATTCAAGCATGGAATTTCCGGTGAAGTTAGAAAAAAAAAAAAAAAAGTTGTATTAGCTGATGAAAAATCACAAGACAGGAACTATACAGACAACAGAGATCTGAAGAATACAAATGAGTATCAACATTTCCTGACACTAGTTTCTTTACTTGAGTAATGCAGTCTGATGTTAACATAGATGGAAACGACTAAGAAGTAGCAATAAAAAAAATGAATAGGAACTGCTAAAGGCTTGTCTGTGGTTTATAATGCAACAAGAATGCTCCTCTCACCCTCTGGACACAAGAAATTCCTCTTGGTCTATAAAGAATGCATGTATGTATAAGGATCCAGCCAAGAGATCCTTTTTTTTTCTTTTTGTTTTTTGTCTTTCTATGGTTTATATAAAGCATACAGAATAGGATTATTGCAAAAAATGTTAACAGAGAAGGTTTGAACTGCTATCCTTGGAGAGGTCTCTTTCAAGTTTGGCCCTTGGCTGCCATCTTGGAACCTAGATTATGGGAGGGTTCCCCACTACTAGCTCTTAAGAGTGACCCACTATGTCTAAACTGTGGTTTATGCTGAACACCTAAAACTTTTATATGTATCAGGAAGAGCCAATGAAATCCTGGACAATGAATCTCTAATGAGCTGCCTTGGTTGGCAATATTTCATATGTATCATCACAACTCACAGTTGAAGAAATTAAGCATGCCCTTTGTGACTCTGCTGGGATAGGCCCCTTGGAAGCTTGCACCTGTTTTCCCCCATACTTCACCCCATATATCTTTTTCTTCTGCTGATTTTGTTCTATATCTTTTCATTGTAATAAATCTTGATCATGATTACAACTATAAGCTGAGTCTTGTGAGTCTTCTTAAGGAATCATTGAACCTGAGGGAGACCTTGAAGACTCCCAGCACAGGGTATTACCAGATGCTACCTTATTCCCTTCTTCCATTGAAATGTATCAGAAGTTATAATAGAAGTAAATCAGTATTGTATTTAAAGGGTGTTACAATGAATAACATAAAAATAACTTGAGGAACTAATGATCATATAGTACTTTGGAAGTGCAAAGTGCAATATAAACACTAAATAACAATAATAAAGGATTTTTTTTTTTTTTAATTTCTGTTGAGTCAACTGACTCATGAAGACTCCATGTATGTTAGAGTAGAACTGGTCCATAGGGTTTTAAATGGCTGATTGTTTGCAAATAAATCACCAGGCCTTTCTTCTGAGACATCTGTAGGTAGACAGACTCAAACTCAGTAATCCTTTGGTTAGCAATCTTTGCATTAGCCATTTTACCATACATTAATTCCAAGAACATTGCCATCGATTTTCACAGAAAACAAATATAATTATGTATGATCAACAAGAACTGCTATAAATCTTATAACTAGAATATTTTTAGTAATTGGGATAAGGGCAAAGATACATTAACAAAAAGGAGAAAATATTTGAAGTATGGTAAATGAATTTTCAAGCCTACTTGTTTTTGTAATCAGTATATTAAAAATATAAGGGAATACTTCATATATAATGCTCTCTGAATTTTGCTTAGTAATATACTAATTATCTTCACAAATTCAATAAAAATGTAGGAAAATTATCTATGTTTAGTACTTGACAAATAAATCATGGTAATTATACATTTGTATGGCTAATAATTTTTCTAACTTACTCTAATAAATAGTAGTTCTTTAATATAATTGTCTCCTTCTGGCCAGGACTTTTGAGCATCCATGACGATATATAAACAGGAGTTCCCTAAATTTTCAGTTCAGCATTTTCATTCTTTCAGGTGTAGCTTTCAGAATTCTCTAGGTCTATAACACAATCTTCTGGGTTTGAAGGTAGTGGGTGATATGATACTGGAGTTTTCAATTTCAGAGCTGCCTTGAGTTCTGTTGTTGCTGTGTGGGAAACAAGGCAATATATGAAAATCTAAAACAGCCACAGAAGATGAATTATTAAAAGTCTGCCACCTAGGAAGTAACTGTAACCATACATCTAACAGATTTGATCCTACTTTTGTATCACAAACAATGTTGGCATTCAAATAATCTCATATATCTAATCTAAATCAGTGATTCTCAAAGTGTAGTCTCAAACTCAGCAGCATCAGCAGGGCCTGGAAACTTGAGATAGGTAAAATTTTAGGTCTTATCCAGACCTACTGAATCAGAAACTCCGGAGATGGGGCCTAGCCACCTGTGCTTTAACAAAGCCTCTAGATAATTCTGGTGCATTCTAAAATCTGAAAATCGTTGATTGAAAGAGATCTGAAGTTAGTATTACATTTTGAATAATGAAGGCAAGGGAAAATCTCTGCCAAGAAATGCAGATTGCATCTGTGCTCTGCCTGTTAAATGCTAGTTGTCCTCATAAAATACAAAGATTAGCCAACACTATGTGTTGGGGAAGAGGAAACTTCACCTTGTAAACTCTGTATAACTTTAAAAAACTAAGGAATATCCATATGGAAAAATGACATTAAAAATGGTTTCTTTAGAGCCAAGGATCAAAATATTTGCCCGTAAAATGTGTAACAAACTCCCTTCTATGGCTAAAGCTTGCCCAATAAAGATATTAGTCCCCTTTTTGACAAGTTATTTGAACACTCTCGATTAAGCTCATGTGGTTAATCAATTAGGATCCATCCAGGGAAATAGAAACCACTCTAGGTCTTTCAGATAGAGGGCACTTTAATACTGGGATCAAGTACAACCTTTAAAGAAGGACAGAAACAATCCAGAGCTTAGGAACACCAGGAAATCATTTACCACACTAGAGCAGAAGTCGAACAGGAGGAGGTGATGTGATTGAAACCCAGAAGCTTAAGCGAGCTGACGGAAGCTTCTCAGGATGATCTGATTCCAACAAAGAAGAGGCTGTCTGGCAGGATATAGCGCCATGGAGGTCACTGCACAGAAATGCCATATGAAGCTGAGAGAGAAAACAAAATACCTTGGCTTCTTCCTTCCTGGCCTCCAACCACAAATGTCTCTCATTGACTAAACCCACCTGGAGGCCAAGGAGCAAAGGAGTATGAAAGATGTCCCAGGTCATACAATACAGAGCATGAGAAGAATAGAGATGAATCTGAGATTAAACTAGGTGTTGATGAGCAGGTATGACATGAATGAGAAAGATGGGTTTCTTTCTGCTAAAAAGATTATTATGCTCAGAATCAAATATTTGACTCTGGGGCCATCTATGAGCTGTAGGAGTTTGTCAATTCACTCTCTTCAACTTAATTTTCTTTTCCACAAACTGGGGATAGCTATATGATAAACCTCATAGGTTTATTGCATTTATCAGTGGAATAATATGTGTGCACATGCTTGCCAACCATAAACCATCATTCCAACATAATGGCCCAATTGCAGAAGAAAAAAAGAGCAAAAGATGCTTTGAAGAAATTTTCACCCACTCTGATAAAATGGAATTAAGACACCACTATCAATCTTTTGGGAGCTCTGGCGGAATAGTGCCTAAGACATTTGACTTTAACCAGAAGGCTGGTGTTCAAACCCACCAGCCACTCCTCGGAAGGAAGATTGGGCAATATACTTCCATAGAGATACTGCCTCAGAAGCCCAAGGAGGGCTCGCTATGAGTTGAAATTGACTTGATGGCAGTGAGTTTCATTTTTTTGGTTTTGGTAGACTCAATAGCAGGGGTTGATTCCCAATTGTCTTAGTTATCTAGTGCTACTAAACCAAAACCAAACTCACTGCTGTAGAGTCAGATCTGACTCATAGCAACCCCTCCTTGGGTTTCCCAGGTGGTATCATTACGGAAATAGATCGCCCAACCTTCCTTTCGAGAAGTAGCTGGTGGGTTTGAACCACCAGCCTTCTGGTTAGCAGTCAAATGCCTTAGGCACTACGCCACCAGAGTGCTACTATAGAAATACCACAAGTATTTAACAAGCAGAAATGTATTCTCTTGTAGTTTAGGAGGCTAGAAGTCCAAAGTCAGGGCACCAGTGCTAGGGAAGACTTTCTCTTTCAGTTGATTCTGGGATAAAGTTCTTGTCTCCTTTGGAAATCTGTGGGCCCAGTGTTCCTAGGAGATCTCATGTTTTGACATCAATCTTACGGTGGGTGTAAGAGGTGTAGGAACCCATGTCCAAAGAACACGCTCTGCTCCTGGCTCTTTCTTGGTGGTAGGAGGTTCCTCTTTCTCTGCTCAGTTTTTTCACTTTTTATTTCATAAAATTAAAGGTGATGGAGGCTACACCTCAGGGAAATTCTCCTTACTTCAGATCAGGGCTGTGATCTGAGTAGGGGTGTTGCATCCCACGTGAATCCCTTTACAACATATTAGCTTATCACATCAGCTCACATCATGGCACATGGTTACATCATTACATAACTGCCAAACCACTAGGAATCATGGCTCAGCCACATTGACACATATTTTTGGGGGACTCAATTCAATCCATGATACCAATGAGGGACCATCTTTGTAGGAATGCCAGAGCTTGACTGCAGGATACTCTGTGACCTCAATAAGATAGTGAACTTAATACATTGCTAGGTAAAATTCTATTTCTATATACCAGCAACAAAAATGAAAAAAAATAATAATTTAAAATTATAAAGATTATAATGAGTGTATTCAAGTCTGTGAAAAGCACTGTAGTATGTATTCGGTAAGTGGATACTATTATTATCATTCTTATTTTATTATTGCAGTGTACCTTTGGAAAAAAAAAATTTATCTGCTTTGACTTCACATGATTGATAAAGGGCCTGAATATTCCTAATATCTACCAAGAACCACTTTGGAACTCCCCATTCGCTAATGATGGCTACTGTTGACAGCTGCTCCTCTTCTGTTTTCCACCTCTCCAAGCCTGAATAGTGATGATTATAAGTTCTCAGAGCTAATAAAGGCTTAAGATATTAAGGCATCTGTGTTAGATTGGGTTCTCTAGAGAAACACAAAAACCAGCAAGTATA
>NW_006921682.1:10075841-10080730 GCF_000298275.1 Orycteropus afer afer | reverse complement strand
AGTCATCTGATCCCATCATGGGAACAACCACACAGAACTGGGGTCCAGCCAAGTTGACACACAGCTCCAACTATCACAGCATCCAAATCAATAAAACTTGATATTCAGGTAGTTCCTGGGTTAGGAAAGGAGATCTATTCCTAAGTATGTCTTCAAGTCATATTTATAGGTAAGTGGAATAGTTGCTTATGGTTCCTATTTAGCCTTACTTTAGGCAAGAATAGACTTGAAGCT
The DNA here is from genome assembly GCF_000298275.1 of Orycteropus afer afer. Classification (NCBI taxonomy): domain Eukaryota; kingdom Metazoa; phylum Chordata; class Mammalia; order Tubulidentata; family Orycteropodidae; genus Orycteropus; species Orycteropus afer. The sequence continues at coordinate 10,080,496 of NW_006921682.1, read as the reverse complement.
TTTTTCAATGATTTAAAAACTGATGTGCATAGAGCACTGCATTGTCAGTGAAGGCAAACATTGATATATGGGTGGATAGATGGGTAGACAATCTGAACTATTAGGTATGTCTATGCAGGGGCAGGGAGCTCTGGTGATATAGTGCCTAAGGCATTTGACTGCTAACCTGAAGGCTGGAGGTTCAAACCCACCAGCCACTCCCCAGAAGGAAGGTTGGGCAATCTACTTCCATAGTGATACTGCCTCAGAAACCCAAGGAGGGGTCACTATGAGTTGGATACGATTCCACAGCAGTGGTTGCATTGTTTTTGCATATGCAGGGGGTAGTGTGCCCAAGAACATGTATAGTGTTGGCATACAATATTTCTACAAGTGTATTTGTATGTTCTGTAAGAAGTTCCAGGTATATAGTAGAGCTGACAAGGGAGAAGTTTGGCCACAGCCAGCTACCCAGAGGGAGTGAGTAGTTGGATCTGGGCTCGGGACCATAGTCACAGGGGACATCAAGCTTAACTGGCATAACTGGCATAACATACTACACAAAACATTGGTCCACATTCTACTTTGGTGAGATAGCAACTGGCATCTTAAAAGCTTGCAAGTGGCCATCTAGATGCAACGATGGGTCTCTCCTTGTCCAGAGCAAAGAAGAATGAAGGAAACTAAAGAAACATGGAAACAATTAGTCCAAGTGACTGGTACACCATGTGATCCTCAGCCTATACGACTATGAGACCAGAAGAACTAGATGGTGCCTGGCTACCACTGTAAATCACTCAGAAGGGGATCTCCATAGGAGATCCTGGATAGCGTGGGAGAACAATGTGGAACAAAACTCAAAATTATTAATTAAAAAAAAAAAAAAAAAGGACCAGTTTTGCTGGTCTGATAGACCCTGACAGAACCCCTAGCTGCCCTTCAGGTCTGGATCTGAACCCACTCCTATGGCTTCCAGCCATACAAAAGCCAGGCATATGAGTTGAACATTTACATTAGGAAGATGCACTCCTTGGAGAGATCAATTATGAGAGAATAGAAAGTTTGTATATGCACAGGGAGACAGCTGGGGCAGTGGGGCAGGAGTCCATGGGAGGGAAGGACACAGGGAAGAGGTACCTATGGGGAGGAAATGGGAGGAGGGCTGTTGCATTGTGGGAAATTGTAGTCAATGTCATGAAACAAAATATATGTGAGCTGCTATGCAGAAGATGAGTTTGCTCTGTAAACTTTCATCCAAATCACAGTAATTAAAAAAAAAAAAAAAAAAAAGCTGATGTACAGCAATTGAAGATGATTTGATGAAGAATTTTTTTTGTAAGTAGAGATTGGTTCAATTGTTTCAGACTGAGGGCAAATTTACATAACATGAAAGGGTAAGTAGGAGTTGTCCCAAAGTCAGAAGTTAACAACCCAGAGACTTACTGTAACTGAAGTTAAACATGCCTTTTTGTGCTTCAGAAAAGCCATAATGATGTGCTTGCTCTTTAGAGAGGGTTGGCTGAAGTCTATAGATTTTCACAAGTTAAAATTTCCAAAGATATTTGTTTCTCAGAGGGCCAAAGAAAAATGTTTTAAAAAAAAAAATTGAGAGTACTGTATTGGCAAGAATTGTAAAGGATAATTACCCACACTAGTCACTTCTTATCCATTTTGTTTCTCTGCTTCTCTCTAAAAGATAGAAAGCAATCCAATACAACATTCTGTGATAATGGAACAGAACTCTTTATGAACTATAAGTGTACTTGAGATATAAATCCCAACAACACTGCTATAACTGCTATCCAGATGATGTTTAAATACTCAGTCCAAGTGAAGTGCTGAGATGATACTCTATAAAAAATAAGTTGTGTTCATAAGAACTTCTCCTTGAGTGCCTATGACAGGGAACTTCCCCCAAGGAGTTTGTGGTATGATTCTACTCACAGAGTGCAACCAACTCTGCTGCATTTATCTGCAGAAGGATCCAGCCGCCTAGGTGGTAGCTTCTCCAACATTTGCAATACTGCTAACACAATCAACCTTTTATAATGAAACCTGGGTAACAAATGATGGTTCTTTACAACTACACACTGCATGTAGCTGGCTGATTAAATATTTTATTGAATATCTGATAAGTTTTCAGTGTTGTGTAAAATAACAGAACTACTACTACTACTTGATTCCATGAAGTCTTCAAAACAGTAGCGTGTATATTTTTGTAACCCCTTTACATATGAAGACCTATAGACACAGGTGATATTCAAAATATTTAACAACACGTATGGTCCAACTCACAGCCACCACTCTTATTTCAGTAGAGCACATGCATTGCAAAGATGCTGAACAGGTTTCAGCAGAGCTTCCAAACTAAAATTGACTAGGAAGAAAGAACTAGAGATCCATTTCCAAATATCAACCAATGAAAGCCCTATCCCCAATCATGCGGATAGCACAGGACCAGACAGTGTTTTGTTTCATTGTGCATTGGGGTTGGCCATCAGTCAGGGACAACTCAGTAGCAGCTAACAATAACAACAACATGGCACAACCACAAGTCAGACTGCTGTCAGTGCATATTAATTGATAAGGTACTACTTCTGCTTTCCAGCTGAACATCAGCCCAGATTGCATTGGCTTCTTAGAATCTGAGTGCATTGTCAGTGCTTTACTAAAGGTGATTACAAACCCCAGGACCCAAATCAGAAGACTAAGTCATCTTGAGACCTTTGATCCTAACTTTAAAAGGATATACAGAGGTAGATGCAGAATAGTCAAATAAGGGCAGGAAGTAAGGAGCATAAATATGTATCTTTAAGGCCCCTTACTGAACTTTGGATAAGAATATTCTCATTTTAATAGTCCACATGAGCAGAATAGTGAAATAATACTAAGTGTAAAATCAAAACTGGCCCCTCACTGAGTTTGAACCTGCTTTGGAAGTGGGTAGTGGAAAAGGGAAGATATGGTGGTCTTCTCTATTTTCTTTGGTGAATTATTCCTCCTCCCCACCTGATTTGGTCCCCATGGACTCTGATGTCTCTAAGATTAGTGCAGAGGTAGGAGGAGATATAATTGGCAGGAACGATATTACTTGTTGGCTCCTTATGAGTATAGCACATGTTTGAAATTGACTCATTCTAGTTTGAATGAATGATCAAAACAGACTGGTTTTGGGGCAGTGTGCATTCTTCAGAAATCCCACTGGAGTTCATTTCCTGTGATTTTCCTCTGTGTCCTTACATTTTCTATCTGAGTCTCCAGTAATCTATTAGTCCACTCTTCTAGACAATGCTCTTGAGCAGATTGCACTGTGGCTCCAAGTCAACTCTCTCCATCTCCCAGGCCAGCATCTACCTTATGAGAAATACTTCCACAATTTTTACCCATCCCACCCCAGGGCAGCCTAATGTCTATCTGCTCTGACACCTCAGGTGAATAGTCAAAGCCTCTCACCTTAAATTCCTCAGATGCATATCAGACATCAGTTTACTGCCCACAGAGAACTCACATACTGCGCTTTCTAAATGGTCTCTTTAAATGGAGGGAAGAGACAAGTTTCTGTGAGAAGAAGTTAGATAATATATGAATGTTTGCTTAATAATAAATTGTTAAAATATACATTTGTGGTTTATTCAATTCTGTATATGTATTTCATAATTTAAAATATATATATTACAAAAATAAAAGTGAACTATCCTCATTGGGGAGGTTACGAGGAGTAAAAACAAAGGGATAAGATAAAAGATTGTTACATTAATCTAGATACTTGATGCTTGTGATTTGGACTAAGTGATAGTGGTAGACATGGTGAAACAAGCCAAGATTTGTTTTGTATTTGCAAGGCTGAGCTCCCAAGAATTACTGATAGCTTAGATGTGCATGTTTTGGAGTAAGGTTGTTAGTGAATAAAACAGAGAAATTAATGATAACTCCTAGGGTTTTAAGGAACTCTGGTGGTGTAATGGGTAAGGCATTTGGCTGAAAACCACAAGGTCAGCAGTTCAAACCCACCAGCTGCTCCATGGGAGGAAGAAGAGGCAATCTATTTCCACAAAGATTTACAGCCTTGGAACCCCAATAGGGCGTTGCTATGAATCAATTTGATGCAGGGGGTTTGGTTTTTTATTTTTTCCTAGGGTTTTGACCTGAATAACTGGATGAATGAATTGTATCATTTAATAAAAATGGATATTGTGATAGATGCTAGTGAGACCCCTGAGACTATGACCCATAGTTATCCTTCAGATCTGGAACTGAATTCACACCTATGGCTTCCTGCTAAACAATAGACAGGCATTTGCATCAGGTAGATACACTCCTTGGAGCGATCAATCATAGGAGAACAGAAGGGCAGTGTTTACACAGGGAGACAGTTTGGGGGGTGGGAGTGCATGGAACGGAAGGACACAGGGAAGAGGTAACTATGAGGAGGAAATGGGAAGAGAGGTGTTACATTGTGGGGAGGTGTTACATTGTGGCAGTCAGTGTCATGAAACAAAACATGTATGAACTGCTGTATGGAAAATTAATTTGCTCTCGCAATAAAAATTTAAATTAATTAATTAATTAAAACGGACAAGACTAGGCTAAAAGCAGATTTTGATAGGGAAGAAAGAAAAAATTGATTATGTTGTTGTTAGCTGCTGTAGAGTCAATTCCTACTCATTTTTACACCT
>NW_006921682.1:10072855-10075376 GCF_000298275.1 Orycteropus afer afer | reverse complement strand
ACTCGACGGCACAAAACAACAACAACAACAACATTAACTAGGGCAATAATGCAATCAATTGAATATAATCTCCTACATAGTTGTACTAATACTAAATATGTCATTTTGTATTCTGCCTTTTTTCACAAGCAGAGGAATAAAGAAAAAAACTAACATTTATTAAAGGCTTATTATTTACCAGTTCCTATGCTTGGTACTTTATATATGTTAACTCATTGATTGCTCAACATAAACCTAGATATTATCATTATCCACATTGGCATGTGAAGAAACTGAGTCTCAGATGTTCTACTGTTAGGTGTGGTTGAGTCGACTCTGACTCATAGTGACCCTATGTATAACTTAACAAAATATCTTCTGGTCTTTTATCATCCCCACAACCGTAGGTATGTTTGAGTCCATTGTTGCAGCCACTGTGTCAATCCAACTGGACAGCCAGTCTTGAGAATTACTTTTAAAGTTCATGGAGGTTGCCCCTGGAAACAGAGAGCAAGATAAGTGGTGTGAGATTTTTTCCTCAGGTTAGTTGAGGGGCATATGAATTCTAGATCACACAAACTGTTCCAATTTTGTGAGTTCCCATAATGTTGGATGAATTTGTACCTTATTCATTCATGCAGGTTGAGGAAGCCTTTGGATGTAAAAAAGCCTTGAGGTACTTTAAGGGTCTCTAGGAGCTCTGGTAGCATAGTGCCTAAGGAGCTTGACTGCTAACCAGAAGGCTGGAGGTTCAAACCCACCAGCCACTCCTCAGAAGGAAGGTTGGGCAATCTACTTCCGTAGTGATACTGCCTCGGCAACCCAAGGAGGGGTTGCTATGAGTCGGGCCCGACTCAACAGCACATAACAACAACAACAACAGTAGCCTAGTGACTTAAAGCATTAAGCTGCTAACCAAAAGGTCAGTGGTTTGAATACATTAGCTGCTCCATAAAGATTTACAACCTTGGAAACCTGATGGGGTGCTATGAGTCAAAATCAACTTGACGGCAGTGAATTGTTTTCTGAGTTTTTGAGACACCTTAGCTTCTGCCCATATTCCACTACAGAAGAAAACAACTCTGCACATGAGGGTGATCTGGAGATTTTATGTTCAATGAGACACTCTGGGAAATGCTTCCATTTTTCATCTTCTCCAGTGTGCTTCTCTCTGGCCCAAGCACCCACTAGGATATGTATTATTATCTTTAATGGCAACTAGCCGAGGTAGAGTTGGACTCATTATGCTTTTTTCACCATGCATATGGTGCTTTGTCTTGTGAATCCTCCTTTCATGTAGTAAACTAATCCAGGTTTTCCCCTTAGGATAGGCCTCTCTCTCCTCTTCATACTTGGGCATTATTATAGTAGCCTGAATAATGGACCCTCAAATATTTCCAAATATTTCATGTCTGAAAACTTTGAATTTTACCTTATATGGCAAAAGCAACTTTGCAAACATGGTTAAGTTAAAGATCTTCATGTGGGGAGATTATCCCAGAGTATGTGAGTAGAACTGATATAATCACAATGGTCCTTTTAAGAGCAACACTTGAGGAGACAGAAGGCAATGTGATGATGGAAACAGAGATTGGAGTGATGCACTTTGACACCAAGGAAGGCAGGTAACCGCTAGAAGCTGAAGAAAAGCATGGAACAGATTCTCTGCTAGAGCCTCCAAAAGGAGTATAGCTCTGCTACACTTTGATTTCAGCCCAATAAAACCTATTCTGGACATCTGACCTCCACAAGTGTAAGAGAATAAATTTGTGTGGTTTCAAGCCACTAAAATTTGTGGCAATTTATTATAGTACCCATTGGAAACATTGCTTAGGATTTTGAGGCTGGCAAGTCTTATGAATTGTACTCATGGAAAATGAAGAGGATATTTTGGTGACTCCTTGGAATCCATTCTGTCTTGCCCATTAAGCATGACCATGTTATCCAGGGAATTGATACAGGAATTAGTTCAAGTTCAACTCCCTTACTGTTGGTTGACTCAGGAAGACAAGCCCAAGTGAATCAGTGCATAGAATTCTTTTGGAAACTGTGTTTGATTTAGAAATGGGCATGTGACCTAATCAGGGCCAGTGAGATGCAGGAAATAACAACAGTCTCCTTGTTTTAAGCAGAGATAAAAGAACGTGGTTTCTCTTTTTCTGCAGATTGTCATATATGTATATATGGCTAAAACTGTGCTCCACTGACTCTCTGAGGATGAAGCTGACTTATGGGGCAGGGCTATGAGAATGTCTGGAAGAAGAAGCTACAACCAAGAGAAGTTATCCCTGAACTGTGCCTTACCTTGTGGTGGTTGTTGTTTAGGTGCTGTCGAGTCAGCTCCAACTCATAGCGACCCTTCATATAACAGAATGAGACACTGCCCGGTCCAGTACCAGCCTCACAATCTTTGCTCTACCTGAGCCCATTGTCATAGCCACTGTGTCAATCCATTTTGTTGAGGGCCTTCTCCTTTTTTGCTGACCCCCCACTTTACCAAGCATAATATCTTTCTCCAGGGAATGGTCCCTTCTGACAACAT